>NW_019154093.1:30921274-31338774 GCF_002288905.1 Enhydra lutris kenyoni | reverse complement strand
TAGGCAACAGGGAAGAACATAAAACATACAAGTTTGGAACGGCAAATCCTAGCAAAAATTGGGGCCCTTGCTCCTATCTTCCATCCCTTCACCATGGCAGGCATTGTTTATAGATCATGGCACAATTTCCTGTTGATCCTGAATAGAACCTCAAGTCCTCATACACTGCTCCAGGCAATTACCACTAATCTATCAGAATTAACACTCATGCTGAAATCTATTTGTCATCCCTGATAGATTTACAGGGTTTTTCTCTGTGGCCTAAGGGAATCAGAAAACCAGCTCAAGCATTTGTACATCTCTTTGACTTTGCCTCTAAGAGGACAGGAGGAGCATAATCTATAATGCTGTTTTGGGGGACCATCCTGATTTGGTTTAAACTTCATTGAGGAACTGCTGGGCCTGGATTATAGAATCTCTGAATGGGTTACTACGTGAGGCTATGAAACCTTTTTGCTACCTTTGTAAATAAGCTAGATCCCTATTGGTCCAGAATAATTGGGCACTATCCTGCCTATGAAAAAGACTGAAAGAAAATAACCCCTGGAGAGCATCTTTGGTCTTATTATTGAATTTTCTCCTCAGCCACAGTTAATGACAGTGTCTCTGAAACAAATGTATCTGTGTTCAAAGATTCGAAGAAACCTCTAGCTCAAAAATGTTGTGACAGAAATTGGAAAAATTCTTTCATCTACAATTAAGGAATATCATATGTACATTTAAAAATATTTTTAAATATATGTTTGTAGCATATTAGAAATTTTAAAACAGAACTGTTTAGTAAATATAAACCGTATAACCTTTGATACAATCCCATATGTTAAGGAAAGTACCATCATACAATTTACCCCTAGAGCTAATCAGCTGACTAAAATTAAATCAAAATCTTATCTTTTAATTAATGACCACTCTAAAGAAAGACAGTTAAAAGGAAGGACAGCAAAGTCATATGATGTTTAAACCATGTCTTGATTTCATGCTGTCTCAGTTTTAAATACAATCATTCATGATTCTGAAATTCATCAAAATTTCCTGAGCAGGTGTATACCTAGAAAAAGATGTTTTAATTAAAACTATTAGCCAGTATAAGCAGAGCTCTACACTAAAAGCTTGGCTTGGAATGGCAGCAAATTAACATAAAATGCCAATCTAATAAGAGGAAAAGCATCCTAGAGGTTGTTGTCCAAAAATGGGGCCTGAAGAATTTAACTGATCCATATCAATTAGCATAGGATGTCACTGTTATTCCATTCATGGTGACTGCCACCTTATGCAGCTCTAATATTGAAACCAAATGAGAAAGATTTCCTCCTGTGGTAGGACCTAATCCTATGGCAGAAAACCTTCATCAGGGAAAAAAGAAAAAAGGGGGGGAACAATGAGCTGTTTTGTTTTCTAAACACCAAAGACACATATCTATTAAACTCCCTAGAATGTTAATAATCTCTGTGAAGGGGCGCCTGGGTGGTTCAGTGAGTTAAGCCTCTGCCGTTGGCACAGGTCATGATCTCAGGATCCTGGGATCAAGCCCCGCATCAGGCTCTCTGCTTAGGGAGGAGCCTGCTCCCCACTTTATCTCTGCCTGCCTCTCTGCCTACTTGTGATCTCTCTCTCTCTCTCTCTGTTAAATAAATAAATAAAATCTTTTTTTAAAAAATAATCTCTGTGAACCCCAAGCTTATACTTAGCTATAAATTGTAGGAGGCATAAATCAAAAGTTTATGAGGCCAAAAATGTATCAGTAGTATGTTCCATTTTTGAATGCTCACTTGGTGCCAGGCACTTATCTGAGCATTTCTTACATAATCATCATCAATACAACCTTGCGAGGTCAAATGCCCCTTTATACTGAGAAGAAACTGAGTCCCAGAGAGGTTGCATAACTTGCTCAAAGTCAGTAAGTAGCAGAGTAGGGATTGGAACTCATAGTCTGTAGTCTTTATCATCATGCTCTACTCCTCCTGGTATGTTTACAGATTTCTTTTTTGTTCTCTTTGGAAAAGGAAAAGGAAGGGAACCTTCCTCTGCCTTTAAGTTGGGATGGAAGGAAATTTTCCATAATAGACTTCTAAAATCAGACTAAACAATTGGATAATACTGGTTTTCACAGATTTAAATCACAGATGAAACTAAGCCATCCAAAAATCATTTTGGAGACCGTATATATAGAACCTAGTTTTTGAAGAAATCGATTACATTTTCTAATGTCTGAAGTGAGGCATGCTAGCAATACAGGTGATGAGGAGCCTTACATAATTATTTTGAGGTTGGCTCAAAAAATGTACAGTCCTATTATAGGAAGAGACACATAAAAAACAAATGATGTTGAAAGCCTCGAAGGTCAAGTATAAGGATCTGATTGTCCTTCCTTCTTATATGATTGCAGATTCATTCTCCCTAGATATCTTTAAATTGCAATGTTGCTCTCTTATCTAACTTGTACTTCCTGGAAGTTTTTCTTTTGCCAAAAATCAGGGCATTAACATTTGATTAAATGTGGCACTGTGAAGTTTTCCTGATGAAAATTCACACACACACACATATACACACACACACACACCAGACGGGTATGGACCTCTACCATGAGAATTACCTGTTTATGTGGTTGGTTTACATATTATTAAACCACCCATCTGATCTCTAATGGCAGCCCTACTGACACTGTCTGACCCAGTTTGACAATCTGGATAGAAATTGTAGGGTTGGGTGTTCAATGGCTGTGACTTTTAACAGCACTGCTTTTGGGCCTCAAATCAATTCTCTCTGTTTACAGACCATTTCACAGCCCTTTACCTGCAACATCACTTGTGTCAGTCCCATAAATACTTTGGTGTATATAATGCTTGAATTAGCATAATGGTTTAGGCTCTAAGCTCTTAGCCCAAAGAAGGACACGTCAACATGTTCTCTTCACTTAAGCAATTAAGAGCCATTATGCTGCTTCAGTGGAAATATCATCAAGGTTAAAGACAATCCCAAACAGCCCTCTCACCTTTTTATTCTAAGTCTAATAAATGAGGCATAGAAATTGAAATGTTAGTAAACAGTTCTACTTGCAAGCTCTTTTTGGATCATGCTTAATCAGACCCCCATTCACCAGACATTTGCAAGGGATTCAGAAATGTGTATATTGAATTTTTCATTTAGTGCAAGAAAATAAAGCTTGCTGATTTGATTTCAGCATCATACAAACATGAATTTAATTTTGCCAAGTTTAAAAAATTTTATCGTTACATAAAAAGATATCTCTATACTTTTATTATTCAGTATGACAAAGGTTACATTTTTAGAGGTAATGTGGTTGCTGTGACTTAAACAAAGGGATAGTTCCAAAGTCTTTCTATATTTTTTCTTTTTGCATTTTTAAAAATTTGCTTTATTGAGGTTTAATTTGCATATAATAAAATTTAATTTTAAGTATACATTTTGATGAGTTTTGGCAAATGTATATAGTTGTGTAATTACCATTATAATCAAGATATAGAATATTTCTGTAACCTGAAAAAATTCTCTTGTCCGCCTCTACAGTTAATCCTCTTCCCCAGCCCTGGTAACCAATGATCTGCTTTTGATCACTAGTTTTGCTTTTTCTAGAATTTCATATAAATAGAATTAGACAGTATCTAGTCTTCTGTGTTTGGCTTCCCATATTTCTCTGTATCTTTTCCTCTATGTATTAGCAGTGAGAAGGTATTCTGAGAACCATAATTTGGGTGGAATCCTGGCTTCACCTCTTCTGCCTCAATGACCGTAAGCAAGTTATTTAAATTCTCTGGGCCCTAGTTTCCTCTTCTACAAGAATGGGGAAAATATCTCCACAGTAGGGGTTATAAATAAATCTATGCATATACTTGAGTAAGGTATCTAGAAAGTGCTTGATAATTCTGGGTTTCTTAGATTGGTGCTGCTCTCTCCAGGCTCACTACAGGCCTCACTATGACTGAATCCAGTGACTGCAACAAGGCACAAAGGAATTTTTCAGGTTTGGGAAATACCTGTATCTTGACTCTAATGGTAATTACACAATTATATACATTTGTCAAAATTCATTAAACTGTACACTTGAAGTTGAATTTTATTATACATAAATTACATGGCAATAAAGATGATTTTTTAAAATCTAAAAATAAAGTGTACAGAAAGAACTTGGAAACGTCTCTTGGTTTAAAATCACATGTGATGAGAGATACCCTTGACTTGTGCTTCATCAGCTGGGCTTGCTGCTTTGGCCAAATAAGGGAAGCATTCAAAGCCTTTCCTAAGAGCATCACATTTGATATCATCAACAAAAGCCCTGCAAGCAGCAAATGTTGTTTTCACAAACCACAGTCCTTGTGTTGACTTTTTAAGTTAAAGAAATCAGTTGTGCAATGAAAGAATAAAAGTAATGTGAGGGAAAGACTCTGTGTGTGTGTGTGTGTGTGTGTGTGTGTGTGTGTGTGTGTTTGTAAGAAAATGCAGTTAAGTGACATTGTATTGACGGTCTTGAACAGCTTCAAAATGTCATAAACAGCTTATTGGATATAGAAAATGTGCAAGAAAAACAGTTAATTGAAGTATCACTTTCTTTGGGGCATCTTCCCCAACTCCCACCAATGCCCTCACTCCATACTAAGTTAGGCGCCCCCCTCTCTATTCTGATTTTACTCTGTCCTTGCCTCTATCACATCAGTTATCACACTGCATTTTATTTATTGGCTTGTCTATTCCCCTTCATAAGACTATGCAATCCTTGAAAGTAGGTAATTTGGTTTTGGTATCTTTATATTTCCAGCATCCTGAACAGTTCTTAGTAGGGGCTCAATAAATGTTTGGTGAGTAAATGAGGTCTTAATCACAATACTTCCATATACAATATTACAACCAACATTTACCCCAGGCTTGCTTTTAATAGTGATTTGGGTCCAGTGTATACGAGGTTCTGAAGGAATAGAGGACCCACGAAAAGACATGAAAATCAAGGAGATGATAAGAAATTTAGTGTGAGGAGAGGAAATAGTAAAGAGAAGTGTCCTTTGGTCCTTTGCTTCCAGAATCCCTGCTTTGGGCAAACAGTTCTGAGTTAGATTGCAGCCCTCCCAAACTGTGTGACATTAGACTAATTACTAAACCTTCCTGAGCTTCAGTTCACCTGTGACTTTTCATCTATAAAATAGAGGAAGTAGTAATGATATCTCCTTCATAGGGTTTCTGTGGGATTGAATGATATAATGCGTATAGAGCACTCAGCACAGTGCCTGGTGCACTGTGAATACTCACAAAATGTTAATTCTCTAGCATGTTTCAAGATTACAGACTCTAGAGTCCAACAAATTAGGTCTGAATTTCAACTCATTCTAATTCAGCAATCCCTGGTCTGTGTGAACCAAGACAGATTACTTATAACCTCAGATTCACTAAGTGCAAAATTAGGATAATAACAGTATCCCCTCATAGGGTTATTCTGAGAATTAAATGAGATAAAAGAAGTTAGCATCATGATTGGCACAAAATAAATGCTTAATAAAGGTTAGTTATTATCCTAGCCTGATAGGATCTAGCTCTACTGTTACCATATAAGCCCTGTTTCTCAGCAGGAATCCTTTATTTCAATCAGGTATATTCCCTCTTTCATTGGTATTTGCCATGCTTATTTATTTTTCTTTACTTTTTTCATGCTACAGCTACCATAGGTCAGTGTGGAAAAAGGAACAAAGGTTTTGAGGTCAAATGACCTGGATTCTAAATCTGGCTTTGCTAATATTCTACTTGTGCACAAGTCACCCTGCTTCCCTGAATCTGTTTTCACGTGTAACATGGAGACAATAATCTGTTTTCACCTGTAACCTGTAATCTTCATTTCGTTGGCTTTTTGTGAAGATTAAATGAGATCATATGTAATAAGGTACCCAATGTATAGTAGGGGTTCTATTGAATACATTTTAGTTTCCAATCCACTGCATTCCCCCAGTCAAGCACACTTACTCCTTTATACCTATCTAAACTTCCACCTTTCAAGGCATATAAAAATCTCACCTCATTCTGGAAGCTGTCTCATGTTAACCCACCTTGATCCCACAAATGTATTATATACTCTTCTTGTTATGCTGATTCTGTAAATTAGTCTTGTCTCTTAAACTAGACCAATTAATCTTAATCTCTTCTGAGTCATGGACCCCTCGATAACCAGATATTTCTTTAATTCTTCTCTAAGATTTTCCCACAGGGTCGCCTGGTTGGCTTAGTCTGTTGAGCATTGACTTTTGATTTTGGCTCAGGTCATGATCTCAGGGTCCTGGATCAAGCCCCACATCATGCTTCATGCTCAGTGGGGGGATGTGCTTGAGGATTCTCTCTCCCTCTCCTTCTGTCCCTCCCCCCATTCTCACTATAAATAAATAGATAGATAGATAAATAAATCTTCTTTTAAAAAAAGATATTTCCACATATGTGAAATTTTGCAGATATTTTCAAGATGCTAATATCCCCTAAAACCTCTGAACTTTTGTGATCCCCCTTAGGGCAGTGACTGTGTTATACTCTGTGTGTGTTCTGGGGCTGAGGATGCAGAGTGTGTTAAGACCAAGTGATGGAGGGGCGTCTTGGTGGCTCAGTGGGTTAAAGCCTCTGACTTCAGCCCAGGTCATGATCTCAGGGTTCTGGGATCAAGCCCCATATCGGGCTCTCTGCTCAGCAGGAGCCTGCTTCCCCCTTCTCTGCCTGCCTCTCTGCCTACTTGTGATCTTTTTTTGTTAAATAAATAAATAAAATCTTAAAAAAAAAAAAAAGACCAAGTGATGGACTGATTAATCTTCTGCCTCAGAAGACAGGTGGTGGTAGCATCTCCATAGAAAGGGGCAAGATGTTGGACAGAGCAAAAGGTGAGGAACCAGGTCAGCATCTCAGTCTTTTAATTTTTCCAAAGCAAAGCAACTTGAATCTTCATTTTGATACCTAAGGAAGGGACACAAATATTGGAGTAATACAGAGAAGTATGGAAAGATAATCTGAAAATATTCCATTCCTGAATCATAGATATGTCCATTCCACAGAAGCTAAAAGAGTACTTCTCCCTTCCTACTTTCAGCCTCAGATCATAACTTTCCCTGGGTTTTGCAGCCTCTCATTCCGCCCCTAAGGACTAGTTGCCTGCTTTGACTGCGTTTATTGTAGTTGTTGTTTCACTCAATGGCTTTGAGTTTTTGATAAAACAGTTCACATTTGTCTTATGCAAAATGCTTTGATTTTGAATTTCAGTCTGTCACCCAGATCTAACAAGAGAAGTGCCTCACATGGAATGTAAGCAAAAAGAAGACCAACCTGAATTCTAGTCATGGCCCCGGGGAACTGGCTGTGTGACATTGGGTAAATCACCTGTCTTTGTGGTCTCAGTTTCCTTTTTCATACAGCTTGACAATCTCTCCTAGCCCTGACCCTCCATGATTCTGTGATGTTGTAGTGATTTGTGATTGGAACTAGAAGATTTTCTAAAAAGCTTCAGTGTATACACAGGAAATGTATGGCAAACGGCTAAGAAGAACAGGTTTCAACTGTTCAATTACTACCTTAAATGAAAGTTAGCATATTTACCATATGAAATTTTGGAAACCATCCTACAACACATACTCAACACTAGGCAACAATGAATACAAGTTTTGATTCTTTGATGATTTAGAAGCCTTATGGATCTCATATCCACTGTTCAAAGCTACAAAAGAAAAAATGTAATTTTTCGTACTTTCAAGTTGTGGTGATTTGAAAAGTGGGAGTAGTAGGTCTAACCAAAGTGAAATGTATATCTATAGATCATCTGTTGTGTCTCTTCCTATAGCACCTTTGTAACATCCCTAATAAAGAAAGTAAATGGCATTGGGATGCCTGGGTGGCTTAAGTCAGTTAAGTGTCTGACTCTTGATTTTGGCTCAGGTCATGATCTCAGGGTTGTGAGATCAAGCACCACATTGGGCTCCGTGATGGTTATGGAGCCTGCTTAAGATTCTCTCTCCCTGGGGCATCTGGGTGTCTCAGTGGGTTAAAGCCTCTGCCTTCGGCTCAGGTCGTGATCCCAGGATCCTAGGATCAAGCCCCGCATCGGGCTCTCTGCTCAGCAGGAAGCCTGCTTCCTCCTCTCTCTCTGCCTGCCTCTCTGCCTACTTGTGATCTCTGTCTGTCAAATAAATAAATAAATCATCTTAAAAAAAAAAAAGATTCTCTCTCCCTCTCCTTCTGTCCTTCCCTACTCCCTCTCTAAAAAAGAGAGAGAGAGAGAGAGAGAGAGAGAGAGAGAGAAAGAAAGAAAGAAAGAAAGAAAGAAAGAAAGAAAGAAAGAAGAGAAATGATATAATAAAGAATTTTCTTTGGGCAGAAAATTACCACCAAAACATCTTAACATTCTGATATTCTAGTAATGATATCAGCTTACAACAAAAACTGGAAGCATGTGAATAGTCAGTTTCTAATTTTATTCTGCCTATTCAGACTATGCAAGAGGAAAAAAGATGATGAATAGCCAGAGAGATTTTCTTGACATCATGCTTAACTGAAATTTCAAAATAAATCAGTTGGGCTCATTTTTAAAGACCTACAACTAAATTATCATTGGATCGTTTTGTTCTGCTCCCAACTGGGTTTCCGAGGGACTTGTGGTGAGATACAACAAGATCTGAAAATGGGCCACAGTGCGCAAACATTGCAGTTTGGTTTGATTTAGTCTAACTCTTGTGTAATAACTTTCTTTGAAGTGTGGGTTGAGGAGCAGGTTACAAGCCCGAGGCCACAAGCTCATCTTGTTCTTGTTACAACTCAGATGCCCTGCAGTCCCCGCACTATATATCAGAGACTTGGCACCAGAGTCCCTGGCTGATCAAGAGTGGAGCCTTCATTCCCAGCACAGCAGAGCGACTGAGCAACAAACAACAACATGGTTCTGTTTGCTTGGGAAAGCCATTTGACAAAAGGACACAGGTGAGTCTTCAAGGAAGCCTGTGAGCCAGAGGAAGCCTGAGGAAGCCTGAGGAAGCCTGACTTTGCTCTCAAAGGTAAGGAAAAAGTTAAAAAGTCATCTACCTGATAGAAAGATCCCTGTCCTAGGGAGAGGCAAAACACATTTTCAGATTGCTGGCCAGTTTCTCGTGTTCTCTAGCTTTGGGATTGCTACTTCTCTGCAGATCGTCTGACCCAAGCAAATCTCAAGGCAAGTCTCCTACTCCTCTCTAGTCTGATTTTTCATCAGCAAAATGAGGGGGTTGGACCAAATGATCTCTTAGGCCTCATCCTATTCTAAAATTTGGTGATTCTGACCCTGTGACAGTCTTGTAGCCCCCAAGGGATTAACTTGATTCCTTCCAGTGGTCACATATTTTCCAACAGCCTGATTTAGACTCTTGCAGCTGAATTGGACCATGGATGATTCTAGTAAATAATACTTGCACAGTTTGTTGGAACCTGTGAAATGATTTTGCATACAGTATTTCATTGGATCCTTTAAAAAAACTAAGGAAGGAAAATGTATTCTCCTCACTTTATAGAGGAGAAAAGCTATGCTAGGAGAGGTTAAGTCATAACTGCTAGAGTGACTAGGGCCAGTTCTGAAAAGAAAAAACTTCAAATATGAGTTTCTTAGGCTGGATGAGGCACATACATTCAGTAAAGAGATGTGTCGAGTATCACAGATGGGAATATTGAGCATTCTGGGAACCTGCCTCAGAATTCAAAATATTACAGTCACCTATATACACTCTGTTTGAGTGAAGAGGCAGACACTCCAAAAAGAGAGATTGAGCTAGAAGTGATTTTCACTTCCAAGACAAAGACTCTTAGCCAAGGGTAGGGGCCAAGGGATGTTCTTCAGCTCCTCATGCAGTGCTCTAAAAGGATAGAATGGGGGATGGGGTAGAACTCACCTCGGGTAGCTAGTGAAAGGTCACAAGTTTAAGCCAGGGACACTGGTGGAAGTCTGGTGGGAAGTGAAGGTTTGGGGTGTTACAGTCTTGGCACTGAGTACTGACTATACGCCAAGCCCTTGATAGAGCTTATGACCATTGCTTACAACATATATTTTATTTTGTCCCAGCCTTTAAGGAATCCTGTGGAGAGTTAGGAAGCCTGTAAAATCCTAAAGATAGGGTGAGAGAAATAGGGTCTGCAGCACAAGGGGATATATTCTTACACACACACACACACATACACACACACCAGGTAAGCCTTCCTCTGTGGTGTATAATTAAAGAACTGCAATGCCTAGGGGCAGAGGGCTTCCCCAGTTGAGTACAGGGCCTGCTGGAGCACAGGAAGTACAGGATGACTAGAAGGAAAATGAATGAGAACAACATTAGCAACAGTGTGGGGGTGAGCAGTGGGCAGAGGAGGGGCAAACCCCAAAGATATCTAAGTCAGCGCCTGTCACCAGGGGTGACAACAGGACCATGGCAGCAACAGCAGAGGCTAAGGGACAGTGGAGTGTGGGACCACATAGGCTGCTGAAGCAGAACAAAGTTCCTAAGCTCCTCTAGGATTAGGAAAAGATAAAACAAGAAAGATCAAACAGGTAAAGATGAAGAGGAGATGCAATTAGAGGTAAACCTCAAGGAAATGAAATTTGCAGATAACACAAAACTAAAAGCATGGTTAATATCATTTTGAGTCCTGTATCACTTAACTTTCATCACAGACCAACTCCGGGACTACAAACCCAAGAAGGTGATAAGAATATATATAAAGTCCTGCAGATAGATTCTCAAAATCAACTGAAATGAAGGGGCCCCTGGGTGGCTCAGTCAGTTAATCATGTACCTTCAGTTCAGGTCATGAACTGAACATGATCTGAACCCATGATCTGGGTTCCTGGGATTGAGCCCTGTGTCAGATTCCCTGCTCAGTGCAAAGCCTGCTTCTCTCTCTCCCCCCACTCCTCCTCCTGCCTGTATACTCTCTCTCAAATAAATAAATAAAATCTTTTTAAAAAAAATTAACTGAGGTAAATAGGACTGACAGAGTAAGATGTGACAGTATAAGAAAGATTTAGTGCGGGGGGTTTTGATGAGCAGAAACTCAGCAGATGCCTTTGATTTGGCTGCTACAAAAACTAAGAACCTCAGGTTACAGTGATGAAAAACACATGTCCAGACCATTGGGCATTTGTGGCTAAACCAAATGCACAGTATTATGTTTGGTTGTTGGTGTTGCCTCCTAAGAGGAGCATTGATATTTCATGCTTGTCCACAGGAGCATGACTGAGATGATAAGGGGTGCAGATACCAAATCCCACAAGGGGCAGCTGGAACTGAGGAAACTTGGGGGGATCTAGAAAGTCATCTTTAATTCCTGAGGAAGACTTCTTGAAAAAGAGTCACACTTGCGTGGCCCTTACAGGTTATCACCAGAACCAGAGAATAGAAGGCCGATTTTGGCTCAGTGAAGAGTAAAGCTTTCTAATAGAACTGTTCAGAGGTAGAAGGAGCTGGTTTCAGGAGTGCTAAAATCCCCAGATGGGAAGTGGATTTCAGGCCAAGTGTGGATGATCTTATGGCTGGGAACTTCCGTATAGAAATGGTTTCTGCATTAGGTAGAAGCTTGGACTAAACGACCTCTGAGACTTCCTCTAGCTCTTAGAGACCAGATTAAAGATTTTTGCCTTAGAAACCAACCATTCAGTTCTGGAGGTAAAACCCCAAAGGAACCCTACTCTACCATGGGCCTATGGGGGTATAGAGTCCTGCCATAGCTACTGCTCTCAGAATGCCTTCTCAGCAAATGATGAGGCTCCAACTCATTTAGAATCTGGGAACAGGAAATGCACTTTTAAGAAGCAAATAGGTATTTGCCGACCTGGTGCCCCCTAAATTCAATCAATCAAATTAGTTTTGTCTGAGTCTTAAGAATATCTCAAAGTCCCTCTCTTCTTCCCTATCTGTAGGAACCCTGCCTTGGCTCATGCCATCATCACCTTACCCCCAGACTTTTTCAACAAACTCCCAAGTAATGCTTTACCTCCACTCTTGTCTTCTTCAATATACCCTCTGTAGAGCAGGCAGAGTAGTTTTCTGTTTTGAATGGCTCCCCACTGACCACGTGGGATAGTACCAGCTCTTAATGTTCGATGGAAAGCCGTGCAGACTCATGTTCTGTGACTTTCCACACATACCACCATATCCTACACACACACGTACACTCTCTCTCTCTCTCTTTCTTTGTGCTTCAATAATGCTACACTATTTGTAATTTTCTTCATACACTATACTGTTAAACATCTCTCTGCCTTTGCTTATGCTGCTCCCTCCATCTGAAATGCCTCACTTTTTCTAGCCCCCATCTTACTTACCAGAATAACTCCTACTTATTCTTTTTCATACATGAAAGCTTTGGTGCATAACTTTTTATGAAGCCTTCCTTTAACCATGCATCTTATTCAACATTTACTGAGGGTGTACAAAGCATGGTGCTGGGGCACCTGGTTGGCTCAGTCGGTTAAGCATCTGTCTTCATCTCAGGTTATGATCCTGAGATCCTGGGATTGAGCCCTGAGTCAGGCTTCCTGCTCAATGGGGAGCCTGCTTCTCCCTCTCCCTCTGCCCCTGCATCTTTATGCTCTCTCTTGCTCACTCACTCTCTCAAATAAATAAAATCTTAAAAAAAAAAAAAAAAGCATGGTGCTAAGTACTGCAGTAATCCAAAAGGGAAATTTTGAAGCTAAAGTGAAATAATAGAAGAGCTTTTACTTTATGGAGTTACTAAAATGTATTTTTAATCTGCATTAGGGAACTCTGCATAGGCTTATCCTATATGCACAATGACAACTTTATAATTGGGATCAAATAGTTTATATTTATTGAGTTCTCATTACATGCTAAGGGCTACTCCAAGCACTTCATTAACTCATTTAGTAAATATTTATTGAATGAAATATTTATTGATGTCTAATATATATGATCAGCACCATTCTAGTTTCTAGGAATCCAACAGGAAACAAAACACAAAACACCTGCTCTTTAGAAGTTTACATTCTGTATGGGAAGCTACAACCAACAAACAAAACATACAGAACAATAGATGGTGATTAAGTGCTATGTGGAAATGTAAAACAGAGTAGAAAGAGGAAGAGTTCGATACTAAGGATGTGGGGGGTGGGGTGGCAGTTTTCAGTGAGGTTATCAGAGAAGACATAAGTGAGGATGTGATATGTAAGCATACCTGAAGGGGTTAGGAAACAAACCATAAGAGTATCTTGAGGAATAAAATTCCAGGCAGAGGGCAGAGTAGGTGCCAAGGCAGGAGGCTGTCTGGCATATTTGTGGAACAAGAGGCCAGATTACTGAGGAAGAGTGAGCAGGGCACACAGGTGGAGATGATGTCAGTGGAGTAACCAAGGGCCTGGTGAACCATTATGAAGACTTCTGTTTCTATGCTGAGGGATGTGGGACACCATTTGAGGGTTGTGACAGATTATTAACAGATCACTCCGTTTGGTATGTTGACAGTAGACTGTGGGAGGGGACGGACTGAAGTACAGAGCTGTTCCAATAATCCAAGTGGGAAATGACAGGCTTGGAACAGGATGGTAGCAGCAGGGTATTGAGAGACTGATTTCAAAATGTGTATTTAAGTAGAGATGGCAGGATTTGCTAATGAAATTGATACAAAACGAGAGAAAGAGAGAGAGAGAGGAGTCAGGGATGACTTCAGGGTTTTTGGCCTTAGCAACTCAATGAATAGAATTGCCATTTATTGAGATAGAAAACTGTGGAAGAGGCAGCTTTGTGGGGTGGGTGTAGGGAGGAGAGATCAGGGGTCGAACTTTGTGTTCAATTTGAGACACCTACTGGATAACCAACTAGAGATATAAAAGTTGTGGGCAGGGGAAGGGGTGAGGGTGACATTCAAGCTGGAGTTGCAGATTGAGGAGTAGCCACCATATAGATATTTATGAAGTCATGAACCTAGAGGGAATCATAAAGGAGTCTAAACACTGAAGAGAAGAGAAAAATACTAAGGACTAAGCTCGAGGGCATTCCAGCATTTCCAGATTAGAGAGATGAGAACTTTGGGAGGAGCAGTGAAGGAGGAGAAAAGTCAGGACAGCAAAGAAACTTGCAAGCCAAGAGAAGAGTGTTTCAGAAAGAGAAGGTGATAAACTGTACTGAATTGTGCTGATCAAATGAGAAGGAAACTAAGAATTGATCATTGCATTTGACAACATGGACACAAGAGAAGTAGGTGGACACTAATACTATTGATTCATTTAAGACTCGCAAGTCTCAATGATAGGGATTATTCCCCTAAAGAAGGAAACTAAAACATAGGAACATTTAGTAATTTGTACAAGGTCACACAGCAAGAGAATGACAGAGTTGGCATTTGAACCTAGGCTGTGTAGTTCTCGAGCACTCCCTGCCTGGGGAAATAGGAAAAACAGAAGAGAGACATTTTGTGGGAAGTTTGACTACATGGCAAAGAAAAGAAAACCCTAGAATGTTCCTTCTAACCTATTCTGCTGTAGCTCTATTTCTGATCCTACTCCTTGACTTAATCTGCTATAGAGTTTTTTGTTCCACGTCAGGAAAAAGGCATTGATTGACTTTAAAAGCCCATCTGTATAGAGAATTTACAGTGCTTAATTAATAACCATGACTAGCCTACCTAGCTCAGTTAGTTAGATCACAGTGATTAACACCAGGGGTGCAAATGCATTCTTTGACATGAACTAGGCAGTTTTACCAGAACAACTTTGTTTCGTGGACATGGGCTAAATTTTTTGCTCTGGATAAATACCTTGTATACAGGTTCAGTGTGGTAGTTAATCTCCTGAAAAAATAATTACAGTATGTGTTCTATTGCCAATATATTAGTAGAACCTCTTCCTGTTTAGAGGACATGTTATTTTCTTTTTCAGTGCTGAGGATTGTTTACTATGTCTACATCTTCACATGATAGCATCCTCAACAGCTCAGATTTGTAAACTAATGTCTGTATTTTGGAGAGTAAATAGCTGCTCTTTATAAAAATGGGATAGACTGTATTCTGGAACCAGTCAGATGGAGACCAAACCTGAATAAAGCATTAGCAAGAAACAGAGCCCAGTATTCAGGGATATCTTTGAATAAATCTGGAGAAGAGAAATTTTGACTGAGTGTTTAATATAATTTTAAAAATCAGCTCTACCTTTTGAGGGAGCATTACCTAATGAGTAATCTACAAGGCTTTGGGCAGCTGATACTGGTTGATAAAAATCTCTGTGTGTCAATTGCGATTTAAACTTCCAAGACCTCACCCAGTAAATTTATTCCTCAGGTAATCATGTCCCAGCATCCATCTGACTTTTATTTAGATCTAATGGCCAAACTTGGTTCTGCCCACATTGATTTACTCTATCTACATTTTTGGAGGTAATGAGAAATTTATAATAAACTTTATTAAAAGTGGTCACTTTAAAAAAAAAAAGTGGCCACTTTCAACTTGCATTCCACATGTTGACCCACTAACTTGGGGTTTTGACCACTTGGCAGTCTTTGTCAAGCCTGGTTACATCTGAGAGTATTGCTGATCAGTACTCTGAAATCCCCATGCAAATATATAATTAGAAAGTATCTGTACCTCTCTTTTTTCATCTCCCTTAAATTCCAATTTCCCCACAATTCCCACAGTGAAAATAACTGTTTGTTTTGTTGTAATCAGAGTACAAGACTTCTTCCCATTCATAGACCGCACCATTGTGGTACTATTCAGTGTTCCCTTCATTCCAGGTCACATCCAAGGCTTTCCTCAGTGTTGTCACCTACGATAAATGATAACCAGCAACAGATAAAAATGTGAATTCAGGCATTAGAGATGCTATGTAGACACAGAAAAAAGAAGCTGTAATGAAAGATTTTTTCAAGATCTGGCTATCAACCCATAGCCAAACCAGGTTCAGTCAAGGTCACATCCACATTCTCCTCTGGCTCTACATAGATGCATGCACCATGGTGCCATTTTGCCCTGCCAAAATAGCTCTTGCTGGGTAATTCTCCTAACTGTCTCACTAGGCCAAGCATCTGATTGTCAAGGGGAGGGGGGGTGGGGAACAAAAACAAACTAACAAAAACCATCACTGCAAAATTTATGTATATTCAGTTTTTCTTTATTTTTTTTTAACCAGCATGAGTGATGATAGAGGGAACAAAAAGCAAGAAACACAGCCCTAATGACATAGCAACAGCTTAGTTTTTTCAGATGGATGCATGGCTGCTTCATATAAGTTGAAAAGAACATTTGACCAACAAAAGAAGTGCTCTAATCAGAAGATTTAAACATAAGACTAAGTTTCCCATTCTCTGGGTGCTTTTTTAGGTAGAAAGGCTTAAAATAGCTTATGGAACACTTCAAAATGATGTCTTATAAGCATTCTGCCCCTTTTAAAATCACACGTAACCCTTTAATGTAACAGGGTAGGTGGTTTTAAGTCTGGCCATAATTGGCAGGAACTATGATGCATTTAACTGTGTCTGCCACCACAGAGGCTGGTTTCTCCACAAACCTCCTAGTAGCAGTACATGGTTGGAAATGCGGATTTTTTTTTTTTTTTTCAGCAGAGAAGCTTATACATAATCCTATTACTATCCTAGGCACCTGTTAAATATGATTGAAACAACGCCCATTGGAAGTCTTAAAACCTTAACCACCAGTTTTACTTCTAAAATAAAGTAAACTGCCAAAAGTTCTGATAAAAGTGACAATTTATATTTTTAAGTAGTACAACTGGAATTTTCCTATAGCTGTAGACAAAGGAATTCTTACTCGGATAAGTAGAAGAGCACCAATAAATTTAAGGTAGCTTATGCAAGTTAGGCACTAATGAATGTCATCTTCTGTTTTGTCATGAAAAAAGATCTTTCTGCTGCTAAAGGAGACTGATTTAGATTATGAATAGCTGTAGTGATTTGCAAAAATGGCTCCAGAGAGATAGAATGAGACTCCATATACTCATGGCACTTGAGGTTTCTGCCCTTTTTGTTGAAAATTAATTTGTCCTGTGGGTTATTGGATTCTAGCTCAGCCAATGTATATTGCTCAGTCATCACAAATTTACTTAAAATTTAGTGTAGCTGAAGTTCATTCAACAAGACAAAAGTCTACAGTTGAAAGCTTCTAAAAATCTTTTTAAAAAACTGGCTAACAGTGTAATTGAAAGTGCTGGCGTCTAAGTAGATTCACATAATGTTTTGCAGGTATCAATATATACCATATTACTATGTTAGAAATAGATTTTTCACTTGTTTCCCACGAAAAAGCAGATGGGGGGATTTATCATCCTTTGGTAAGAGGACATTTTGGTTGAAGCTTCCATATTCTGAAAAAATATAAATCCCTAACTTCAGATTAGATAATACCACATATTATGGTAGTAATACCATGTTTCATTCATTCATGTATTTTATATTATTTCAAAACAAATAATTTTAAAAACAAACAGATTATGCTCCTAATGCTTCCAAATCCAAAATCTGTTACATTAGAAAAAAATTAAAAGTACACCAGGTCTGTCACCCTGTTTCAGCAGCTCTCACCACAGGCTACTCACTTCCTACTTAGGACGCTACATCATGGAGGCTTATAGACTGGGAGGGTCAGAGTAGAGAGAGTCATACTTCAGACAGAGCATCAGGATACAAATCACTTGCTTCTGACAAAAGGAACACTAGTTTAATGGCCATGCTCCTTTACCCAACAATAATGAGAGGAAAAGAAAAGAGAGTGTTCTTTAAAAGGGGCTATTGTGAGAAATACAAAGGAGACATTAAAAAAAAAAAAAAAGGAACAGCTAATTGTGGGAAACAGCGCGGTTTTTAATTCATCCTTCCCTTAATGTGTTTTCCTTAGTATAATCCCTATTTTTCATTTTTATACATTTAAATATGAATATTTAATACATTAAACACATTCACATGTGTATGTTTTATTTCCCTTTGAAAGTCTTAGATGAATTTCAGTACTTATTTAATAACTAAAATCACACTGGAGAACCTCAACTGTGATTAGGGCCATTGGGGTAGCTCCTCACTAAACTTAATCACAGGAGGCAACAAACATTATTTGTTCATTTCATTTGTAGGTGAAAGTTTACTACATAGTAAGACTATTAAAATGTTATATTCCAAAATACCAAGAGCTAAACCTAAATGGTGAAAACATTCAGATGTGTCATTTTGTTAAGACAATAAAGCAAATACCATTTGGGGTGACCTACACCATAGTTTTGGACTTTTTAAATTTTTTTTGATAATGGATTTCATTTCATTCCTTACACTTAGATCACAACTGAATTACACAACTGGTAAAGCTCTAACTCTGAAGCATCAGCTCTTTGCTTGAGGTGCAATTGCACAAAATGAGATACAGAGTGTTAACCAAATCATGACACAGTGGACTGGAAATTTTAGATTAATAAACCTCTTCCAGTGGAGAACTAAATAACTTTTACAGTTTTATCTATGGTTATTTGTTTCTCTGAAGATTTATGGTCCTCGCAACAGATATGCATCTTATCTCTCACTTTCCAGATTAAAGAGAGATGATTTTAAACAGGCTTCTGACTGGCATAATCTGGAATTGCAGATGATCTCAATTTTTTAAAAAATGCTAAAAGTGAACTTGCAAGTCAATGAAAATGACTTTGCGCATGTCAGATGCACAGGGGAAGAAATCTGCATATAGCTAAACAAGGCTGATCTTCTATTAGCAATACTGATTTCCTTGCCCTGCCCTGAATCAGCCAGGTGCAGTCTGTACATGCTTAACCAGGAATTAAAACTCTTCATGCTGCTGCTGCTTTAATTGATTGATGCTAAAAGTTTAGAAAATAAAACCTAACCAGCTATTACAAAGCGCCTTTAACCAAGCCTTCTCCTTTGAAAGCAGGATCCTCAATTGAAACTGGCAGACCACATTTTTAGGTTTCAAGCAGCTCTGTCATTCTACAAGGAATGTGTCTGCCACTTCACACGATAGCTTGAGCTGAAAGACATGTACTTTGAATCAGAGAATCAATAGAACACTTAATGGACAATTAGGAGAACAGCTGTAGGACTGTCAGAGACCCATCTGTACACAGCTCAAACAGCAAGCCTGGACAGGGCCCGGAAAACAAAGTACACTGCTCCAGGGCACTGGCCCCAGTACAAAACCTCCCTTTCATTTCTCATTTAATGTTAATATAGTGTTCTTTTTCATTACAAATTTTAACACGTGTAGAAAATTATGGAAATTGCTTAAGCCATTTGTCAACTTATATCATGTGAATTGATCAATAAATTTCACTACTTTTTGTTAATGTAGATAAATTTTGGCATTTAATTAAGCTCCAGTGAAAATGTGGCCACTTTTAATTTCAGCAGATGCTGTCATTTCATTTGTAATACATAACTACAGGGGTAAATACAACCCAATCATGAATTATCACTAAATATTTATAGACAACATAGCAATTCAGAAAATAGACACAAAAGATTTTTACAATGAAACAATTACTGTGTGCAAAATCTGAAATAGGTAGTGATGAACTCTAATAGGAGCTGTGAACAGAATCTTAATATTGTAACTCCATAAAAAAATTACATATGTATATTTTTCTCTCATGATCCTGTTTCCATCAATTATGTCTCTTTTTAGGCAGAAATAATTTCAAATTCTTTTCGAATTGTTCCGAATGTTAAAGGATAGTTCTCTAAGTTTGTGGAAGTATATGAAAATTTATAAATTAAAATAAAAATCCATTCCTTTATTTTTTTTTCCCTAAATTTGTGTGGATATAATTGGAAAGCTCCTCTAAATCGACAAGAGGAAAAATCTTATGATGCTTATTTTGTACACATGATTGGAATTTGAGCTATAAGGTTGGTCAAGAGGACACTAGTATAGAGAATGGAGACAAGATGCTGGACAATGGAAAAAGCAGAATGAACTTTTTAGGCTTCTTCCATATGGCCTGAGGGGCCCCAAGATGAAATCCTGCTCCTGACAGCCAGAAGCCCTATAGCCTTAACCCTCTGTGGCGTAGTCTGACATGATAAACTGCTGTATCTCATTTGAGGGGGAATAGGCTGCCTCTTGGTGATTCTGCTGGTGCCTTCAGGGAAAAGGGGATTCGAAATCACATTGCTATCTTTACAGTGTAATCCACTCCATAACGCCCATTCCCACCATTGTCCAAATGCTTTAGCAGGAGGGCCCTGCTGGCTGTGCAGTCACTGCATTTTCAGCAGAAAAGCAGACCTGAGTGCCTGTGGAGAGGGCCTTTGTCAGCATTTAAAAAATAAAGTTTAGGGAAATCAGAGCTGATCCCTCATTCCTGTTTTCACAATGTCTCCATGTCAAATTGGCCATCACTGCTGAGGCAGTTTGGCACTTTCTGTTGTTCTGGCAGAGGAGTACCTGGTCAGAGAAGATGATTCTCTAAATTCAGACTCTATTAGAGAAATTAGAATTAAGCAGCCAAAGGGAAAATGGATTGGGTCTTCTTGCTGAACCAAATTACACATCTAACTGTCCAGCCAAAATTCTCTCTCTGGCTCACTCTCACATATTCATATTTCTTTTTATTCCAAAATATGAATTTCCTAGGACTTGAAGCTTTGTTTTTATACCACTGAAAAGTAAGAGGGGCTGGAAAATCTACCTCAGCTCTAATGTGAATAATTAGGGATCTTTTTGTAACCTCCGAAATCCAGGAGTTCACAAAGTCATAGTCCTAGTATTCTCTTGAGTCATGCAGCTCTGTGAATTGCTCTGTCTTGTGGGAAGCTGAGGAAAGATACAGGTTATTGCACAGGCTAAGGAAATACTGGCATTTGTTGACTATTTGATGTAGACATTAAAGTGGTAAGAAAGTTAATTAAGAAGTAAGATTGGGTGAGAAACAAAAATCAAGATTCTAAAAGATTGAGACTATAATGAATTAAAGATGGACACAAAATTCTTTGCCGTTTCTCATGTCTGTATGTGGAGTCTGTTTCCTTGACACATGAACCTAGGCTGGCCTTATGAGTGGTTTTACTCAATAGAATTTATCAGAAGTGATGCCATGCAAGACCCTAGGCCAAGCCCTTGAGAAGGTCTGGAAGCTATTGCTTTTGTACTCTCTTAGGAATCAGCTGCCATGCTGTAAAAAAAAATCAGATTAGACTACCAAATGTTGAGTGGTTGGTTAACTTAGAGAGTCGTCATGGGAAATAAGAGACCATCCTGGGTGTTCCAGGACTGGGCGAATGAACTCCCAGCTGATAGCAGCTGCCCCAGTGACTGTAGC
This sequence comes from Enhydra lutris kenyoni, assembly GCF_002288905.1. NCBI lineage: Eukaryota > Metazoa > Chordata > Mammalia > Carnivora > Mustelidae > Enhydra > Enhydra lutris. Next base: position 31,317,518 of record NW_019154093.1, on the reverse strand, counting down.
TTTACCATGTGGAGCAGAACCTCCGAGCTGAGCTTAGTCAACCCACAGAATCATCAGAAATAACAAATCCTTATTAGGTTTAGCCATGAAGTTTTCAGGCTATATGTCACATGGCAAGAGAGAACCAAAACAGAGATTTTATAATAAAAATCTGTTCTTTTTCTTTTCCTGTCCTACTCTCCTTTTGAAGTTAGGCCAACTAGCAGTCAACACCTATTTTCTTATGCCTCTTGCAGAAGTGACCCAATAACAATAAAATAAAAAGCCAAAATATTACTGGGGCAGGGGTAGAATTCTTTTTAAAAAGGAGCTCAGACTGATTCCCTCTGCTCTTAGTTTTCTGTCTTCTCTCTTTATAACTTCGTTCAATATCCAAAGTCTATATCTGCTCAAATTGGACACCAAAGGAACGACAATTTTTGTAACAAGAACTCCAACCCTTTTTAGGATTCTGGTCTTGAAAGTCAGTGCAATGACCCAATTTACTTAAATAGAGTAGACTTTTTTTTTAAAATGTTTTTTTTTTTTTTAATTTTTTATTTATTTATTTGACAGACAGAGATCACAAGTAGGCAGAGAGGCAGGCAAAGAGAGGGGGAAGCAGGCTCCCCGCAGAGCAGAGAGCCAGACGTGGGGCTCGATCCCAGGACCCTGGGATCATGACCCGAGCCGAAGGCAGAGGCTTTAACCCACCGAGCCACCCGGGCGCCCCTAGAGTAGACTTTTTAAAAGACATCAGAAGGGACGCGTGGGTGGCTCAGTCAGTTAAGCTGCTGCCTTTGACTCAGGTCATGATCTCAGCGTCCTGGGATCCAGCCCCACATCAGGCTCCTTGCTCAGCAAGGAGCCTGCTTATCTCTCTGCCTCTGCCTACCACTCTGCCTGCTTGTGCTCTCTCTTTCTCTTTCTTTCTCTGACAAATAAATAAATAAACGTTTAAAAAAATAAAAATAAAAAAATAAAAGACATCAGGAGATGTTCTGCAATTTATATTAAAGTCACCAAACATTAGCTCTTTAAAATAAATTTTCTTTCAGCTAAAAGAACAAACTAGATTGCAATCATAGCTCTGTCATATATCAGTGTGTAACTTGGGCAACTAATTTTATCTTCCTCAGCCTCAGTTTCCTCACCTATAAAAAGAAGATAATGGATCAGATACTCTTCAAGGTCCCTTAAACTTTGCCAGTTTTCAAAGATATATGTCATTTTTCAGGTAGTACCAGCTCACTCTTTATACCTTATTGTGATCACGTTAGTGTCAACTAAAAAGTCTTTCTGTAGTGCCCAAGGCAGGAATGAGTATATCCTTAATCTAATATTCTACCCCTGAATAATTGAGGTGATTGTTTAATTAACTTTCTCTCAGAAAGCATAATCCTAATTTTTTTTACTCCATCATTCTATAAGAACAAAGAAGTATGACAATTTGTCTTTACCATGCTGGTCTCTAAATGGATACCCATTCTTCATAAAGTTCATAAAGAGTTAGTACATGTTTTGCTTGTGGGAAAGATCTGGTAGGAACTGAGAGAGAGTAATAGCTATATCATGGAACAAAATACCTTCAAAACTTCCTGGTTCTTACTTCAGACGCTGAAAATGCTGAGACTGAAAATTTTTTGTATTCCAAAGGGTCTTCATGAAAACTTGCTAACTTCTGGGTTTAGTCACAAACAGAATTTGAGTATAATTCTAGTGAAAAAACAAATAAGCAAAAATAAAAATTAGGGTGCTTTATCTTATTGCATTATTATAGTAAAATATGGTAAATATTTGGTATGGTAAAGTTAGTTTTCATTATAATATCTAGGGAAGGAACAGTATGGTTCATTAATTCCACAGACAATTCCAAAATTTAGTGGTTTCAGCCATATATGGAATCAAATAGATCTGGGGTGGAATCTTGAATGAATCATTTACCAACTGGGTAGCCTTAGGCGATTTGATTAATCTCTGAATCTCAAGTTTCTTCCCTACAAAGCACAGATTTCTGTTTATGGCATAAAAATGAGATAATGCATATAAAGTGCCTAGAATAGTAAGTACCCAGTAAATATAAGTTACAATTAAATGTGAGCTCCATGAGATTTTGCAGAAACCTTGCTTGTTTTGTTCACCTTTCTATCTCGAGTGCGCAGAAAAGTTGCATTAAAAGATGACTACTCTGGCCAACAGCTCCAACTTCTTTTGGTGGTCTTGCTACATTGTTTATCATGTAGAAATCACATGGTTTGAATTTCATGCCCTTTAATTTGAGCCATCAAAAAGAGAAAAGTCAGAGGGAGAAACCCTACATAGATCGCTGATCCCTGGTAAATGAAAAGTTATGAGCATGAACTAAAGACAACCATGACTCACACAGAATAGGAGAATCCCTCATCACAAAATAGGTACCTTTGAAAGTTGTCCTAACTACCTTTACAAAAGGCCACTATTCTTGGTAAGCTTCTGCTTTGGTGAAAGTTTTCAAACAGACAAACAAGTAAATTGGGTTTTAGGGATCCCTGTGGAATAGTTGTAATTCAGTCTGATAGAGGAATAAAACAGAAAGAGGTTCTAGACAATTTGTTCCAGGTCAGTCATTGATCAGATTGAAATTAGAACTCACATTGCTTAATTTCCTAATTATTATTCAATTATTGATTATACTTATTTGCCTCCTGTTTTGAGAGAGAATTTGGTTAGTGGTATGAAGCAGCATTAGAAAACAAGGTATGTAATGTGTGGTCTCAGGGAATTCAGGATGAATTTGCAACAAATCTTATAAATCTATAGCTAAAGATCAATGATCAAAATCTGCCCATGGGTCCTGCCACCCTAGATGGAGAATCAATTCTGGTTCACGTTCATATGAGCATATTTTTAGTGTGGCAAACATTGGTAGAGGATGTGATTGTCCCATCCCCAAACTGCCTAATCAACCATCCCCTGTGAATTGAGCCAGATTATTGGGTCTCTACATATGGCAAACACAAAACCATACAAAAAGATTCACATTCCAAGATAAAACTACTACACTCTGATATTCCTATAATTACAGAAGTTAATATGGCTATTCATAAAGTTAAAGCCAATGAATATACAAGACTTAAAAGCAGAAGAGAAAGCTAAGGGAATTTGACAGAGAGGAGGCCAAACTATAAATATGGAACCTGGCATTAAATGTTCTAGGTACCTGATGATAGTTTATGACATGAACTCATATCAAAACCACAGTGACTACTTTCATATTTCTCCACTCGCATTCCTGTGAGAAGGAAGATAGCAAGCAATAGGAAATGAGAAGAGATAGTTTAGAAGAAACATACCACAGACAGAACTCTGGCTGAAAACTTGGGTGTCTTGTTCTTTGTACCCAGAGTTGGATATTCCAAGTTATGTAAGAGCTCTCAGTTGATTCTAAATCTTCACCTTCCTATCAGCTTGTTTGTAGCTTTTGATGGGATTTAAGATTCTAAGAGCTAATCTATCTAAATGTAAACAATTGTTTTGGTGTCTTTTCTTCACATGCTAATATTAAGAAAGTACCCTTCTTCTAAGTTATGGAAGTCAGGTAAACCGCAGTCAAGGTCTGTCTGTGGTTTGAAGAGAAGCTGACTTGAAGCAGACTTGTGGGTTTGGTTCAGTTTCCAGAGCATACCAAATAACTTGAATGGAAATCACAGACAGGCTAATGCTAGTTCTTCTTGAGAGGCTGATGTGTACCTGTGCATAAAATGTATATTATAAGTATATTAATACAATTCTATCTCAACAGATTTAATTCTTAAATGCTACATATACTTGTTTAATCTCCCATTTTAAAAGTAGAAAAGGTTAGATTATAACATCAGGTTAGCTCTCTTTGAAGCAGGTAATAATTAAGTTGATTCACTGTTGCAATTACTGTCAAATCCCCCTTAATTACCAGAGATTTTATAGCAGCTTCATTATACGTCTGCTGTAATGCATTGTGGCCCTAAGGAGAAGTGTTGCAGGAAATTCTGCATAGCATGGATAATTCTAACCTGCAGTTACAGCTTCCAGCAAAAGCTCATGCACTAAATTTATCTTTTTCTGACATTTCTCCCTGTTACTCAAGCAGTTAAATGAGGTAACATTACTAAAATACCTACCTAACTTTGGAAGTTAGAATTGATTTCTCCACAGATATTAAAACACACACACACACACACACACACACACAAAAGAGAGAGAGAAAGGATAGATTAGCCTTCAGTAATTCCTAAGAAAGCATTAAATTATGTTTAATAATGAATTTAGTTTATAGCATTCAAATAGATATGAGATCTATATCTAAATCACAAATCTCATATATCTACTTCTTATGGATGTTTCTTATATGATAAACAAGACAAAAATTATTTCTGAATTGCTAACATCATCTTGAAGAGGATAATCAACTGCTTTTTATTTACCAGTGATTTTTCAACTAATTTCTGGGAAAAGCAATCACTTAAAAAAGGTCATTTTTAAGTTTCCATGTCACTGCTTATTTTCATTGGAAAAATCTTTACAAATCAGAGCCTGCAAATTAAGTAAAGTTCAAAAAAGATAACTGAATAGTATCTCTCACAGATCCCTTTTTGACCAAGGAATTCACTCCACAGAACATATTAGATTCAGAAGGGGTTGAGTGTCAATGACACTATTGGCAGCTGTGTTAACAGTTAAGGGCCTGGCTTTGTACAGCAACACAGTTATTAAATTTCTCCAGAGACCATGACTCATTAATCAAATATTCATACATCTCTGTAAATACACACTGAACAGAGAATACCCTCAGAGCTGAGCATCCCAGTACAAGTGCTCTTTCATGTAACACTGACAAAATCCTGAGAACATGCGGTCATGTTTTGCATTTCTAATGCACTATGTCCTCTTTAATACTCCATTTCCTAAAAACAGAACACAAATGATCTTACTGATCGCAAGTGTTAGAGGGTTACAATTAAAATTATTCCACTATTGCTTCATACCATCTTTTTTTAAAATGAGGACAGTGAATCAATTCTTCTGTTCTTTGTTTACCATCAAACAAGTAATTTTTTCCCAGGCGGATGAAGAAACCCAGGCCATGCTCCTATTAATACAAGAATTTGTATTAGCATGAAAACAACAAATCACTACTTAAACTAGGGAGGCCAAATAACTTAACATATTAGCAGACATGAACTTGCTATATTTTGCAAAGTCCTCAGTCTGCTTAATACCACTGGGAGTTTTCCTCCTATTGTACAGTAACAAAAGGTTCTTTCTCAATTGCAATCTCTGGAAAATTGGGGTCTGAAAGCCAGGGAAAGGAGAGAAGCTCAAAATGTTGCCTCATAAAGCTACTGGGATCAGACTCTTCACCTCAGGGTGGGCAGGATGTACCATGCAAAGGGAAGAGAGAAAGGGAGCAGCTTACATAAACTTCCCATCTATCTTGAAATTTCTGAAACAACAGGAACCCAATTCTCAGTGCCAATAAAATATAAGCAAATCTGTCAAGTGCTGTCTCCTCTCTTCAGCCTGTCCAGTCTACCAACCACACCGCCTATGTCTTGAATCTCAGTCCTCCAAAATTCTGGCCACGTTAGGTCAAAGACTTCCCTCCCACAGCCTCCCTGCTTTCATTCCCATGCAGTTCCTCTCCACTCTATGCTATTTTTGCTTGCGCCTTCTCCTCCGTCCTTTGGAACCTCTCTATGATGCATGGAAAACTAGAACAGGCTTTGGAGTCTGGAGAGGTTTAAATCCCAGTTCCACAAATTACCAATTGCATTAACTTGGCAAGTTACATTATCATATCTGACCCTCAGTTACTTCATCTCTAAAATGGAAACAGTAAAAAGAACTAATTTTCCAGGATTTTTTTGAAGATTAAACTAAATATACTATTTTATGCGGTTATAAAATACTTAACAAGTGCCAAAAGAAAAAAAAAAGGCCATTGTTGCCATTAGTATCATTACTGCAATCATCAGTCCTCTGTCTCTTCACATCAGCTCAAACTTTTATTTTTCCTGACAATACTAAGGAATTCCTAAACTCACCAGCAGAGACTCCTCCTTCCATTTAAACCTCTCTGATGCGGAGGGGTAGCTTTACATTCCCACTTTCAGGTGCTGGCTCTGTCAACATTCACACCTTCCACTAATGCTCCCACCATCTATTTCAGACACTCAAAATGCTCCAACTCCAGCCTGCAGCCTGAACTGTCTTGACTAACATTCTTTTGACCTATCATTCCACGTCCCCCACTTTGTCACTCTAAATCCTCTAGTAATCTTGTAAAGTCAATGGACCCATTCTCAAAATATTTTTAAATATAGGGGCGCCTGGGTGGCTCAGTGGGTTAGGCCTCTGCCTTCAGCTCAGGTCATGATCCCAGGGTCGCGGGATTGAGCCCCGCATCGGGCTCTTTGCTCAGGGGGGAGCCTGCTTCCCCCCACTCTCTCTGCCTGCCTCTCTGCCTACTTGTTATCTCTCTCTCTGTGTCAAATAAATAAATAAAATCTTAAAAAATACATATTTTTAAATACAAATGAAATACATATGGCTACAAAGGGAATGGTTGTTAAAATATTTTTAAACTTGTGACATACATATTGACTTCTTTATCAACACATTAATAAGTCCTAGCAACAAGTCCTACCATAATTTAAAGCAGTGTAAATATTTCAAAATAATTGCATTAATTATGATTTGAAAGTACTTATGATTTCTGTTAGTGACAGTCCTAGGTACTGCTGATACAACTGTACTTTGTTGCCTACATTCTTAGTGGAAGAGAAATACTAAGTTTCAGTTAGATGTTAGCGAAAAATAAAGTTGTAATTTTTTTTGCATCCAAGTTCATAGACTCTTGAATTCTTTTACTGGGTTCAAATTAAGAACCTGTACATTAAATGACCTACTGTTCTTCAGCCCCATCGAAATACACTGACTTCATCCATAGACTCTATAGAATTTTATCTAGGTAAAACAGACTCTAGAGGTAGGGCTTTAGAAATCATCTTCCAACTTTAAATCTTCACATTTTAAAGTGTTAGAACTAAATCCCAGTTCTTTGTTTCTTCCTTCCTTTGTTGTCTTTTCTCCTGTGTTTCTCTCCCAGCCATCTGCCTACATAAGTATAAATTTCAGCCTGATACTCAAGTCCCTCAAGGCCTTCAATAAACATTTCATTCTCTGTCTATATCCATCATCGCAGGATGTTTATCATCATCTCCTTACTAAATACCAGCTCCTTAGGCATCCACATGTGTTTCAAATGCACCCTAGGGGGATGGCCCTCCACCTTGACCCCACTTTCATTTAGAAAACATGTCTATGGATCCTCTCTCTGGGCCCTTGTGCTATTTCCTTATTAGCCCAAATATTTACCTCATCCCTGTCTTTATGTAAATCATACCAGACTTTCAGTATTCACCTCAAATGCCGCCGCCTCCACGAAGACTTTCCTAACCCCCATAACCAGATGTAAGCTCTCTTGAAACCAAATATTATTTTATTTTGTAGAACTTCTAAGTCTTCTCTTCCCCTACCAAGTATGAGTTTTTTGTGTATTTTCCCAACCTTTAAGTAAATTTCTAAGTTCCCTGACAGAAGTGTCACTTTATCTCAATAAATTCTATAGACCCTACAGACATTCAATATTGGAACAGAATTAAAAGGTTTAGGGGATTTGGGTTTTCTCTCTTTTTTTTCTAAGTCTTGTTCTCCAGTGCCACTTGACACACAAAAAATACTCTTAAAGCCTTTTCAGATCTTAAGGCGACATGAATGAAATCTTGACAACAGTTTTAAAGGCTAATACTTACTGAGTATTCACTATGGGCCAGGGATTTTTTTTCTAAGTGTTTTTGCATGTTTCCTCACTTAATCCTCTCAATAGCCCAAAGTAATAGTTACCATTATCCATATTTCATAGATGAGATTAAGTAGCATGCTCAAGGCCATGTAGCTAGTAAGTGCTAAAGTCACAATTTGAGCAGAGCCAATCTGACTCTACAGTTTAACCAGTTTATTAATGCCATCTCCACTGTATAACACTGAAGCTTGACAGGGAAATTAAGTATCTGTTTTTTCCTAAAGACAAGAATTCATAATTTTTTCCAAACTAGTAGTTTTAAGTGAATATGAGTAGTCTTACTTTTGAAGCACTTGACCACCGCTTGGCTATAACGTAATCTGTAATTTTACATATGCCCATAATTATAAGACCTATGTTTTACATGTTTTTAAAATTTATTTTTATTTTCTTTTAAGATTTTATTGCTTTATTTGTGAGAGAGAGAGAGAGCACAAGCAGGGAGAGTGGCAGGCTCACTGCTCAGTAGGTGCCTGATATGGGACACAATTCCAGGATCCTGGGATCATGACCTCAGCCAAAGGCAGACACTTAACCAAGTGATCCACCCAAACGACCCTACACTTTTTTTTTTTTTTAAGATTTTATTTATTTGAAAGAGACAGAGCACAAGTGGAGGGAAGAGCATAGGGAGAGAGAAAGGGACAAGCAGACTCCCTGCTGATCAAGGAGCCCAATACAGGGCTCAATCCTAGGACCTTAAGATTATGACCTGAGCTAAGTCAAACACTTAACCAACTGAGCCACCCAGGTGCCCCACATGTGTTTTACATGGTATATTCCTTTCCAAACATGTATCTTTGCTGTTTTGGGCCAATTTTATACTATGTAAAAATTCAGTAACACTTTATTGTTGTAAAAACAGAAACTGAAAAGAAAATGAACAAAAATGTTGTAGAAATTAACAAGCTGATCCTAAAATTCATATGAATATACAAGGAATTCAGAATTTCCAAGATCATCTTGAAAATAAGAAAGTCGGTTTGGGGCACCTGGGTGGCTCAGTGGGTTAAAGCCTCTGCCTTCGGCTCAGGTCATGATCCCAGGGTCCTGGGATTGAGCCCCACATCGGGCTCTCTGCTCAGCAGGGAGCCTGCTTCCTCCTTTCTCTCTCTTTGCCTGCCTCTCTGCCTACTTGTGATCTCTGTCTGTCAAATAAATAAATAAAATCTTTAAAAAAAAAAAAAAAGCTTTAAAGAAAATAAGAAAGTTGGAAGACATGCACTTCTGAATTTCAAATGTTACTACAAAGCTATAGTAATTAAGATAGTGTGGTACTGGCATAAGGATAGACATATATATAAATGGAATAGAACTGGGAATCCAGAAATAAACCTTATATTTATGGTCAGTTGATTTTCAGTAAGAATGCCAAGACCGTTCAATGGGAAAGGAATAGACTTTACAACAGATAGTGCTGGAACAACTGGATATCCACATGCAAAAAAAGGAGTATGGACATTTTTACCTCACATCTTATACAAAAATCAACTCAAAATGAGTAAAAACAAAAAAACCAAATGTAAAAGCTAAAACTATAAAACTCTTAGAAGTATAAGTATAAATCTTTGTAACCTTGGATTAAGCAATGGTTTCTTAAATATGACACAAGCAACCAAAGAAATTAGAAAATAGATAAAGTGGACTCTCTCAAAATTAAAACCATTTGTGTTTCAAATAATACCATCAAGAAAGTGAACAGAATGGGAGGATATGTTTGTAGGTTATATATCTGATAAAGGACTTATATCTAGAATATGCAAAGAACTGTTAAAACTCAATAACATAAAGACAAATAACCCAATTTAAAATAAGCAAAAAGGGGTGCCTGGGTGGCTCAGTGGGTTAAGCCTCTGCCTTCAGCTCAGGTCATGATCTCAGGGTCCTGGGATCGAGCCCTGTATAGGGCTCTCTGCTTGGCGGGGAGCCTGCTTCCTCCTCTCTCTCTGCTTACTGCTCTGCCTACTTATGATCTATCTCTCTGTCAAATAAGTAAATCAAATCCTAAAATGAGCGAAGAATTTGAATATACACTTCTCCAAAGAAAATATACAAATGACCGACAAGCACATGAAAAGATACTCAACATCATTAGTCACTAGGAAAATACAAATCAAAACCACAGTAAGGTGCTAAAAGTCATGATAAGAAATGTAGGTCTTGCTGCTTAATATGATATAATTAACACAAAGATAGAAATAATTATTAGCCTGAGGGCACCTGGGTGGCTCAGTCAGTTAGGTGGCCAACTCTGGATTTCAGCTTAGGTGGTGACATCAGGGTCCTGGGTCCAACCCCATGTTGGGCTCAGCACTCCGAGAGGAGTCCACTTGAGGATTATCTCTCTCCCTCTTCCACTGCCCTTTCCTCTGCTTGCACACACTCTTTCTAAATAAATAAATATATTTTTAAAAGAATTATTAGCCTCAATGAAATGCTCACTTTGTCAGTCAACTATATGCTTGACTATAAAAGAATAAAAATAAAGAACATCTATGAAATGTTATAACTGTATCATCCAAGATCATGTCAAACTTATATGATTAAAAATCATTTTACAATGTTTTTAATATTTTTATATTTTATACTCTCTTAGAACCTTCCTTAAAACATTGTTTGGAAACATCTATGGTTTAGTTCCTTGAGATTCAACTATTTTCAAGTATTTATAGGATCAAATATACAAAAAATAAGACTCTCTCTAAGTACAGGCATGAAACTGGCCAAGCACAGTGTGTCAGTTTTAGGAACCAGTCACAAGACACACACAAAAAAAGACTATCATGCAAATCAGAGCCTTCAGACAATGTCAGTATACAAACCAAAATATAAGTATTTTGAATAAATGGTTGCTTTCTCCATTAAACACAATTAAAATTTTTTTAAGATTTATTTACTTATTTTGAGAGGAGAGCACACATGGCAGGGAGAGGCAAGGGGAAGAGGAGAGTCTTAAGCAGACTCTATGCTGAGCACAGAGTGCAGTGCCAGACTCAATCTTACAACCCTGAGATCATGACCTGAGCCGAAACCAAGAGTCAGACGCTTAACTAACTGTGCCACCCAGATGCCCCAAAACACAATTAAATTTAAAAAATAAGAATTGGGGCGCCTGGGTGGCTCAGTGTTTATTAAAGCCTCTGCCTTCGGCTCAGGTCATGATCTCAGGGTCCTGGGATCGAGTCCCGCATTGGGCTCTCTGCTCAGCAGGGAGCCTGCCTCCTCCTCCTGTCTCTCTCTGCCTGCCTCTCTGCTGCTTGTGATCTGTCAAATAAATAAAAAAAAATCTTTAAAAAATAAGAATCAAAATTCAACCTATTTAAAGAATAGTCTTTTTTTTTTTTTTTTTAATTTATTTGACAGACAGAGACCACAAGTAGGCAGAGAGGCAGACAGAGAGAGAGGAAGAAGCAGGCTCCCCGCTGAGCAGAGAGCCCGATGCAGGGCTCGATCCCAGGACCCTGAGATCATGACCTGAGCCCCAGACAGAGGCTTTAATCCACTGAGCCACCCAGGCGCCCCAAAATTCAACCTATTAAACATGCTTAATGTAAACATGAACATGAAATAGAAGGGAATGTAGACAATTGAAAGTAATATATGTATTTTTTTAAGATTTTATTTTTAAGTAATCTCTATACCCAGTGTGGGGTTCGAGCCCACAATCTCAAGGTCAAGAGTCACATGCTCCACTAAGCCAGACAGGCACCCAAAAGTATGTTAAGAGAACAGAAGTGTGAGGTAGATTTTTTTTTCCTGTGGTATTTATTTAAGGTATTTTGGAAATAATTTAAATATATATGTGGATCTCTCCATTAAAGCCCCCTGATTATTAACTACACTCCTGACCATAAAATCTCTTGACCTCCTCCTCCATTATGTGATCATCCATCCAAGGACTCTTATTAATTGTTACCTTAATCCCAGATCTAATTCCCCATCTTTGATTCACTAACTATAATTTAATACAAGTAAATTGATCACAATTATGCTGAGTAAATAGCAAGTAGTATATAAATATTAGTTACAGGGATACCACATTGTGTAACTCCAGGTAGTGTCATTCACATAACATAAACAAAAGATAGTGTCCCTTGGAGTTGTGCAACATGGCAGCCCATATCCAATTCCTGGTATTGGTCAGTATTTACTTTCTTTCAAAGCCTACATCAAATTTTAAATCACCCCAGCCTACAAGCCTTTTTAATTCACTTTTTTAATTCATATTTTTTTAATCTGTGTCAGTTTACTACTATACTGTATTTGCCTATGAGATTTCTAATTTTGTTTACCTTTTCTGCTTATAACTTCTTTTTAAACCCATGAATTCTCAATTCTTATTAACTTATATTACACAAAAACATTTATAACTATTAATGTAATTTCCATTTAAATCATTTAAATGGAAGAGAATCTCCATGGAATTTTGTTTTACTCTTGAATGACAGTCAGTATCTGGATTGTTGACTTAAAATAAAGGAAGAGCCAATAGGAAGAATAACTTAAGATGGTGGAAAAGGAGAATTCTGAGCTAACTTCCTCCCACAGACACACCACAGACATGCTACACATACATATAAAGCAACTTTCTCTGAGAATAGCCTGAAAACTGGAAGAACAGCTTTTCCATGGCTAAAGATATAAAGAAAAAAAGACTACATCAAGAAGGGGAGTAGGAGGGGACGCCTGGGTGGCTCGGTCATTAAGCGTCTACCTTTGGCTCAGGTCATGATCCCAGGGTCCTGGGATCAAGTCCTACATCTAGTTCCTTGCTAAGCAGGGAGCCTGCTTCTCCTTCTCCCTCTGCCTGCTGCTCTCCCTGTTTGTGCTCTCTCTCTGTGTCAAATAAATAAAATCTTTAAAAAAAAAAAAAAAAGGATAGTAGGAGCAGAGATGCCATCTGGTCAGGACCTACAACCCCAGTGTGGCAACCCACAAGTAGAAGGATACCACAGGTGCAGAGATCCTCCCTGAGGAGTGAGGGGTTCAAGCCCCACATTAGGCACCACCCACCCTGAGGACCTACACCAGACAGACAAGCCTCCATAATATCTGGCTGTGAAAATTAGCAGGGATTAACTCCAGGAACTTTGAAAATCAGTGGGGCTTAACTCCATTACAGCCAGAAAGCTGTAGGAAATCAAGATTCTGCTCTTAAACAGCCCATGCACAAACTAACTCCCAAGACCCAGCACAGAGGCAGCAGTTTGGAAAGTGCCTGAGCTATACATGAAGATTTATTGACTAATTTTAGGGCAAGTGCTAGAGGGGCAAAGATCTGTAGGAACTTTCTCTGGTAACAGAAGCGCTTGTGGGTGCCACTTTTCTTGCCCTCCTGTTTAGGCCAACATTGGTGGGTACCAATGCTGACATTCTCCATCTACCTTGCTAGCACCACTTTACCCTGCCCTGGTATTCCCCTCCAGACCCACCCCGCCCAACCTGCCTTCCCTGGCTGGCACTCCTCCAAAGCTTCTCCTGTCCCATAGAATGGAGATAGCCCTGCCTACCAGCAAGCCCACAAGAGTAGAGGCAGGGTCTTGCAGGAAGTCACATTAGGTCTAGCCCTGCCCACAAGTGCACCCATGGCAGTCTCAGCCAGCCACAAGAGAGCACATATAGTCTACACCTCAGAGTGCCTGGTTCTGATGACCAAGAGGGATTGTACTTCCAGGCCCCGCAGAACACCTTCTATATAAGGCCACTCTCTCAAGACCAGGAAATTTTGCTGATCTATCTAATACATAGAAAGTCAAGATAAATGAAGAGACAGAGGAATATGTTCCAAATGAAAGAAAAGACAAAACCTTAGAGAAAGAAATAGTGGAGATAAGCAAACTACCTGATAAAGAGTTCAAAGTAATGGTACTAAAGATGCTCACCAAATTTGGCAAAAGAATGGATGAACACAGTGAGAATTTCAACAGAGAAGAAGATACATTTAAAAAAAAAATCAGAGGGGCGCCTGGGTGGCTCAGTGGGTTAAAGCCTCTGCCTTCGGCTCAGGTCATGATCCCAGGGTCCTGGGATCGAGCCCCACATGGGGCTCTCTGCTCAGCGGAGAGCCTGCTTCCCCCTCTCTCTCTGCCTTCCTCTCTGCCTACTTGTGATCTCTCTGTCAAATAAATAAATAAATAAATAAATAAATCTTAAAAAAAAAATCAGAGCTGAAGAGTACAATAACTGAAAAGAAACATACACTAAAGGGAATCAATAGCAGATCAGAAGATCCATAAGAATCAGTGATCTGGAAGACAAGGTAGTGGAAATTATCTAAGCTCAAGAGCAAAAAGAATTTAAAAAAATAAGGATAGTTGAAGGGACCTCTAGAACAACACCAGCCATTCATGTTACAGGGGTCCCAGAAGGAGACCAGAGAATGAAGGGGGGCAGAAAACTTAAAAGAATCAGTAGCTAAAAAGTTCCCTAACCTGGGAAAAGAAACAGACATCCAAGTCCAAGAAGTACAGAGAGCCCCAAACAATATGAACCAAAGAGGTCCACACCAAGACATATAATAATTAAGATGTCAAAAATTAAAGAATCTTGGGACTTCTGAGTGTCTCAGTTAAGAGTTTGCCTTCAGCTCAGGTCATGATCCCAGGGTCAAGTCCTGGGATTAAGTCCTGCATTGGGCTTGCTGCCCAGTGGGGAGCCTGCTTCTCCTTCTTCCTGCTGCTCCCTCTGTTTGCTCTCTCTGAAAAATAAACAAATAAAATCTTAAAAAAAAAAAAAAGTAAAGAATCTTAAAAGCAGCAAGAGAAAAGCAACTGGTTATGCAAGGGCATACCCATAAGACTATTCGCTGATTTTTCTTGGCTACTTTTTCAGCAGAAAATTTGCAGGCCAGAAAAAAGTGGCATGATATATTCAAAGTATTGAAAGAAGAAAACTTACAACCAAGAATATTCTACCTGGCACAATTATCATTTAGAATTGAAAGAGAGGTAAGAGTTTTCCAGGCAAACAAAAATTAAAGGAGCTTATTGCTCTAAACCAGATTTATAACAAATGTGGAAAAGGCCATAACTAGAAGTAAGAAAATTATGAAAGAGGAAAATCTCACTGGTGAAAGCAAACATTTAGTAAATGCAGTGGATCAACTACTTGTAAAGTTAATATGAAGATTAGGAAACAAGAGTAGCACCTATCTACTTGCTAGATGGGATGCTGCCCAATTCATGGATCATCAAATAAAGCCAATTAGATCTTCAAAAACAAAAAAAAGACAAAAGTGGTCAAATCAATTTTATTTTCAATAATTAGTTAAGAGATACACACAATAAAAAGATATAAAATATGACATACAGAAAACATAGAAGGAGGAGTGAAAATGTAGTCCTTTTAGAATGTGTTTGACAGTATGGAGGTTCCACAAATAGTTACAAATAGAACTACCTTATGACCCAGCAATTGCACTACTAGGTATTTACTCAAAGGATAGAAAAATACCCATTCTGGCCCTCCCCCCATTCATGCATGCATTCTTGCTCTCTGTCTCTCTAAAATAAATAAATCAATTTTTTTAAAAGATGTCATTAAAAAATATTAAAAGGGATACATGCACCCTAATGTTTATAGCAGCAATAGCCACAATAGCCAATCTATGGAAAGCAGCAATGTCCACAACAGCCAAACTATGGAAAGAGGCCAGATGTCCATTGACAGATGATGAATAAAGAAGATGTGATATATATATAGTGGAATATTACTCAGCCATAAAAAAGAATGAAATCTTATATTTGGAATGATGTGGATGGAGCAAAAGAGTATTATGCTAAGAGAAATAAGTCAGTCAGAGAAAGACAAATACAATATAATGCACTTATATATAGAATTTGAGAAACAAGACATGAACATGGTTGGGGGAGAGGCATAAAACAGACTTAACTAGAGAGAACAAACAGGCTTGCTGAAAGGGATATGGGCTGGGGGATGGGTTACATGGGTGATGGGTATTAAGGAAAGCACTTGTGATGAGCACTTGGTGTTATATGTAAGTGATGAACCACTAAATTCTACACCTGAAACTAATATTATACTATATGTTAAGTAACTGGGATTTAAATAAAAACTTGGGCGAAAAAAGGAAAAAAAAAACTTGTATTTTATATGTTTACAATTTTTGAATTCAATAATTACTCAATACACATTAAAAACTGTTGAGATTTTTATATTAAAAAATAGAATGTGGGGACATCTGAGTGGCTTAGTCGATTAAGCCACTGCCTCCGGTTCAGGTCATGATCTCAGGGTCCTGCGATTAAACCCTACATCAGGCTCCCTGCACAGCAGATAACCTACTTCTCCCTTTCCCTCTGCCTGCTGCTCTGCCTACTCGCACTCACTCTCTCTCTCTCTGTCAAATAAATAAAAATCTTTAAAAAATAAAAAAATAGAATGAGTTTGAACTTATATGATCATCAACTTAAAATAGACTGCTGTATACAGTGGATATTATATATGAATCTTATGGTAACCACAAACCAAGTCCTATAATGGATACACAAAAATAAGAGAAAGGAATCCAAGTATAACATTAAAGAAAGTCATCAAATTATATGGGACAAGATCAAGAGAGAAGGAACAGAGAAGAACTACAAAAACAGAAAACAATAAAATAAATAATAAAATTTTCTAACCAAAAAACAATGAATAAAATAGCAATAAGTACATACCTATCAGTAATTACTTTAAATGTAAATGAACAAAATGCTCCACTGAAAAGACATAGGGTGACTGAATGGGTAAAAAAACCAAAACCTGTTATATGCTACCTACAAGAGAGTCACTTTAGACCTAAAGACACATACAGACTGAAAGTAAAAAGATGGCAAAAGATAGTCTATGCAAATGCAAATGAATATACTTAAAAAGCTGGAGTAGCACTACTACTTTCAGACAAAACAGACCTTAAAGACTCTAATAGGAGATATTATAGAATGATAAGGGGATCAGTCCAACAAGAGGATATAACAATTGTAAATACCTATGCATCCAACTTAGGAGCACATAAATACATAAAGCAAATATTAATAGGCAAAAAAGGAGAAACTGAGAGTAATACAATAATAGATGACTTTAAGACCCCACTGGCATCACTGATACTGACAGAAAATCCATAAGGAAACAGTGACTCTGACACATTGGACAAGATGGACTTCCCAGAACATTCCCTCCAAAAAGAATAAACATTCTTTTCAAATGCCTGTGAAACATGCGCCAGGATAGATCATGTTGGGCCACAAGTCTCAATAAATTTAAGACTGAAATTATATCAAGCATCTTTTCCAACCAAAATGCTATTAAACTAGATATCAATTACAAGAAAAAAGAACTGGAAAAAATATAAACATGTGGAGGCTAAATAACATGCTATGAAATGAACAGTAAATCAGCAAAGAAAGCTAAGAGGAGATCAAAAATATCTGGAGAAAAATGAACGTGAAAACACAATGTTCTGAAATCTATGGGTCACAGGAAAAGCAGTTCTAAAAAGAAGTGTATAGTGATACAGACCTACCTCAAGAAACAAGAAAAATCTGAAATAAACGATCTAACCATACAACTAAAGGAACAAGAAAAGAAGAAAAAATGAAGCCCAAAGTTAGCAGAGGGAAGGAAATAATAAAGATTAGAGTGGAAACAAAAAGAGCTGGAAGAAGGAAGGAAGGAAGGAAGGAAAGAGGGTTAAGAGGGAAGGAGAGAAGGAAAAATCAACTAAACTAAAAACTAGTTTTGAAAGATAAAATTGATAAACCTTAGCCAGATTCATCAAGAGAAAAAAAGGGAGAGGACTTAAAATCAGAAATGAAAGAGAAGTTACAAATGACACCACAGAAATATAAAGGATTATAAGGAACTATTACAAACAACTATATGGCAACAAATTGGACAACCTACAAAAAATGGATAAGTCTCTAGAAATATATAATCTTCCAACATTAAATTAGGAAGAAATAGGAAATCTGAACAGACCAATTACTAGTAATGAAATTGAATTAGTAATCAGCAAACTCCCAGCAAACTAAATTCCAGGACCAGATGGCCTCACAAGTGAATTCTTCCAAACATTTTTTTGAAGTATGTATGTATGTATCTATATATGTATTTTAGAGAGAGAAAGTGGGGGAGGAGGGGCAGAGGGAAAAGGAGAGAATCTCATGCATACTCCACACTGAGTGTGGAGCCCAACACAGGGCTGATCCCACGACCCCAAGATCAAGACCTGAGCTGAAATCAAGCCAGATGCTTAACCGACTGAGCGACCCAGGTGCCCCTCTACCAAACACTTAAAGAAGAGTTAATCCTATCCTTCTCAAACTATTTTAAAAAAAACTGAAGAACAAGTATTTTAAAAAAAACTTCTAAATTCATTCTACAAGACCCTGATACTAAAGCCAAAGACACACACACACACACACACACACACACTACAAGCCAACATCCCTCATGAATACAGAAGCAAAAATCCTCAACAAAATATTAGCAAACCCAATTCGACAATACTTTTTTTTTTTTTTAAGATTTTCATTTATTTTTCAGAGAGAGAAAAATAGAGGGAGAGAGAAAGAGCTCACAAGCAGGAGGAGAGGCAGGCATAGGGAGAAGCAGGCTCTGTGCTAAGCAAGGAGCCCAATGTGGGACTTGATCCCAGGACCCTGGGATCATGACCTGAGCCAAAGACAGACGCTTAACTGACTGAGCCACCCAGGAGTCCCTCAACAATACTTTAAAAGGATCATACACCATGATTAATGAGATTAATCCAGGAATGCAGGGATGGTTTAGTATCTGCAAATCAATATGATGCACCACACATTAACAAAATGAAGGATAAAAATCATATGATATTCTCAATAGATGCAGGAAAAGTATTTGACAAAATCCAACATTCATTTGTGATAACAACTCTCAACAAAGTGGGTATAGAGGGAACATACCACATACCTCAACATAAATAAAGGTTAGATGTGACAATACCACAGCTAACATCATACTTAATGGTGAAAAGCTGAAAGCTTTTCCTCTGAGATCAGGAACTAGACAAGAGACAAGACTGCCCACTCTTGCCACTTTCATTCAACATAGTACTGGGAGTCTCAGACACAGCAGATAGACAGGAAAAATAAAAGGAAAAAGAAAAACTGTCACTATTTGCAGATGACATGATGCTGCATATAGAAAAACCTTAAGACTTCACCATAAAAACTACTGAAACTAATAAATGAATTCAGCAAAGTTGCAGGGTACAAAACTAATATGCAGAAAATTGTGCTTCTATATGCTAACAACAAACTATCATAAAGAAAAATTAAGAATCCTATTTACAATTGCATCAAAAAGAATAAAATACCTAGGAATAAATCTAACCATGGAGGTGAAATACCTGCACTCTGAAAACTGTTAAGACATTGATGAAAGAAACAGAAGATCACACAAATAAATGGAAGTATATACCATACTCATGGACTGGGAGAATAACATTGTCCATACTACCCACAATCTACAGATTCAATGCAATCCTTATCAGTAGTAATTTCCACAGAACTAGAAAAAAAATCCTAAAATCTGTGTGGAACCACAGAATACCTCCATACATACCCCCAGTAGCCAAAGCAATTGAGAAAAAACAAAGCAGGAAGTATCACATTCTCAGATTTCAAACTATACTACAAAGCTATAGTAATCAAAACTGTATGGTACTAGAACAAAACCAGACATGTAGAATAATGGAACAGAATAGAGAGCCAGAAATAAATCCACACTTATATGGTCTATTAATCTATGATAAAGAGGCAAGTATATACAACGGGGAAAAGATGGTCTCTTCAACAAATGGTGTTGGGAAAACCAAACAGCTACATGCAGAAGAGTGGAAGTGGACCAGTTTCTTATAACATGTGCAAAAACAAAGTGGATTAAAGACCTAAATGTAAGAACTGAAGTCATAGGCAGTAAACTCTGAACACTGGCCCTAGAAATACTTATTTTGGCTTTGTCACCTCAGTCAGTGAGAACAAATGTAAAAATAAATAATTGGGACTACATCAAATTAAAAAGCTTTTGTACAGTGAAGGAAACTATTAACAAAATAAATAGGGAACGTATTGAATAGAAGAAAATATTTGCAAATAATATATAACAGGTTAATATCTAAAATATATACAGAATTCATACAACTCAACACCAAAAATAACAATCCAATTAAAAAATGGGCAAAGGACCTGAATAGACATTTTCCCAAGACATACAGGTGGCCAACAGGCATACGAAAATGTGCCCAACATCACTAATCATGAGGGCAATGCCAAAAAAAGATACAAAGAGATTACCTCACAACTGCCAGAGTGGCTAGTATCAAAAACATAAGAAATACCAAGTGTGGGAGAAAACATGGAGAAAAGGGAACCCTCCTACACTGTAAACTGGTGCAGCCACTATGAAAATTCCTCAAAAAATTAAAAATAGAAATACCATACCACTTAGCAATTCCATTTCTCTGTATTTATCCAGAGAAAAGAAAAGCACTAATCCAAAAAAATATATGCACCTCTAAGTTCATTACAACATAGAATATGGAAGTGTCCATCAACAGATAAATGGATAAAGATATGATACACATATATGTGTGTATATATATTAAAGAAAGACAACATGATTTCATTTATATGTGGAATCTAAAAAACAAATAAATGTATTCACAAACACAGAGAACAAACAGGTGGTTGCTGGAGAAACAGGGGGACAGGGCAAGTGGCAAAATAGGTGAAGAGCATTAAGAGGTACAAACTTCCAGTTATAAAACAAGTCATGGAAATGTAAAGTACAACATAGGGCATATAGTCAACAATATTGTAATAATTTTGTATGATGACAGATGGTAACTACATTTTTATCATGGTCATCATTTCAAAATGTATATAAATTTTGAGTCACTGTATTTTATACCTGAAACTAATATAATATTGTATGTCAACTATACTTCAATATATAAATAAATAAAGGAAGGTTGAATTTCTAAATTTCTGGAGGAACTGGTTACAGAGTAGCACAGTAATTTTCCTACCTAATAACATACATGTAGTCTTCATTTTTAATATATTTTTCTTATTGTGAGAGAATAAGTGAAATTGTATAACTGTAGTTGTGAATGTTTTGGGCCATTGCTTGCCACCAATAATGTTGAGGAGGACTATAAAAAAGAAAGAGAAGAAAATTCAAAAATGTGTCTGCAATACTGACTCTAAATATAATATTTTTCAAAGTTTATAGGCAAGGAGAAAGTCTTTATATAACCATGAAAACCACACAGAAATGCTTAAGATTTCTAAACTGAATTAAGATTCAAACTATAAAATGATATAAAATTTATATTTTGGCATAGGATCAGATGTTTCCAATTTTTTCTGGTCGGATGTTTCACCGTTTCAATTCAGTTATCTAAAAATATTCAGTCTAAATCCTCAAATGAATATAGTACTACTAAATTGTGGTGATTGGCAGTACTGAGGCTATACTAAATAATACAAAATATTTATTCTAAATTTTTTTGAAAGAAATGTACTCTTCTTTTTATAGAAAACAGTAATCCCTTAATCCTTTCCAAGAAATTGCTTCTATCAATATGTTCTGGATATCTTGCTTCAGTTTCACTAAAAATTCTAGTTTCCTCCTTATCTTATGTCTATTTCAATGGAAATTCATATACTTATTTAATATTTTCAAAGTGTTTTTCATTATCTGTTCTTCCTCATTTCCTGCTTCTGGAAAATTCTTAGACTGTGCTTTTTTTTTTGGTTATATATAAATATATAGTCAAAAAGACTTAGGTGTACAATGCAAGCTATTGAAGGTGATTGTGATAAAGCATGAAAATACAACTTTCCTACTTCCAAAATAATTAGCAGAGAAAAGGGGGGGGGGAGGGACTAGATTAGTATGATTTGACCAGAAATATAGTGCTTTCCAGCATGCAATGATAGAAAGTAACTAGAGATCTCTAAAAAATTAAGATTTCTGACCTAGCACTGGATATATTATATAGATAAGTCATTTTTGCTGTTTTATTTCTTTAATTCTAAAAACAAGACAGAATTAACATACATATTTTTAGATATGCTTGCCCTTGGACAATGCTAAGGTTAACAGAACACTAAAGTGACCTAAATTTTTAATACTATTGTCTTCTCAATAATATAGATTTAATGGGGCTAGTTTAATATAAAAACAGAAAAATGGATACCTTGGGAAATCCTTTTGGATATACTTGTACTGTAAAGGATCTTTTCATTCACTCATTCAGCAAATGACTCTCAACATTGCCTGCTGGTGGTTAATACATTGACAAAAGGGGATTCAAAGTGTCAAATCTTATGAGGAAGAGAGAAAAGAAACCTTTGCCATCAAAAAGTCACATTAAGAATTTTTAAAATTCATTTCTGAAATGTTAATGGTAAAACTAGTATCTTAATATTGATGTCTAAATGCAGGATCCTCCTTTAATAATTCTAACAGAACACCCATCTTAGTATCGTCTTTTTTTTTTTTTTTTTACTTTCCTTTATTCCAGTCTGAAAGAGATCATCCGTAAGCTTTATTGACCAAGTATACTGGCTGTCAGAACTTGAAATGAAATCTGTGTTCAAAACAAAGTCTGAAACCAGAATATACAGTAACTCTATTCTAAATCTAATGATGTAGTTTTGTTGCTGCCTTTCCAATAAAAGATTAGCACAACTTTTGGCTGGTCCTCAGCTGAAGTTGAATTAACAGGGGAGATAAATCAATCAGCCTATCTCAATTTTCATGAATGCATGCATTCATTCATACACATTATTGAATACTTTTTAATGTACATATTATGCTGATCATTTCCGATTCAACACATTTATTCTCAGTCATGGGGATGACTGTATTACAAGATTGGTTTGTTTTTTCTGTACAGTATTCTGAGTATTTCCAATATAATTCAATGTAAAGGAAGTTTCTGCCTCCTCTCACCTCAACTTTGGCCAGGTCTAATTTTTTTTTAATTAATTTATTTTTTTAATTTTGTTTTTTATAAACATATAATATATTTTTATCCCCAGGGGTACAGGTCTGTGAATCGCCAGGTTTACACACTTCACAGCACTCACCATAGCACATACCCTTCCCAATGGGCCAGGTCTAATTTTAACCTACTTAAAATGATCCCCAAAGATGGGGGCACCTGGGTGGCTCAGTGGGTTTCGCCTATGCCTTCGGCTCAGGTCGTGATCTCAGGGTTTTGGGATTGAGTCCCGCATCGGGCTCTCTGCTCGACAGGGAGTCTGCTTCCTCCTCTCTCTCTCTGCCTGCCTCTCTGCCTATTTGTAATCTCTCTCTGTCAAATAAATAAAAAAATCTTTAAAAAAGAAAATGATCCCCAAAGATGGTGAGAAAATAATAGAATGCAAGAATATAAGTCTAAACTTTTATATAGCTCTTGTAAGAGAATACTTACAATCAGTTCTGATTCATTTGAACGTATAGGTACTCTCATTTGATGTGTTTGTTGTAAAATCCTGTGAATACTGCAGGTGCATATAAAAAACAAACTGCAATAGTTTAGACAATACAACTGCAGCGCATATAATCGGGCATAATACTGGCTTCGTATTCCTGTAATGCTTTGACATTCTAGGAAAATTAGTACTGGACTTAATTTGTCCAGATTTTATCTGGAATAAAGGAAAATTTTAGATTTCAGGCCATTTTTATCATTGTAGTAAACTGTTCTCGCAGGGAAATGCCAAATCTGATTTCTCTCATCAGGCATATTAAAGCAACTGCCCCCTCTGTTTCTGTTTTGTATGCAACTCTAAACCTAACAAATAGGCTTTCTGATGGAAGAGATCAATGACTTTAAAAGATACACAATTTTATGTCTTTATAAGTCACCTTTCTGCACTGAAACATGAAAGCTCCATAAAGTAAGTTAATATTTTGCTTTCAGAGAAACAATATTACTTGCCTTCATTATAAATAAATAGACTTCATATGAGACAATGATTTTTTCAAATTAAAGAACTAAAATAATCCTATTAAAACCAAACAAAGGTACTTTATGTTCTCACATCTTTATTAAAGTACATAATCCTGGCTGAATAATAACTCTTATATTTTTATATCACATATTTGCCTTTCAATAACACATAACACACTTAAGGCAGAATTACCTTATAGATAGCCTCAACTTCTAAATACCACTACACTGATTCATACAAATAGCAAAAATCACATTGAGGAGCATTTACTGATATCTTTCTTAGTCCTTATCTTTAGATTAAAAAACTCCATAGTAAGCAGAATTCCCATAAAATTCCATTTTTGAGACAGGAAACAAACAGTACTACTGCCTTAAAATTGCCTTTATCTGATTTGATTAGATGAAGTTATTAATAACATAACCTTTAAATTTCTGGGGAACACCAATACTTTATATTCACTCCTCAGAGAAGACTTGATAGCAAGCAAAATGAGGAGCCATTATAAAATCATATTGCTAAGTATTACATTAACTTACAATTCTACTTATATAATTGTATGCATATCACAGCTAACAACTGCTATTTAATATATCCAGATACATCCATAAGTATCCTTTGGTTGCAATAATATGAGGAGGCTATGCAGCACTGAAGGTTCATTCTCTGGTCTTCTGGTTGTTAGTGTCTAAGTGGAAGCTTCCAAACCTATTTGGTGATTCCGATTTTGGGACCTTTATCACAAACCCTTCAGGAGACTAGTGGCCTCAGGTGGAAGAATCTGAAGACTGGAAGGCTTACAATTAAGTTAGAGTTAAGGTTAGCAGATCTTAGGGAAATAGGAATGCAGCCAGAATCACTTGATATTTATTAGAAATAAAGATTCATTAAATCATTTCTCTTTCAGAAAAATATCTCTAAAACTTGTATATTTCCAAATGTTCTTTTTTTAAAGAACATATAAAATTAAGATATTTGTGAAAATAAGCCAGTTTCAAGTAAACTTGTTTCTCTTCATTGTTCCCCCTGCAGAGGAGTTCTTCTCAACAAGCACAAATACACTAATCTTTAGAGCAAGACAAATTCTTCTGTGCTAAATCTTTTTAATCTTTTCTTTTCATCCTCTGAGAAAAGGTCTTCTTCATTGGTTGTAGTAGATGTAAAATCATAGTCTCTGGAATGACCATTTACAAAAGTAAATAAGGGATATTTCTCCTTAGAAGAAATTTTCAGCATCTGTAACAGAAAGTACAGAAAAATCACTTATGCAAAAGTGCACACTAGGACCACACGACGAAATCTAATGTTTTAGCCCTGAATCTCTCTTGTTAGTTTCTCTCATTTACATTTATCCAGTACCACTGTTTCACTGTTCTGGCAAAAGACAAAAGGTTAATTAGCATTGCAGAGTTTACTTATAGCTAAATACCTGCTTCTCCATTTAAGAGTAGATCATCAAAATTAAGTACATTATCATTCACTTCCTACCCCCCCACCCTGCCAAAGTAAGTCTTCGAATCACCTTCTGTGATTTAAAGGTTTATAAAGAATCAAGATTTCTCTTCTTTTGGTAGTAACAGACAATAAAACAAAATGGTATTACTGACTATGGTAAAATACTATGAAAGACTGTTACCATTACACAGAAG
This sequence comes from Enhydra lutris kenyoni, assembly GCF_002288905.1. Lineage (NCBI taxonomy): Eukaryota > Metazoa > Chordata > Mammalia > Carnivora > Mustelidae > Enhydra > Enhydra lutris. The sequence goes on along the minus strand of NW_019154093.1, from coordinate 31,291,998 downwards.
AAAAACCATTAAACGGAGTCAGAAGGCCCATTCTAAACTCAGTTCTACAACTTACCTTGATGAGACCTTGGACAAAATCACTCTACCTGACTATCATCTATAAAATGCAGCAAAAGATATCCAATCTTCTTACTCAGAGAATTGTTAAATTGGCCAAAAGCAGTAATAAAAAGCTATTTTAAAAATTTAGTCTTTTCATAGTCACATATTTGAAAAAATATTTTTTCAATAATTTGGTAAACATGAAAAATAGTGTTGTTATAGATAATAATAATCCATACCTTACATATTACCTTCTTAAAGCTACATAATTCAAAAGTGAAAAAAGCAGTACCTGGAATTTTGTGGCAAGACCCAACAACCTTATAACCTTTGTCAATTTGGGATTCGTTAACAATCCAACAACCCATTCTAAACCACTTTAAAACTTTCTTTTAAATAAATTCTATTAAAAAATTAAAACATTAAAGAGTGAATAAAATTTTTGAATGACATTGTGGTAGAAACAAACTTTTCTATGGATAACCAGCACCTGTAAGGATTCTAAGAAATTTATGTGAATTACAGAGAATGCTGAAAAAATACCAACAGATTTTACACATCATTAATCATGATCAATTAATTATAATTTGTTTCTAAATTTGTTTCTAAAGGATAATTTCAGGGGTAAAAACTAAATTCTCCCAAATGTCAATATTCAACTGAAGGATCATCAAATTCTTATATATATTTATAGATTCTCTTGAAATGTGGCTTAAATAAATATATAGCTCTAGCATACAGATACAATGTTAAACTTAAAATGTTTCAATGAGACGGTTACTATGAAATACATTTTTAAAATTGAATGGGAATGAACCATTTAAAAATAATTAAGTACTTAGAAAAAATTGGATGTAATGAAAATCATAACCTATTATTCAAATTGCTCTCCTAAAGTACACATTGCTCAAGTTTATTTTATTTACACTCTATAAAAAAAGGGGAAGAAAGAAGGAAAAGTGCAGAAGATAAAAATAATGTGATCAAGCCTCTTTCACCTCCAGCTAATGGCTGGAATACAGCTGAAAATTGTTGTCATTTTATATTCATTTAATGTTACTTATAAAAGTTAGTATCTAATGGGCATTGTATCATTTTCAAATCAGCACAACAAAGCTAATATTATCATCTCTTCATCCTTTCTTTCAAGATCAATAAAGAAGTCATTTAGGTTTATTAGCAGCTCATCAACTAAGATTCAAATCTGTGACCCAGGGCAAAATGTCAGAAAGGAGCTCTTTGTCCTTTAATTACAAAATATACCTACTTTTTGCAAACTCACTTGTAGTGTTAAGGCCCCCTTATATGTATTTATTGATTTAGGCTTTAAGAACTATAGTTTTTCTAACTTTTTTTTTTTAAGGGGGGAAAATATCTTTATTTCTTTCTAAAACTGACCAATGTGACATTTGTTTTCTTTTTGAACTTGGTTACCCGACACCATATTTTCTTTTTTTTATTAATTATTTTTATTAACATATAATGTATTATTTGCCCCAGGGGTACAGGTCCGTGAATCGTCAGGCTTACACACTTCCCAGCACTCACCATAGCACATACCCTCCCCAATGTCCATAACCCAACTACCCTCTCCATAACCACCACCCCCCATCCCGTGCCCCCAACAGCCCTCAGTTTGTTTTGTGAGATTAAGAGTCTCTTATGGTTTGTCTCCCTCCTGATCCCATCTTGTTTCAAGTTTTTCTAACTTTTCTTGATTTATTTAAAATATTTTAGGGGTGCCTGGGTGGCTCAGTGGGTTAAAGCCTCTGCCTTCGGCTCAGGTCATGATCCCAGGGTCCTGGGATCCGAGCCCCGCATCGGGCTCTCTGCTCAGCCCGGAGCCTGCTTCCTCCTCTCTCTCTCTCTGCCTGCCTCTCTGCCTACTTGTGATTTCTGTCTGTCAAATGAATAAATAAAATCTTTAAAAAAACTTTAAAAAATAAAATGTTTTAAAGATTATCAAATGAAAATATATTAAAGGTTTATTCAAATGAACTGAAACTTATATCCACACAAAAACTTGCTTTATTCAGGATTGCCAAAACTTGGAAGCAACAAAGAAGTCCTTCAGAAGGTGAAGGATAAATAAATTGGTACATCCAGACAATGGAATATTATTCAGCACTAAAAAGAAATGAGCTATCAAGCCATAAAAACCATGAAGGAACCTTAAGTGTGTGTCACTAAGTGAAAGAAGACAATCTGAAAAGGTTACAAACTGCAAGATTCCAACAATATGATGTTCTGAAAAGACAAAATTATGTACGTAATAAAAAGACTCATGGTTATCAGGGATTAATAGGAAGGGAGAGATAAATAGGTGGAATACAAAGAATTTTTAGGGCAGGAAAACTATTCTGTATGATACTATAATGGTGGCTACATATCATTATACACCTTTCCCCAAACCCACAGAATATATTATACCAAGAGTGAACCACAATGTAAACTGTAGACTTTGGGTGATAATAATGATGTGTCCAATGTAGGTTCATCAATTATAAGACATGTCTAGTGGGGAATTTTGATGGGGAAGGAAGTATATAGAAACTTTCTGTATTTTTCACTCAGTTTGCTATGAAACTATAATGTCTCTAAAAAATAAAGCCTATTTTAAATATATATATTAAAGGACAAGTGAGTTGGGCAGTAAGGTAGGTGATAACCTATCAGTACATAAATATGATATGACAGGGAAGAAATAATTTTAGAACATAAATACGGAATGCCAAAGGAAACATTAGAAATTATTGAGCTTACTCTCATTTTATAAATGGGAAAACTGAGCTCCCAAGGATTTAAATTACTTTCCCAAGATGACTTAACAACAGCAGCAGCAACAATAAAAAGAGATCAACTAATAAGGAATTATTGGGGATATTAGGCCTCAACCACTTATCAACATGCCTTTTAAACATTTTTCCCAGCTCCTAAGCACCCTATCAAGAATGTTTTTTCAGACTTGTTAAAAAAAAAAAAACTGATTTGAAAATTTGATTCTAAAAACTTTTATCAAAAGTGAAAACTTTGGTCTTCCTTTCTTATATTACAAGTTAAAACTAAGCTTAAAGTCGCTCCATGATGGATTACATAAAAGCTACAAAATCTAAACTAGATTATCTATGACACAGGGTATTATCAATTGAGATATTATACAAAATAAAAGATAATAATTTGGGAAATTATATAATGTTAAAAGAAAAAATAGGATATAAAGCTATATATAAAATTTAATCTCAATTATGTTAAAATCATTTTAAATATGTATTTTCAAAAGGCTAGAAAGATATACAACAAAATATAAAGTTTTCTATGAACGAAAGACTTAGTGGTGATTTTTTTGTTAGACTTCTCATTTCCAAACTTTCTAACATATATATCTTAGATAGTTAGGAGAAAACCATTTTTAAAAAAATTTAAGATAACGGAGTTTACTATTTCACGGTTGCTTTTCAAAAGGTGATTCAATGGTTTGCTCAACAATAATTTTAGAATAGGCAAGTCTTCTGTTGTAATTTAATAACATAATCAAAGATACACTAAAGCGGCTTTATTATCTAAAAGGCAAAATCATTTTTCAGGAGGTCAAATAATTTATCACATTTTTCCCATGTGCTAAGTTGACAGGTTTCAAAATCTAGAAAGGAAAAAGCTGGAGGACAGAAGTTAAGCAGTTTCTTCCTCCATAATGCTCGTAGGTGTAAGGAAGAACAGAAATAGAACAAGGAGATAACCTCTTCTCCCCAGGTTAAAACCATTAGCTCTAGCCTCTGCCACCACACATGTAAAATTATAACCAGTACAGAGCAATCGAGACCTATGTGGTCTATATCAAAACTATATTCACAGTGGAGCTACATTTTATGTAGTGGTTAGGTTCTAAAGTCAGCCCACTATGTGAAAATCAGTCAAAATCAGTATAATTAAAATTATCTTCAAAAGGCCTTTAAATTGTTTAAAGGGTGTTATACATAGTCTTGGGTGTACAACCCTATTCCATAACATGTGTACAATACACTATAGCCTATATTAATTTAGAGTATGTAATAAAGAGTATGTAATAAAGAAAAACACGTTCCTGTTTTATTGCAAGAGTTCATGTAGTTGAACTGAAGTAAGTTAAATGAGCATGTGATACTCACTCGCCTCTGTTTTCTCTCTGCTCAATCTTAAATTACTGTAACCCAACTTTTACCCCTCGCCATACTGAAAATACTCTCTTCTGGTTCTCAAATAAAAAAAGCTTTTATTAGTCCCTATTCTCTTGATAGTTTTATAGTAATCAACACTGTTAAGCATTACTTTCTTAAAATACTCACTTCCTTTGATTTCTGCAATATTTTGCTTTCCTGTTTCTCCTATTCTCTAAACTACTTCTTCTCTATCTCCTTCATTGACTCTATTTATTCCTACATCCCAAAATGCAGATATTAATCAGTTATTGATCCTTTATCTTCTTTATATATTCTATATTCTCAAAAATATTATCTACTCTTAGTTTCAGCCATTTCTCTGTTAGGCTTTGTTATTATCCATAATTTACAGTTGAGGGAACGGAAAAATATTGAGGGGTTAGGTGACTTGTGCAAGTTCACATAGCCAGTAACTCACAGAACCAGCATTTAAACTTCAGCAGGCTGGTACTGTTATAACCACTATACTATACTGCCTCCTACAGTAAGTAGAGGAATGCTGCAATATCAACTCAAACTGATGATCATTTCTGCCTCCCCATATTAGCTCCCTTCCAAACTTCTCCAGGTTTCTACCATTGACAACGTCATCTTTATTAGTTATGAATGGTTTTTGTGCCAACTGACAAAAAGATAAAATACAGCAATGGTTTTAGGTACCAGGAATTGTGATTACGTAACAAAAAGTATGACAATGCTACCTTTGGTTAATTGATGTCAAACAGTTCCTACAGTTCTCTTGGCCTTTCTCTCATGGTCACAAAGAACTACAGAAACCCCAGGTGTTGCGTTCACATTCAAGGCAGGGGCAGGTAGATATAAAGGGAGTGACAGAACCACATCTAAATCTACCATTTTATCAGAAGAGCAAATTTTTTCCCAGATACTTCCAACACACATCCCTTTGTATTTCACTGGCCAAACTGTGCTTAAATACAAGGGAGACCAAGAAAAATGAATATTTGAGCACACTGTTCCCCCAAATTACAGCAGGATTCTCTCAGCAAAGCAACAAAAAAGAGAGGTGGATATTGAACAGGTAACTAACTAATGGTGCTTACACACCATTCAGAGAGGAGAACTATGATAAAAATAAAACAGGGTAATGTGGTAAGGAAGGCAGGAAGGCTTCTGTAGGTTCTGTGGTCAGAAAAGGCCAGGCTGAGACCCAAATAATAATAATACGCAATCACACATTAGAGTTCTAGGAGAACACTCCAGGTAGGAAAATCAGCTAGTACAAAGGCCTAGGATGCCAGTACACTTAGCATGTTCAAAGAACAGAAAGAAGGCTCGTGTGGCTCAAGGATAGAGGAAAAAAGAAAGAATGGTTGGTACATGAAAGCCGGATGATCCAGGCCCTTGTTAGCCACATTAAACATTCTACCTCCTAACATTCAACCATAAACATTCAGTAACACTCTACTGTAATGTTTCTGCTCATGATATTCCTATCATCCAGCTGCCCTTCCTACTTCCTTTCTGATCATACAAACTCAGTCCTCAAAGTTCCAGCCCAAAATCCACTGTCAAGTACCTCATTCTGAAGAGCTTATGACTTTTTCCAAAGTTCTACAGATTTGTGTAGCACAAGGATTACAAACATGGACTATGGAACTTAGTCTCTGCTAAAAACCTGGCTAATACTACAAACTATATGACCCTGGGCAAGTTACTTAACTAGACTGTCTCATTTTCTTTAGGCTGTAAAATGTCAGTATTGATAGCATCTTTGCCACAAAGTTGTTGTGATGAAAGCACTCAGAAGATTACCTGGCCTCTAATATGTTGGCTATTATTGCTGCCATTATTATCACAATGTTAGTATTTACTAAATATATTTTTACAGTCATTTATCTTTAATATCCACTTCATGTCTTCCCAATAAACAATAAGTCCCTGAAGATTTTAAAAGAAATCAGAGTTCTTATCATTAAAACCTAGAAAAAGACCTATGAAAGAAAAATATCCCTCAAATTTCACTTGGAAAGTATAGAACTAGGAGGGGAAATATAATCATGAACATAAACCTGACACACTAAGGTGTTTACAAAAATACATTTACGAAATAGCAATGGGTATGAGAAACTGCATACCACTGGAGAAAAAGGAATGTTTGTTCTAGAAGAGGAAGCAAACTTATTCTCTTGCTTTGTGAGATGAAGTAAAAGGTATGTAGAGAATGATTCCAACTCAATATAGGAAATGCTTTTTTAACAATAAGGATCTGTCCAAAAATTGAAAAGACTCCAGGAAAATACTTAGCTCACCATTACCTGAAATGAAGATTAGATAGTCAACTGTTCAGACCAGGTGGATTGATGGATAAAGAGGAGACTATAGAGAATAGTGTTTATGAGCACATATTCTCAAAGTCAAAGTGTCTGAGGTTTGAATCTCAGCACTATCATTTATTAGTTGTGACCTTTTATGAAGGTTACTGAACCTCTATAAGGACAAGATTCGTCATGGAAGGCAGCTCTACCACCAAAGTAAGATTCCTCATATGTACAAGGGGATAACAGTATCTACCTCAGAAGGTTTGTGTAGATTAAATGAGATAATATATATCGGGTGTGTAGCATAATATCAAACATATGGTAAGGACTCCACAGATGTTAGCTTTGGATTGAATAACCCCTAAGATCTCCTAGATATCCAGGATTCAATGGCTATGATATATGTTTGTTCAATAGCTAGAGGACAGCTGGATACTTATAAATATTTTTATTATAATTTATAAATTAAAAATTTATAATTTTTATTATTTTATTAAAAATAAGCCCTAAGATCTCTTAGATATCCGGGATTCAGATATCTGTAAATAATGTTTGTTCTATAGCTAGAGGACAGCTGGATACTTATAAATATTTTTTCCTGTATGGACATTCATTCCATAATCAAACAATTTCCTAATACTCACATTTTTATTTGAGATTTTCTGCTCAAACATCAGTACTATTAGGTAGTTAAGTTTTATCATTAAAAAAATAGTATTTTATTTTACAATTATCTTTAGGCTGAGAACAGTGAAAAAAAGAATAGGGGATGTGAGATAAGATAAAAATAATCTACATCAGTCCTTTTTATAAGAGAGCAGAGCAGTGGAGACATAATCTAAGTCAGGGATTGGCAAAGAGATGTGTTGGCAGGATACTTATGAAAAGTGAGCAAGTTCACCCTGCAGAACTAGGAGAGTCAATTCAATAGGAAGACCTAACAATACTAAATTTGTATGTAATCAAAATATACAAAACGAAAGGCAAGAGAACTTGAAGGAGAAATGAACAAACCCACAATTACAATTGGAAACTTTTATCACATATCTTACATACTATGCAGGAACAAAAAGGACATGAAAAAATTTAACAACACAGTTAACTACTGAGGGACGAGAGAGGGAGGGAAGGAGAAGATTGTTAATAGATCAGAGACAGGATTAAACAGAACTGTTCCATAGAGATCCTAAAATCTAAAGAAGTGGAAGATGGAAGAGGTATTGTTTTAGATGCACTCCCAGTAAACCTGACTTCATCATATTCACCTGACTTCCAAATTTTCCACCTCTCTCAATTCTCCCAGACCATTTGCTTCCCTATCCAGAGAGAATCCATGATTGACCATTTCAATGACATAAAAGATACTCCTAACTCTACCAGAAATTCTGCCATCTCTATCATGCCAGACTCTATTGCTCATCTTATCTGCTCCCAATTCAAGGTTTCAAATTCTTAAAAGCAAGTCATGAAGATGTATCAATTAGGTTCATTGTAATTAGGAGGACCCTCACTATTCTCTTGCAGATTTTTACCAATTTTAGTGTAGTAGGTTTAAATAGGGCAGATACTGTGGACCATGTAAGACTTTTATCTGGACATTAAGGAAAATGAAATGGATATACTTTATAAAATTTGTACTCCCCAAATTAAATTATATGTTTCCTGTTTTTCTCGTCCATAACACTCTATTTTTATGGAATTTAAAATTTTTGTTATCCACTTATTTGTTGATTTAATGTTCATCTTGTCCACTTAGACTGTATGTTCATGAAGCTAGAAGTCATAACTTTCTTGTTCACAAGTGCATACCCAGCACCAAATAGTCATTCAATATAGTGGGCCAACAACACTTTGTAGATGCTTTGGGATACATCAGTGACCTAAACAGGCAAAACATTCCTGCCCTTGTGAAGTTTATATTCTACTGGGGAAGACAGGTAATAATAAATATAATAATATATATATAATATAATAAATGTAACAGTAATATAAGTAAATTTTATAGTGTATTAGTGTATTAGAAAGTTGTAACTGCTAAGAAAAAAATAAAATGACTAAGGTAAGAAGGAATGGTGGAGGACACTGCACCTTTAAATAAGGTGGTCAGATTAGGCCTCACTGAACCACCTTAAAGGAAGCAAGGATTATCAGTCCTACGGATAATCTGAGGAAAAAAGCATTCCAGTCCATCGCAACTAGGGTAGATATCTGCAAGGAGGCCAACATGACTAAAGCAGAGTGAAAGAGGGTAGAGTAAGGGATGTGGGGTTGAGGTAAGGGAATGGGGCATGGAAACATACATCATCTGGGGTCTTGGAGGATATGGTAAGAACTTTTTATTTATAAGTGAACTAAAAAGTCAATGCAGGTTTCTGAGGAAAAGAGTGGTGTGCTTTGACTTTGGTTTTTAAAAGATCAGCAAGGCTGCTAAATCAAGAATAGGTTTGTGGGGCTCTCTGCTCGGCAGGGAGCCTGCTTCCTCCTCTCTCTGCCTGCCTCTCTGCCTACTTGTGATCTCTGTCAAATAAATAAATAAAATCTTAAAAACAAAAAAAAGAATAGGTTTGGGGGAGGGGGTTTAGGAACAAATTAGGCCATCGCAGACTGCAATACTATCAGCAGAGATATGAAAAGTGGTCTGATTCTAGATATATAATTAACATCTAATTGGTTATAGGATATGAGAGAGAGTAAGAAGGTAAGGATAACCCCAAGCTTTTAAACCCCAAGCTTAGCAGATAAATTTGTCCTTAAATGAGAAGAGGAAAATTATGAGCAGAAAGAGGCTTGAAAAGGAAGATCAGAATCTGATTTTGGAAGTGTGCATCAGACATACATAGGATGCTGAATGCATCTGGACATGTGTAATCTATAACTGGAAAGAGAGGTTTGAGTTGAAGACATGATCTTGGTTTTAGTTATATTTGATATTTAAAGCTATAGGACTAGAAGAGATCACCAAGATAAAAAAGACATGAGGGGCGCCTGGGTGGCTCAGTGGGTTAAGCCGCTGCCTTCGGCTCAGGTCATGATCTCAGGGTCCTGGGATCGAGTCCCGCATCGGGCTCTCTGCTCGGCGGGGAGCCTGCTTCCCTCTCTCTCTCTCTCTGCCTGCCTCTCCGTCTACTTGTGATCTCTCTCTCTGTCAAATAAATAAATAAAATCTTTAAAAAAAAAAAAAAAAAGACATGAGAACTGAAGACTAAGCCATGGGGTGTTCCAACATTAAGAGCCTGGGGAGAAGAGCAGACAAAGGAGAAATGAGAGGGAAAAACTAGTGAAGAATGAGAAAAATCAAGAGAGTGGTTATAGAAGCCAAATGAAGAAGATGTATGAAGGTGTAGTGAATGTTCAGCTATGGCAAATATTAATGTCAGGATACGTGGGATGAAGACTAAGATATGACCATGGACTTAGCCATGTGGAGCCTTGGCAGAATGGTAGGGGTGAGAGCACTCAAATCTTGTTGATTACCTGAACTGCCATATTAATGAACTAATAATTTTTTTCTCCTAGACACTCAGATGTAAAGCAGACTTGTTTTGGGGCTCCGCCTTTCACTTGCCCTCAAAACTTCTTGATCTTATAGATTCTACCTTCACAAACTCTCCGAACAGTTCCTTCCTCTCCCATCCCACAGCTCTGTCCTCATCCAAGTCTTTGAAAAAAGCATTACAAATCAATGAAGAAAGGTTAGCTTTTTAATAAATAATGCTAGAACAACCAGTTATCCATTTTTTCCCAAAGAAGATACAGATCTTAAGACATATACAAGTTTTAAATGTGAAACATAAAACTTTTGGAAGAAATGTAGGAGAATTTAGGAATTCTATTTATGACTTTGGTTATTACAGATTTTTTTGATAAAAAATTCAAAACCCATAAAGAAAAAGATTTACTAATTTGACAAAAATTAAAGACACCCTTAACAAGTGAAAACAGTAGCCTGGGAGAATATATTTACAACACATACAGCCAACAAATGGTAGTATCCAAAATTATAAATTTGATTTGATTTCCTTCAACTCAAATAACCGTACAGAGAATTAGAGAAAGGGAATAAATAAGAAATTCACAAAAGGGGAACCAAAGGACCAATAAACTTTGGTAAGATGCTCAATTTCACTATTAATCAGGGAAATACAAATTAAAACTACAAAAAAATACTTTGTAGTCATATTTATATTTATATCCATGAGATGGATAAAAGTATAGAAGTCTTACAATATCGAGTGTTAATAAGGATGTGAATCTTTGGAAATTTTCATATACTCCTTGGTATGATCACTTTGGAGAGCATTTGACAATATCTAGCAAATCTAAAAATATGCACACCCTGAGACCCAGCAGTTCTACTCTACTGTGTCTAGGGTATCTACTGTAATAATCCCAGTTAACATAGTACATGTAAATGAAGAGATAAGAACAAGGATATTCTTAAAAACATTATTTGTAATTGGAAAATGAAACAAGCTAGATGACCATTAACAAAAGACAGTTTAAATAAAAAGTAGTAGATTGTAAAATGTACTACTATTCAGCAGTTATGAATAAGCTAGACCAATCCATAGAGATCTAATTTCTAAGTCACTATTAAATGAAAAAGCAAATGGCAGGATATATACATTTTCATATAAACATATCATTTGTGATAAATTTACTAACACACAAAGTAGTATATATTGTTTATGGATATATATATAAAGTATGAATATAATATACTAACATAGGATAATAGTTACCACTGGGAAGAAAGGAAGAGAATAAGGTTGAGGAAGGTCAAAATGCTTCAGTTATATATGTATATTTTTCCCTTATGCTCAATGGTAGCACATGGGTATTTATTATGTTATTCTCTATATTTCTGTATGCTTGAAATTAAAAAAAATTAAAAAAACTAATTTAATAAAATCAACATATTGCTAAATTACAAACCTCTTCAGCCTGGCATTCAAGACTCTCCACAATATTATCCAACTTCCTTTTCTAGCCTCATCCTTTGCTATTTCCTACAGCAGTGTTTTCCAAGCCTTGGACACACATATACCCTCTTCATCTTCATTATTTTTTTATGTACGCCATCTCTGTTACGATTAATGATTCTTTTTTTTCCATAGTTTTTAACTTAAATAGCCTTGTACAAATCACTAATTAACAGGAAATCACATGTTTAATATGCCAGTTATATTTTTCTAATATGAATATAAATAAATACATATGGATTAAAATATGTATCCTGGTGCTACCTAAAAACATCAAGTGTCACACTTTGGTTTGCAGTCTTACACCAATGGTTCTCAAATTTGGAATACAAGACTTGGGAGGCTTGTTAAAACTGGAGACTCTCAGGCCATAGAGGATTCTAATTTAGGGAGTCAGAAGACAGAAATCCTACTCTACATGTACCCTTGGCACTAACAAATTGGACTATTTGCCATTCTCTAGTCAAGCTCTACACTTTCCTTTTCCAATACGATTCCTCTTGTTATTTCCTCTGCTTGAAGTAACCTTTCTTTTCCTTAAGGCAGTAAAAATTAAGCCTACACTTTAAGGCCCAAATTAAATATCACCATCACAATAAAGAACTTTGACTGGGATGTGACATTGCTCTCATTTCAACATCCTTCCTTCTGCTGTCAATTTGTTTCTATTTCTGTGCTGGTGCTTATCATATTCAATGTAACGTATGTGTACTTGTCTTATTCCCTCTCCTGGCCTACAAATGCTACTTGAGGGCAGAAACCTTATACCTGTTCAAAAGCAGTATTATGGCTAGGTCGTTTTATGCTCTCGACATGGTAGTTATTCAGATACTTGCTGGGCTGAGCTGTGCTAAACACTGAATTAATTTCACAATTTTTATTAACATTTTAAAAATCACGTAGTATATGGCATTAGAATACTCATCCACACATTATAAATTAAACATGAGAATCTAGGCTACCTAGCTTTATTTTCAAAATGAGACAACTGAAATTATATCCTGCATTGAAACAAATAATATAAAATGTATTAATTTTTAAAAAGAAAAAAATGCCAAGTTCAGTTTTTAAGATGAAAAGGAAAACTATTTCACTTACAACTTTCCAAGCAAAAGTAAATGATCAAGTTATTAATAAACAAATAGAGTTTTTGATACTGTTATGAAAAGCTATTAATTTAAGAACAACACTATTATTAAAAAAAGTTAACTGACTCTGGAAAAATTCTCAGTACTTCAAAATGACATTTCAATATGGTTTTCCTTTATTTTAATATTGCATATTACTCTGATGCATCATAAGCAATAATTTCTAGGTATTTTTCCCATGTAAAAACAATATATATATAAATATATAGGCAATATATATTATGTATGTGTGTATATATATATAATATATAAAACCGACAAAAACTAAGTTTTAATCAGAAAATATCAAATGCAACTCATTTGTTCATCTTGTTTTTTTTAATTTGGTAATGATAATTTGATTTGTTTCTATTCCAGGAATAGACTACTATTTTAAACACACTTATTTTCACCTAGACAGAAAATAAACTGGTAGAAACAGAAACGGCTTTAAAAGGGAAATGTTCATCAACATAAATCTGTATTACAATATCATCTGGACTGTATATTTTAGCACATATTTTACATGATATTTTATAAAGACAGAATTGCCAAAGAAAAATTAAACAAATGTATATACTAACTTCAAACAAGAAAAGGGGGGAAATAGCGAAGACACATTTTGTTACATTCACTTGGCCCTCTGGGTTAAAAAGGAGAATGAAAAGACGACAACTATGAGAAATGAAGAATAAGGAAAGGTTCTCACATATCTCATTTTCTCATCTCATTCATTTTTCTGTCATTTTCCTGTTAAATTTCCTCTTTTACATGGCAGGTCAAGTAAACTAAACTTAGCTTATATGAAACTTTTTATTCAACTTTTTATTCTATTTTTACATTGTAAAAATCAAGTTTCAACCCACTGGGTCCATTTTCCAGAAGGAAACTAACTGGAAATTAAAGCAGTAATGAATACTATTATACCTGAACTCAAGTTGAAAATTCAAAAAAATGAATCTAGTATTGGTTTTACTTACCTTAAAATGATAGCCTATAATTACTGATACTAATAAAGACAGCCTTCCAGTTATGCTTACTTCCTAAATAATCTTTTTTATTTTCTAAAGTACTAAATATAGATAGATCTTAAGGTTCTATAAATGTTTTAGCAGTACTCAAAGATCAAAAAAATGCAGAAGCTTAAAGCTTATGAGAGGGAGTTAAATAAACCTATTTCAAAGATCCTGTAAGTAGAATAGATCAGATTAGACAAGCTTATTGGAAGGTAACAACACAGCTCATTTTATAAAGCAGTTCTGAGAAATCCAAAAATACCATTTCTCTTTAAAAAAAATCAAGGAAGCACTTGGACTAACAAGAAATAATGCTCGATTTGGCTTGATCAAATACTTCATTAATTTTTTTCTACCCCCTAAGGTATTGCCCTTTTAAAATCCTCTTCAAATAAAATATAACCCTAATTGCTTGCACATGGCTAGTTTGCAAAGGGATTTTTATTTCAACAGTGCCACCTAGTGGAGCAATTGATACTTTCAACTGGTCACTAGTTGGTTTCATTAGTCTCAAAGACTAGGAGTCCCCAAATAGTCTTATTTTCTGGTTCACTATAGTCCTAATAATATTAACATTCAAGAGGAAATTTTACAAAAGAATTATTTACAGAGTTTTGTCCTCTGATAGGCTATGTCTAATAAAAATTAGGTCATTTGCAAATATTATAATATTTTAAATAAAAGTACCTTAGTGATTTCTTCAGAAGCTCGTTTGAAGTCCTGAACGTTTCGACAGTAAAATCCTATCGTACAGCTAGGATCCATTTTTCGAAATGACATCTTTTTGGGAGAAGGGCAGTGGAATGTCTGCAATTTTAAAAGTTCTTTAGGATTAATTTAGTTTTGTTTGATGGACTTGAATATATACAAGATGTTACTTAATTTAAAATTTGCCCTCTAGTTTTTCTCATAAATATGCTTTCATATTTCAAACAGTGTTTTAGTCTATCCTCTGCAAATGGTCCTTTCCACTCTCCAAAGCTGTAAAACATGACAGCCACCATTATTTACATTCAAGTCAAATCTCCACCTTCTGTGGCATTAGTGCCATTCTGTAAAAGATAACAAGTGTGTCAAAGTGATATGCATTTTTAATACTTGCAGAAGGGAGGAAAAATGTGCCACTGGAAAAGACATACATAAGCTAGTACAAGGTTTAGAATCAAGTTAGTTGCTTCTATGATAGTTCAATTAAACCTGGGTTGGTTTTGTTGCTTTTTTTTTTTTAAGATTTTATTTATTTATTTGAGAGAGAGAGAAGGAGCGGGGTGGGGGTGGGGCAGAGGGAGAAGCAGACTCGCTGCTGAGCAGGGAGCCCCATGCAGGGCTCTATCCCAGGACCCTGAGATCATGACCTGACCTGAAGGCAGACGTTTAACCAACTGAGCCATCCAGGCATCCTGAATGCTCAGATATCTTGTCCTTAAAAATCACTGAGGCTACCAAAGTCTGTTTTTCTGTGTATAAAAAAATGCTTATATGTAAAAAAAGGAGGGCCTTAGAAATATATATATATATATATATATATATATATATATATATATATATTCAAATTTGTTTATGTTTGTATAAGTGAACTGTAAGGATATACCAAAATTAACAAGTTTAGGGAAGAGAGAGAAAACTGGGTAAATGGTAGACAGGTATGAGAAATTCTTTATTGTATATTCTATATTTTTTAATTGAAGAATAAGCTCAATTAAGACATGATCTTGGGGGGCACCTGGGTGATTCAGTCAGTTAAGTGACTGACTCTTGATTTCCACTCAGGTCATGATCCAGGGTTGTGAGATGGAGCCCCCATCTGACTCCACACTGGGGATGGAGCCTGCTTAAGATTCTCCCTCCCTCTCCCTCTACCCCTCTCCCACTCGCTTGTGCACACATGTTCTTTCTCTCAAAAGAAATGATCCAGGCTGAATCTGAACTCATAAACTTAAATTTTCCCTACATTTAATATCTAAAACTAAGGGATTTTAACCTGAAATTATCAAAATACAGAAAAACATAGGCTTTCATATTTATGTTCATGGTAAATCAGTCAAAATCTCTCTTTTCCCTCCCCCTATATCCATCCCAGTGATCCAATTAGTGTCCCATGTTATCACTAGAGAATATGCAAGAATATTCAAGCTCCTTTTTCCCCTTGTAGATAGTTCAATCATGTATCATATTCAAATCCCCTATCACTGCAGTAAATACAGGCCAAACAAATGTGTTTTCAAAACTATGACTTCTATAAAATGCTTAACTAGTACTTTATATAGTGAGATCCAACCTAACTAAACTGGAGTCTCCAAAGTACAAGTCAACACAAGTATTGCCTTAGTTGGACTTTTTTCAACACTGTGTCACCTGCTTTATTTATGTTTTATTGAAAACAGATCTGAAAAGGCACAGAAACTACATAGACTTGTTAACAATACACAGGAATAGATTAGTGTACATGGCACAGACAGCTCTAGGTCATATTTACAAAAAGTTATTCCAGGAGTGCATGTGTGGCTCAGTCGGTTAAGCGTCTTCCTTTGGCTCAGGTCAGGATCCCAGGACCTGGAATGGAGCTCTGCATCTGGCTCAGCAGGGGGTCTGCTTCTCCCTCTCCCTCTACCCCTCTTCCCCACTTACATTCTCTCTCTCTCTCTCAAATAAGTAAATAAAAAATAAATCTTTAAAGGTTTTTTTTTGTTTGTTTTGTTTTTTTTTTTATTTGACAGATCACAAGTAGGCAGAGAGGCAGGCAGAGAGAGACAGGAGGAGGCAGGCTCCCTGCTGAGCAGAGAGCCCGATGCGGGACTTGATCCCAGGACCCTGAGATCATGACCTGAGCCGAAGGCAGAGGCTTTAACCACTGAGCCACCCAGGCGCCCAAAAAATACTTTAAAAAAAGAAGTTATTCTGCATACATACAAGCTATCTAAAAACAGTCCAACTCCTTCCAAAGCCAATAATAAGGAATGTTTATTTAGTTTTTACTACTTAGGGATAAGAAAGGACCAAACGTTTATACAAGGTCCAACAAAATATTTTTTAAATTCACCTACGAGGATGTCCTATGTTTTGCTAAATTATTATTTTCATGTAAGAACCGACAAGACTAAACCAAATAGTTTTAGTGTTGTTTCACTGTATTACCTCAATGATCATAGATAGTAATGACAAACACTACATTGTTATTCATAGTGTTTTGATATCTACAAAGAACTTTTTATATTATTTGCAAAAACACAGATATAAATCTCCGATGACTGAAAACTAAAACTGCTATTGGGTGTTACTATATGAGTACTAGGATTCATATTACAAAGAGGCATTTTATACCATTAAAATTTAAAACTATTTTCTTTCGTTCACCCAAGAAGATTCTGAAGTCAAGCCAACATTAATTTATAATTCAGAATCATTTCTATTTATTGCAGAACAAGTTAGACTAAAATATTTTCCAAGGGGAGTTTCACAGCTATATTTACTTTGTGATAATTCTTTGAGTTATGTACTTATGATGTTTTTTTAATCTTTACAATTCTGAAGTAGCACCCTCTACTTTACAAACACATTTTAGGGAGTATTTACTAGATACAGTTCTGTGACAATGAAATATGTTTCTGAAAAAAATATATGACTGAAAAAAAGTCAATTCCCATTTATTTCATTTTTCAATACATTATTTATTCACTGCCTCAACAAATAGTTATTAGGCACCTACTAAATGCCAGGTACTATTCTAGGCTTATTTTTTGGAATAGTTGATCCTATAACCTAAACATACAAATAATACTGAAACAAATACTTTAAGGTGGAGCTTCCTAAGATAGAGAATACCCTTACTACAAAACACATCCTACTAACTGCAGTCCACATGTGTAATTCATAATTGGTACATGTTTCACTGATGAATTCACTCATCCATCTATCTAATCAATCACATCATTCTTAAATCTTTAATGCCACTATTCTCTGATTTTACTAGGGTAGATTAAAATAATCACTGCATGGACATTCTAAAATCTGAAACTTGAACTGAGGGCCTAGGAATCACAACAGACTAACATGTCTATTAATAAGGCTTTTCCTGCCTTACTAGTGGAATATTAGTATTTAGAAAATCAAATATTGCCTTAATAATAGAATTTGTTATATAAGAGTTATAATCTGTAATTCTGAAAGTATATCATAAATAACATGAAACAACAGTCTCTGGTTTGAGAAATCTTATCAAACACACACACACACACACACACACACACACACACACACACGTACATATACGTATATACACTGAAGATACATTATCTTCTAGTCCTCTCATCCCAACAATTGATACTCTGCCTGAACCACTGATAGTGGGAACCCACAGTTCAACATACCCTCACTGCTAGAAGCCACTTGTGTTCTTCTCATTCGCTTTTAATTTCAAGTTGTTTTTCCACAACTTTTTTCCTTAAGGTGCTCATTGCTATTCCTTTATACCCTATTCTCTATATGAAAATTATAGACATATACGCATTCATGACTACGTACGTTCATTTCACAGTGTTAAAAACTCTGTGAAGATAGATAGAGATGAAGGAAATTCTCTTCTACAAAGTTAACAAAAATTCAATAGTATAAACTAATATATTTTATAAGAAAGTATCCCACAAGAATGGAAAATTAGTACAAATATATACATAAAGCATTTGGAACTATAGGGAAGAAAACAATTCAACAAACAACTAACTAATGTGCTTAGGAGAGTGCCTTGCATATGGAAAGAGTTCAATAAATGGCAGTTTAAAAAAGAATACTTGGGGGGTACCTGGGTGGCTCAGTCAGTTAAGTGTTTTACTTTGGCTCAGGTCATGCATGATCTCAGAGTCATGGGATCGGGCCCCATGTTGGGCTCCCTGCTCGGTGGAGAGTCTGTTTCTCCCTTGTCCTCTGTCCCTCCCCAACCCCCCTAATAAATAAAATCTTTTTTTAAAAATAAAAAAGAGGGGTGCCTGGGTGGCTCAGTTGGTTAAGCATCTGCCTTCGGCTTGGGTTGTGATCCCCGGCTCCTGGGATCAAGTTCCGCTTGGGCTCCCGGCTCATTGAGGAGTCTGCTTCTCCTTCTCCCAGCCCCCCGCCTTGTGTTCTCTCTCTCTCTTTCTCTCTTTCACTCTAGCTCAAATAAATAAAATTTAAAAATTAAAATAAAAATAAAATAGAATACTTGGTCTGATTTGGTTTCAATATTTTAAAAGTTCAACTCTAAATATGTAGGAATTCAATACTATAAGAAAAACAAGGGGGGCCTGGGTGGCTCAGTGGGTTAAAGCCTCTGCCTTCGGCTCAGGTCATGGTCCCAGAGTCCTGGGATCGAGCCCCGCATCAGGCTCTCTGCTCGGCAGGGAGCCTGCTTCCTCCTCCCTCTCTCTCTGCCTGCCTCTCTGCCTACTTGTGATCTCTATCTGTCAAATAAAATAAATAAAATCTTTAAAAAAAAAAAAGAAAAAAGATGTAATCTGCTAAATTTCCTCTTCAATCTCAAATATTTAGATATCATACTACTTCCTTAAATTTTCATAATCCTATTGGATTCAAGGCATTCACTCAAAGTATCAGGACTACCAGTGATTACTACATGGAATTGAATAAAAGAGCTAAGATTTTAATTTCCCCGTCTACTGACCAAAAACAAGTATTGATCAAAAAAGTTTCTTTCAAAAATAATTTTGGGTGCCTAGGTGGTTCAGCTGGTTAAGCAACTGACTCTTGATTTCGGCTCAGGTCATGATCTCAGGGTTGTGAAAGTGAGGCCCATGTCAGGCTCCATGCTTAGTATGGATCCTGCTTGGATTCTTTCTCTCCCCTCTGCCCCCCTCCCTCAAATAATAAATGGAATCTTTAAAAAAATAATTTTGATCACTGAGGTATAAACGTGGTTTTAGAATGCTCGTATAATTATGTCAATCAACTGCAAAATTTCAGTAGCATAAATACACACAACCTACATAAGAAGCCAAGGATGTCTAATATAGGGCAGTTAAAATACATTCACCTGGAGCATTTTAAGCTTAAAATATGTTAAAAAGCAAAAAGTGAAATTTCATTTCTGTACACAAGCAATTTGCTATAGTTTTTTTTTTTATTTTATTTTTTTTTAATTTATTTGACAGACACAGAGATCACAGGTAGGCAGAGAGGCAGGCTGAGAGAGAGAGGGGAAAGCAGGCTTCCCGCTGAGCAGAGAGCCCAATGCGGGGCTTGATCCCAGGACCCTGAGATCAGGACCTGGGCTGAAGGCAGAGGCTTAACCCACTGAGCCACCCAGGTGCCCCTTTGCTATAGTTTTTATGTTATACTCTCATAGAAAAATAAATGATACTATTCACTAAATAGCCTAAGATACATCCCTAAGCTGAGAAAAATGAAAAACTGTCCAGAGGAATTACCCAGACATGTGGAGATACTCTACCAGCATCTCAAAAATATAAATCTATGGGCGCCTGGGTGGCTCAGTGGGTTGGGCCGCTGCCTTCGGCTCGGGTCGTGATCTCGGGGTCCTGGGATTGAGTCCTGCATCGGGCTCTCTGCTCAGCGGGGAGCCTGCTTCCCTCTCTCTCTCTCTCTCTGCCTGCCTCTCTGTCTACTTGTGATCTCTCTCTGTCAAATAAATAAATAAAATCTTTAAAAAATATACATATATATATATATATATATATTTATATATATATATAAATCTAAACCCAATTTCTCAGTGTCCTACTGTATAAGAAATAAATGCTTCTGTGCATTTCAGAAATTACATAACTTCACCAGACTTTACAAAGTCTTTTAAGATCATTTCCTCTTTTCCATTCTCACCACCAACACCCTACGTCAAGCTTATACTGATGCACCTGGGAAGTTTTGCACTTGCCTCCCAACACAGTGAGCTGCAGCCTTCCTAACATTGCTAGTGCAAACACAACCAGGATACTCACTCACCTGGTTTCTTTGTAGAATCTGTCAAAATATCAGATGAACAGTCTCTCTCTACTGGTTGGAACAATCAACACTTATAATCTTTTAATTTGCCTATTTTAGATAATACTAGAATGCTATGAATAATTTTCCATCTGAGTTTCAAATATCTACTTTTTTAAGGAGTTAGTGTGGCACAGATACAGTGGAAATGTAACTTAGACATAGGAATCAGTGCCACAGGACCACCACCACACAGCTGAAAGAGAATTACAACATGGTTCACACAGCACAATTCTGTCGTGCCTCCCACAGTATCAGTCAGTCAACTAGAAATATTAATTAAGGTTTACATACAAGATACTATGAAGGAAGAAAACAGAAAGCAAACCTTATCTCTGGCCTCAAGATACTTGTACTTTTAGTTCAGGTAATAGTTAACAAAGAACACTAGGATGTTTTATAATGTATCTTTCAGAACCAGATTTTTTTTTAAGATTTTATTTATTTATTTGACAGAGACAGAGTGCGCATGAACACATGAGCACAAGCAGGTGGAGCAGCGGGTGGAGGGAGAGGGAGAAGCAGACTCCCTGCCGAGCAGGGAGCCCAACATAGGGCTGGATCCCAGGACCCTAGGACCATGACCTGAGCCGAAGGCAGATGCTTAACCGACTGAGCCACCCAGGCGCCCTTCAAAACCAGATTTTATTTTATTATTTTTTAAAGATTTTATTTATTTATTTGACAGAGAGAGAGATCATAATTAGGCAGAGAGGCAGGCAGAGAGAGAGAGAGGAGGAAGCAGGCTCCCTGCTAAGCAGAGAGCCCTATGAGGGGCTCAATCCCAGGACCCTGGGATCATGACCTGAGCCGAAGGCAGAGGCTTAACCCACTGAGCCACTCAGGCGCCCCTCAAAACCAGATTTTAATCTTACAGTTTATTTTCATAACCTATCATTTAAATACCACTAGACATTAATATTAGCTAGGATGCTATTACTAAAACAAGTATTAAACCATATTTCCGATTTGTCAAGCCTTTGAGAAATAGTGATCCATGCCCCTCAATTGATTACAGTTATATTACAAGTCTGTAAAAGGGGCGTCTGCTCAGCAGGGAGCCTGCTTCCTCCTCTCTCTCTGCCTGTCTCTCTGCCTATTTGTGATCTCTGTAAAAAAAATAAATAAAATCTTTTTTAAAAAAAAGTCTGTAAAAGCAACAACTGAGAAAACAAGAACCAAAACCGTATAATAATTACATACCTCACTTATGCACTCTCAAAATTTTCTGAATGAAAATACTGAGTCACAGGGGTGCCTGGCCGGCTCAGGTGGTAGAGCATGCAACTCTTGATCTCAGGGTTGTGAGTTTGAACCCCACAGTAGGCAAAGAGATTGCTAAATAAGTATTTTTTTAAATAATAATAAAACTTAAAAATAAAATAAAATACTGGATCACAAATGACCCAACATAAAGGAAAAGAATATGTTAAGAAATCAGACCTAAAACAGGGGCACCTGGGTGGCCCAGTCAGTTAAAGGTCTGCCTTCAGCTTGGTCAAGCCCCAATTCCAGCTCCCTTCCCAGCAGGGAGTCTGATTCTCCCTCGCCCTCTACCCCCCAACTGATGCTCTCCTTCTCTCAAATAAATAAATAAAATCTTAAAAAAAAATCAGAGCTAAAACAAATATTAGAAACACAACTTAGCTCTTGAAAAACTTAGCTAGGGGCTAAGCCTCAACCACTATACTTAAAATAATTCAACAGAGAGTCTCAAGACACTTTGTCATTCTAACCCATCTCCATCATCTTTTTCTTCCCCCTTTTTCTTTTTATTAAACATACCTAATATTTTAAATTTTTCAGTAATATTCAGCTGCTTATCTACAAAATAACTTAGAGGCTTGATCATTTATTTTGGTAGGGCTAGGATATCTAACAAGTTAGAGACAAAGATAAATGAAGAAGAAAGTGTGTCATAAATTAAAATTCAGCAACAAATTATTTAACCTTTGACTACTGTGTGGAGTGTGGTTTTATAAATCAGTAAAATATTATTAACTTGTAATACCATAAAAGCATAGCTGTCTAGCACATCTCTACATACTTGAGTTTGCTTCATATTGTAAGAAAACAGTACCAGCTCTTTATCCATAGTACCTCAAGAGGGAAATCCTTTATGCTGACATCTACAAAAGATTGGCAGTAATGAGGATCCATGTAAATCAAACTGTCATCTACAAGGACAAAACAGAAGACAAGTAATTCAAAAAACACCTTATTATTACACGGCTTACAATCCAATTTCTATGTAGAATAGCTGAAAAAAACCTGGAAATAACAGCTTGCCAGACTGATACTCATTGACTGAAACATAGGTTTGCACAGGACAGATTAACTTTTGCATAATCAAATATGCTTGTATAAGCAGAATTTTTATAAAGTGATGAGACTGTCATTTAATTTTTGGTCATAAAATTACTTTCACAAACACACAATTATATTCTACAGTTTGCATATGAAAAATGTATTGCACTACTTTATCCTGACAGGAAGAACATATTGCTTGTCATTTTATCATCAACTAGCACCACTAAAACTGGTAAAAAGTAAATATGT
Source organism: Enhydra lutris kenyoni (assembly GCF_002288905.1). NCBI lineage: Eukaryota > Metazoa > Chordata > Mammalia > Carnivora > Mustelidae > Enhydra > Enhydra lutris. Next base: position 31,268,807 of record NW_019154093.1, on the reverse strand, counting down.
AAATAGTAACTGCCAGAATGTGGCAGCAATGTCTTCTGAAGTTTAGTGAAACCAATAAATTATGCCTGTTTATGCAATAACAGAAATTAAACATACATTTTACAGAATCCAATTATGTTGTGGACCAAATGACAAATGAGTGGCTGTGGTAGGACTGATGAATTTATAAGGTACTCATTTTGCTCTGTTAATCATCCTGTTTCCAAATGATCCCAAATTAACTTTCCGACTTTTAAAAGAAAAAATAAAGAAATATGTTTTATTAAATCACTGACCTTGAAATCCAGCAAAGTAGTATGACTGTTTAGGTTTGCCACCAATAATACCCACACAATATTCAAGGCTTAAAATACCCTGCCAAAAAAAATTAATTCAGATTTAGAGTCAAGAGGAAAATGGTAATTATTCAAAACAACCAAACTTTTATTAGCAGTATTAATATGTATAGCAGTTCCCAAATTTTTCCACCACCAGCAGTTTCCAAATTTCACCACCAGTTTTATGGTTATTACATATGCTCCATATTTTAAAATCCTTTCATCTACCACACTATTTTCTATTTTCTTTACATCACTCAACATTAACATGACTAAATCAACTATTCTGATCAACATGTCATTCAACAACATTAACAACTACTGTGTGCCAGATACAGAAATAAATAAGGTCAGCATTTAAAGGCAATAAAACTCCTGCCAGAGCCCAAGCACTTGACCTTTCAGTTAGCTGATGCAGGCTTATCATGATCAACACAGTATTTTCATCACACTTTTTGAAATACTAGAAATAGTCCTTAGACCTTACTACTGTTTTCAGTGAACCTCGAGTCTTAGACTACAAACAATTTTCTAATCAACATTCACATGACACATTTTTTTTATGTTATGTTAGTCACCATACAGTACATCATTATCACTTAACACATTTTTATGCTATTTCATAAATTTATTGGAATAAACAAAGATGAAAATAATTTAATCCAAGGCAAATAATAATTGTTACTATATTTAATGTCAATTCACTCATTATAAAATATCAAGGATACTTCAATAAATTATTTAGTGTGTCCCTCAGATCCACTTCTAAGTAGAATTCTATTTAAGTGGGCCAAATAATTCTAAATCTTTTTTAAAGATTATTTATTTTTGTGTTTTATTATTTATTTATTTATATGGGGGGGGGAAGGGGGGGCTGAGAGGGAGAGAGAGAATCTGGAATGTACTCTAAGCTGCGCACAAAGCCAGATATAGGGTTTGATCTCACAATCCTGAGATCATGACCTGGGCTAAAACCGAGAGCTCTACACTCAACCAACTGAGCCACCCTGGTGCCCCAATAATTCTGAACCTTTTAAAACACATGTCCAGTGGAATCATGTAAAGTCTTGTAAATAGTTTAGCTTATATTATGCATATATATATATATATATATATAAAGTTTATATATATAAACTTTATATTTTATATATATTTTTATATATTATTTTATATTTTTATATTTTATATTTTATAATATATAATATATATTATATATATTTTTATATATTATTTATATATATAAAGTTAGAAAACACTAATAATTGATAAAATGCACATTATAAAACCACAAAGTATTAAATAATAAACTTTCTTTCTCTTAAACGACAGGATGTTTTGAAATCTAGAAGATATAAAAATAACAAGTACATGGGGCACCTGGGTGGCTCAGTTGTTTAAGCATCCAACTCTTGGTTTCGGCTCTTGTCATGATCTAAGGGTTGTGAGATGGAGTCCCGCATTGGGGTCCACACTCAGCAGTGAGCCTGCTCCAGATTCTTTCTTTTCCTCTCCCTCTACCCCTCCCATGGCTTTCTCTCTCTCTCAAAATAAATAAATCTTTAAAATTAAGTAATTAATAAAAATACAAAGTATATGAACTAATGCTTTTTTCCCTTTAACAAGTAATCGAACCATAGAGTATTTTTAAAATTATTTTCTTAAAAATAATATGTGGTTGGGTGCAGTCAGTTGAATGCCTGACTCTTGGTTTCCACTCAGGTTGTGATCTCAGTGTTGTGAAATGGAGCCCCACATTGAGCTTCATGCTCAGCACAGAGTCTGCTTGAGATTCTCTCTCTCTCTCCCTCTGCCCCTCCCCACACATGCACACTCTCTAAAATAAATAAATAAAATAAATCTTTAAAAAATAATAATATGTGGTTGTTATTTTTAAAACATAGATGTATTTTAAAAAGTAAAAATTGGGAGGGCCTAGATGGCTCAGTGGGTTAAGCATCCAACTCTTGATTTCAGCTCAGGTTTTGATCGCAGGGTCCTGAGTTCAAGCTCCACTTTGGGCTTCACACTCGGCATTGAGCCTACTTTAAAAAAGAAGTAAAAGTTGGGATGCCTGGGTGGCTCAGTTGGTTGGACGACTGCCTTCAGCTCAGGTCATGATCCCGGAGTCCTGGAATTGAGTCCCGCATCAGGCTCCCAGCTCCACAGGGAGTCTGCTTCTCCCTCTGACCTTCTCCTCGCTCATGCTCTCTCTCACTGTCTCTCTCTCAAATAAATAAATAAAATCTTTAAAAAAATATATTTTAAAAATTTTAAAGAAATAAAAAATAAAAAAAAGAAGTAAAAGTTTCCTGGGTGCCTGGCTGGCTTAGTTGAAAGAGCATGTGACTCTTGTTCTCAGGATCATGAATTCAAGTCCCATATTGGGTGTTGAGATTACTTAAATAAACTAGCTTTAAAAAAAAAAAAATGAACAATTTCCCCAAACCCTAACACTAAGAGCTCATCATTATTAATATTTGGGAAACACCTTCTTGAACTCGATCTATGTTACATATATTCACATAAAGATTTATTGAATACAGTCTTATGTATGTGGCATCACACTACATATGCTGTTTTAACTTTAGTCACTCATTATATTATAAACATCTTTTTCTACCAATAAATACAGATCACTAATACAATATCTAATGGCTGTAAAATACTCAATTTTATGAAAATGGCACAGCATGCTTTAAAATCTCCATTATGAATATTTGTTTCCAGGTCCTCACTGTTATAAATAAACCTTTAGAGAAAACAACAACTTTGTATATTTTCAGTCATGTGAAAATATAGAGGTTTTTCTGGAAAGGAGAACTGCAACTAAAAAAGTCAAATATAATAAAGAACACATATTATAGGTTAAAATTGTAGAGCTAACAAATTAAGATGAAATTATACAGAAAATGAACAATAAAATATTATTATTCTATTTTTATTATTCCATTAATAGTCTATTATTCTGTCCCTTTCCCCTAAAATAAAAATCCTTAATTAGAGAGTGCCTTACTTCAAGTTGAAGCAGTCTGATCAGCTGACACACAATGTTTCTGACAAAGACAGCCACCAGGAAGTGAAAGTTCTAAGTCCCTCATAGCCAAGAGAAGAAAAAAAAATATATAGCAAGAATCATCATCAGTGACTCTCCTCAGCAAAAAAAGAATGACTCCAAGTAATGGAATAAAGACTTTGGTTCCTGACATCTATATTTCCTTTACAACAGTCTAGAGCACATTTAGCAATAAACACTTAGAAGCAGAATAGGAACTAGAATGCCATTACATATAAAAGATTGCACCGGGGCACCTGGGTGGCTCAGTGGGTTAAGCCGCTGCCTTCGGCTCAGGTCATGATCTCAGGGTCCTGGGATCGAGTCCCGCATCGGGCTCTCTGCTCGGCGGGGAGCCTGCTTCCCTCTCTCTCTCTCTCTCTCTCTCTGCCTGCCTCTCCATCTACTTGTGATCTCTCTCTGTCAAATAAATAAATAAAATCTTTAAAAAAAAAAAAAGTCTAAAAGACTGCACCTTTGGAAACCTGAAACACTTTTCAGCTCCTAAAAAAGCTTCTTCACGGTTATCTAGTGGTGAGAATTTATTGAGCTGTAATCAGGAAGCAATAAATAAGACTGAAGTAATCAGTCAAAAAGAAAAGTCCTAATTTGTCTTGCTGGAGAAGAACATATTAGATTTTCCCCATCCCAGGTCCTTTAAAATATATATATATATATATATATATATATATATATATATATATATAAACTTCCTGAGCTAAGAGCTGACAAAGCACCACACCAAACTTCTTTCTACTCAGAGAATGTAGCAGGGGATGGTACCATCTCTGAAAGATTGGAATTACCTTGATTAATAAATTTGAAAAATAGAACTGAGTGGTGAATTGTAGAGAGTACAATGCACAATGGTTTGGCAGGAAAAAAGACAACTGCTGACAAAGAAGGAGGAGGAAGTGCAAGGAGAGAGGGAGATGGAGTAGGAAGCATGGAATGGTGGTGGAGGAGGAGGTGAAGAAAGAGAAAGGGGAGCAGAGGAGGAAGAAGAAATGGAAGAGGAAGATTATTCTTTTTTCAGGACTATCACTCTATTTTTTCACTTCCAAATGAATGCCTCTTTATAAGTTATCATTTTGGCTTTTGACCCAACCAAACCCAAGCAAACATGACACATAGCATATAACCTACTCTACTTAGCTATTTCAGCCATTTTTTGCTGATAACTGAAAAGTTAAAATGTATAAAATGTAAAAATTAAACAAAAATTACATTTTTAGAAGTCCATATTTTAGGAGCACCTGAATGGCTCAGTTGGTTGAGCACCCGACTCTTGGTTTTGGCTTAGGTTGTGCTCTCAGGGTTGTGAGCCCACATTGGGTTCTGCACTTAGTAGGGAGTCTGCTTGAGATTCTCTCTCTCCCTCTGCCCCTACCCCCATTCATGCTAAATAAATAAATAAAACATTTTTTTAAAAAGTCCATATTTTAGGGAAAAATATGAAAATAACAAAAATTGTGGTCATTACCAGTTATCTGAACTTAAACTTATGACTTGACATCTCTCTTTTCTGTTTTATGAAGATAAGATAGTTCCCAGCTGTTGTGAAGGCAAAATGAGATATATCTGTATTAAAAGTGTTACACAAATATGAGAGTTAACAAGTATTTGTTGAGCAACTCCTATATGCTAGGTACTGAGGATCACTCTTAACAGCTAACCATGGTTTGTTTCACTACACTTCAGGCTCCTGTGAATCATTCAATAGCATGAGACAATCCTGCCACCTGATAAGAAATATTAATACCACAAAGTAGCAAAGCCCTCAGCTATATGAAACATGCCTTGAAGCCATCTGCAGCCCATTCTACCAGAAATGGGGGTTTGGCTAAAGGAGTCAATTTCAAGATTGTCTCAGTTTCTAATCTTTTCATGGTTATAGAAAAGACATAGAGAATCCAGTTCAAACGTGATTACAACCTATTGAGACATGGCAACATGCCAGAAGTCCCAAAACCTTCAATGGATTTGCTAGATCAAATGGCTCATAACTTCCCACATTCTACCATTAACTTTACTAAAGAGCCCACATATTAGAAAGCAAACCCCACTTCTACCTAGGGAATTCATATGTAATCAATATAGTACAGTATTGGTATTATTAATAACAGGTATGCCTGCAGAATTTTAGTAACTATTATGAAAAGCCAATATACCAGCTAGAAAACTTCCATATCTCATGTATTGAAAACAACTGCTCTAGATTTTTAGAAACAGCACAATCTACAGTGAGGATATATGTTTCACTCATATACACATGGACCATGATGCTTCATGTGGGGAACAAATTGTTACTGAAACACAAGAGACAAATTTCAAGATTACTATATGCCATAACACTCCATTCAAAGAGGAATTCCATCTCTGGCCTTAAAAAGATGAGAACTTTATTAAAACTATGAAAATAATATAAATACTATAATCTTAACCAAAATTAAGTATTTCAAAAGTTAAAGTTTTGTGCAAAAAGCAGAATCAGACCTATAAACAGAGAGAAGGGATGTGGGGGAGATGGGCAAAATGAGTAAGAGGACTGGGAGATACAGGCTTCCAGTTGTGGAACGAATAAGTCACAGTCACAATAACAGACACAGCATAGGGCACCTGGGAGGCTCCGTTGGTTAAGCAACTGCCTTCAGCTCAGGTCATGATCTCAGGGTCCTGGGATCAAGCCCCGCATCAGGCTCCCTGCTCAGTGGGGAGCCTGCAGCAAGGAACCTGCTTCTCCCTCTCCCTCTGCCCTCCTCCCTGCTTGTGCTCTCTCTCTCTCTTAAATGAATAAATAAAATCTTTAAAAAAGAAAAAACTAAAAGAAAAAAGAAGACACAGCATAGGGAATATAGTCAATGATATGGTAAAAGCGTTAGCGTTTTATGATGACAGTTGGTAGCTACCGGTGTGGGGAGTACAAGAATAACACAGAGAAGCTGAGTCACTATGTTGTGCATCTGAAACTAATGTAACATTGTGTGTCAACTATACTCAAATAAAAAAAAAAAATTCTTTTAAGTTAAAGTTTTGTGACAAGTGAATGTCTTGTTGCCCAAAACAAGATAACATAATTAGACAGGTTCATCTGGAAGAAAGAATTATGTGTTCTCAAACAGAACAGATTTTTAACTGGCTAATATTAAAAAAACCAAGGTGGAACCTTCCCCCATACTATCTTCATCATTTCTGTCTATATAAAACAGTCATTCTACTTATTGACCTTTGGTGGCACAGGAAACAAGTTAAGAGATAATATAGCAATAATAGAAAACTCAGTTTGTTTCAATCATTATCTCAAAATAGTTTAATGTGGGTTTTATAAATAAAGGTACATACTTTACTAAACAATCACAAATAGGGGTAATGGGAACTGTAGACATATTACATATTATGACTGTTGCTGCTTTTTACTTGGTCATAGAACACCATACCCTTTAAATCATATTTGATCTTACAGTACTGAAATTTAAAATCCAAGCTGTACATGACTATCCATTTCATAGAAAAAAGACTGCAAATCTTCTGTATTTTTCATATTATCTCTCATTATGTTAAAAAAAATTAGTTATTTCATACCTTTACAAAATCTAAGTAGTCGGTGTTGGTCCTTTCCCCACCAAGTCTAACGGGGATTAGAATAATAACGGCTTTGTCATCTGTATTATCAGAGGCCATGGAAGTGCACTGTTTATCAATTACATCAGAACTGTAAACTGAGAAAAATATAATAAATATGTATTAAATTTTATAAAAATGATTTTCAGAAACATTTTTACTCTCATCCCTCCTCCCCATTGTCCAGTCATCTGATTTCTGATATCACTATCAAGGTCTCAATGAGTTAAAAAATGTCTACCTCATTTATATATTCAGCAGATACTTAATTGAGTAGCTACTATATGGTACCAAGGACTTCACCAGTGAGCAATATAGAGGAAAAACCCTGTCCGCATAGATCATATACTCTAATATAAGGAAACAGACAGTAAATTAGTAAAATATAAGGTATGTCAGATGGTTTGGGGCCCCTGAGTGGCTCAGCTGGTTAAGCGTCTGCCTTCAGCTCAGGTCATGATCCCATCAGGCCCCATCAGGCTCCCTGCTCACTGGGCAGTCTGCTTCTCCCTCTCCCTCAGCGACCCCCTCCCACTTATGCACACTCTCTCTATCTCAAATAAATAAACAAAATCTTAAAAAAAAAAAAAAAGATACGTCAGATGGTGATGAGTGCTTTGAAGAAAAACACAGGGAGAAAGATGGATAGGAAATGCAGGCGTGGGGGGTGGGAGTTAAAATAAGGTGGGGAGGAGGGCCTTATGAGAAACCTAACAGTGAAGTCAAGACAAAGTAAGAAATCAAGAATGTCAGAACTTGGAGGAAGAGCATTCCAGGTATAAAGATCAATCAATGCAAATGCCTTAAGGCAGAAGCATAACCAGCACATTCCAAGTACAAGAGGGCTGTGTCTCTGGAGGGAAGTTAGCAAGGGGTAAAATAATAGGAAATAAGGTTAGGAGATAAAGTAAAACACTGGGGGAGAATGAAGACAGATTGTGCGAACTCATTTTCTTTTCTTTTTTTTTTTAAGATTTTATTTATTTATTTCACAGAGGGCAGAGCAAGAGTGAGAGAGCACAAGTGAGGTTGAGTGGCAGAGGGAGAGAGGCAAGCAGATTTACCACTGAGCGGGGAGCCCAACGTGAGGCTCAGTCCCAGGACTCTGGGATCACGACCTGAGCCAGAGGCAGACGTTTAACCGACTGAGCACCTAGGTGACCCAGAATGGGTGAACTCTTTCCAATTTTAGTGTATGTGCTGCCAAAGCAAGCACAAGACTGGGTGAACTCTTAAAGGTCATTGTAAAGACTGCAGTTTCTACTTTGAGTGACATAGCGTGCCACTGAAGAGTTTAGAAAAGGAATGTCCTAATGTGACTTACACTTTACTTGTGTTTCCTGTGTTGATAATAGACTGTAGGGACAAGGGCTGAAGCATATAGAACAGTTAGAAAATAGGATACCTGGGTGGCTCAGTAAGTTAAGCATCCAACTCTTGATTTTAGCTCAGGTCATGCTCTCAGGGTCCTGAGATCAGGCCCTGTGTCAAGTTCCACAGACAGTGGGAAGTCTGCTTGAGATTCTCTCCCTGCCTCTCCCTCTGTCCCTCCCCCGTCATGCTCACATGCTCTCTCTCAAATAAATGAATCTAGAAAGGAAGGAAGGAAAGAGAAGGGAAGGAGGGAGGAAGAAAGGGAGGGATGAAGGGAGGGAGGGAGGGAGGGAGGGAGGGAGGAAAAGAAAAGGAAGAAGGAGGGAGGAAGAGAAAGGAAGAAAGAACAAAAGAAATAGATGAAGGAAGGGAGGGAGAGAGGAAGGAAGGAAGGAATTGCAGTAATCTAACATGAGATGATAGTGGCTCAAACAAGGGCAGTAATTGTGAAGGTAGGGACTAGTCATGGGCTGGTCATTTGGAGCTGGTTAAAAGTGATCAGTAAATTAAAGAACTCCTTAATATGTTAAAGGCAAGATGGGAGAAGGGAAAAAGGGAGTCAGAGATGATTTGAATGGTTTTGGTATAAGTAAACAGAGTAAGAGACATACCATTTACAAAGACATACTATAGACAACCATAGGAGGGGAAAGAAGAGGAGAATCAGGAATTCAGTTTTAGACATGCTAAGTCTCAGATATATATTAAACATGCAAGCAGAGAGGATGAGTAGGCAGTAATGGATATAAAAGCCTGGATTTGGTGAGAGGTCCTATAAATGTGGGAGTTGATAGCACACAGATGGTTCTGCAAAGCCATGAGACCAGGTGAATTCAAATCTGTGTACAGGAGAAGAGGTCTAAAGGCCGAGTGCAATTTTAGAGATCACCAAGGTAAGGAAAACCAGCAAAGAAGACTGTGAAGGAGTAGACAAGATAGAAGGAAAACCTGAAAAGCAGCATTCTAAAAACCAAGTAAACAAAACATTACAAGGAGGAAAAAGTGGTCGACTGTGTCAAAGGCTGCTGGTAAATTATGTAATGTGAGGACTGAGAAGTGACCCCTGGATTTTTAGCAAGATTAAATTATTCTAAGAGCAGTCTGGGTAGAGTGATGGGTGTTGACAGCCTAAGTAGAATACTTCAAGAGAAAATGGAGGGATTTTGTAGAATCATATACAGACAAAACTTTATTTTGTTTTGTTTAACAACTACAAAACAGCTTTCTTCAAACTCCCTGTTTGAAGAAAACCAAACTCTTCTGCTTTTGCACAGTTAGCTAATTAACAAATTCTACTACTTGTGCCCGACTTCTTCCCTTTAAATTTCAAATTTAGGTTAAGAGCTACCAAATTCTTCTGTTCAGCAGTTTCCCTATCTCCCATAGTCAATCTAAACCAAAGATACAAAAATGCAACAAGAGTTCTTTTCATGTTTCAATTCTATCATCTCACTTTTTCCAAACTACTCAGTAATGGCTTCTCATTATAAACCTTTAAGTTCTCTCATTTTTCTGAGGCAGCACACACATGACCATCCCTATCTCTGACTCTTGTACTAATATATATACTTTAATCAAATGAGCTTCACCTTCAGAGAACAGATTGCTGGTTTCCAGAGGCAGCGGGTGGGGAAGAAGGTGAAGAGGGTAAAGGGAGTCAAAAGGTACAAACTTCCAGCTACAAAATAAATAAGTCAGGAGAATGTAATGTAGAGCATGGGTACTACAGTTCATAATACCTTGTTGTTATATTTGAAAGTTGCTAAGAGGGGCACATGGGTGGCTTAGTCGGTTGGGCATCTGCCTTCGGCTCAGGTCTCAGGTGGTGATCCTGGGGTCCTGGGATCAAGCCCTATATCCAGCTCCCTGCTCAGTGTGGAGTCTGCTTGTCCTTGTCCCACTCCTTCTCTCACTGCCCTTCCCTCCGTTTGTGTGCTCCCTCTCTCTCTCAAATATTTTTTTTAAAGTTGCTAAGAGAATAGATCTTAAAAGTCTTTATCACGAGAAAAAGATTTTTGCGACTACATATGGTGACAGATGTTAATCAGACTTACTGTGTGATCATTTTACAATATATACAAATAATATTGTAGAGCTGAAACTATTATGTTATATGTCAATTATATCTAAATTAAAAAGTATAACCAGATAATAGATAATAAACATTAGAATTATATATATTCCTCACCTGTACAGTCTTGTGCAACATAAATAGTTATTCCTTGTAAATCAGGGTGTCTTGCTTCTTCAACTGCTTTTCTAAAAAACAACATATATCATCCTTTAAAAGCCTAACATTTTCAGTTAATAGTTAAAGGTTTAATTTAAGGGGAAAGAGCCATCATCTTTTTTTTTTTAACCTTCTTATTTAACCTATAGTGTCTGCTCTCAAAACTATTATCTGAATGATATCTAAATCAAGTCAATCCTTACACTAACTTACTCAAAGAACATTAAAATATAAGTTACAGGGGCACCTCAGTTAATACTTGGACTCAATTTCAACTCAGGTCATGATCTTAGGGTCATGAGATCAAGCCCCAAATGCACTCATGCTCAGTGGGGAGTCTGCTGGAGATTCTTTCTCTCTCTCTCTCTCAAATAAATACATAAATCTTTTAAAATAAATAGATAAATAAATGCAAGCATGACTATTTTTCCCTTCACTCAAAAACCTAAGTAACCTGGGGCGCCTGGGTGGCTCAGTGGGTTAAAGCCTCTGCCTTCGGCTCAGGTCATGATCCCAGGGTCCTGGGATCGAGCCCCGCATCGGGCTCTCTGCTTGGCCAGGAGCCTGCTTCCTCCTCTCTCTCTGCCTGCCTCTGCCTACTTGTGATCTCTGTCTGTCAAATAAATAAATAAAATTTAAAAAAAAAAAAAAAAAAACAAAACCTAAGTAACCTGAACAAATGAATTTCCTGATTTTGAGTCTTAGAATTCTATAAGTAAAATTGCAAGCTGAAAAATATTTGAGTGAGTATTGTGTTCTCAATGGCACACATGATTTGAAAAAAGCCACAATAATATCTGTAAAAGGAAATTAGACAAATTGGAAAAATATAAATATTTTTATTTAACTGTATCTTTATAATTTTTTAATTTCACATGACTTATTATTTATGTTTGCATGTGTTAATTTAGAAGAGAGACTGGCAAACTATGGGCCATAGGCCAAATACAACCTGTGGCCTGTTTTTGTACAACCCGTAAGCTAAGAATGGTTTTTACAGTTTTGAAGGGTTATAAAACAAAAAAAGAAAAGAAAAGTAGGCAACAGAGCCCTTTATAGCCTGCAAAGCCTAAAATATTTACCATGAGGCCTTTTACAGAAAAAGTGTTCTGATCCCTGGTGTCAGAACATAGTATCATGGAGAGTAGAAACTAAGCTTTTATAATTATGTTTTTATAAATATCATACCAAGCAGGACTTGATATTATTATTAACAATCCATTTAATAACATTAGGCAAATACATTTCCATTTGTAAGCATCTGGCCTATAAAATATAAAAGCCTGTTAATATGCAAAAAAATTTATAATTTCTAATTTATATATGATTTTAAATGGAGTAAACTTACTATAATATACTATATCTGGATGATATATTAGTGATTCCATTTACAACAATGGAACACACAACAAATAAGACAATTTTTTTTTTAAATCAAGCAATATCTAAACAAATGGCACATAAAAGGCTGAGGTACAGTGAAATTTGACTTTTGACTTTTTTCTAACTACTCTGAATGTCACAGACCCTTTACTTTTACTATGATATAATTATAATATTAATAGTCCCCTACATTTACAATTCACAAGAATTTGATGTGTGCAAAGAAATGCTGAAAACATCAATTTTAGCTCTTGACATTTCATTACACTATCAGTACATTACAGGCCCCAGGTTACACTATTAAAAAAATATATATATATAATGTTATGCATGTTCCAAGGTTGAAAGAGTTGTTAGTTTTTAGAACATTCCAATAAGATGGTCTAATGAAAACCTGGTTAGACAGAAACCCTGGGTATCTATACCAATGAACAAAAGAAAAATTTGTCATAGATAAATTAAATGCAACTAGAGTTGCAAGGTCTTGTTTTTTCCTTATTAGCAAATGAAAGCTTCCTTGTGAATATTCTCAAGCAGTAAGACTTTAAAACTGCCAATTTTATATATGCACTGCAAAAATCAGTATCTCTAAGCCTAAGGACCTCTGTCGTAAGATGAAAGATTTCAATACAATTTTACCTTAAAATATGAGCAACCACAGCTGGTCCATACCAATCTCCGGCTTTTTTCCCAGACTTCTTTCCATATTCTATTAGTTGATGTAAACCAAAGAGAGCCAAAGGGGAATCACCAAACCAAGAGATGATTTTCCTGTGATAAATTTCATTTCGCATTTCATGATCATCAGAATATCTTCTGATTGTTTCCTTCTGAGAAACTGTTGGAGTTTTGAGTTCTCCTTCCCCTGAAAGTGATGCTTCAAATGATGCAGTAAATTTTTTTACAGTGTTGGAAGTCCATGATTCAGAGTCTGAATTTTCAATGTTCAAAGCATCAGGCCACGTCCAAGCTATAGTAGTTCCAAAGCAAGGTGTTCAGATCTTTTAAATAGATTTTAACAATTCTACTAAAATAAGTAGATAGCATTTAAAGTCATATAGATTACTAAACTAAAATAGTAAACTCAGAAGTAGGAAAATTTATAGAGAAAGAAAGTAGATTGGTTGCATATGGCAAGCAGGGTATTGGGAGTGACTGTCATAGGATAGGAGGTTTCTTTTGGGGATGATGAAAATGTCCTAAAATTCGGTGATGGTGATGGTTGCAGAACCCTGGAAGCATACCAAAAACCACTGAATTGTTCACTTTAACTGAGTGAATTTATGTTATATAAATTATATCTCAATAAAGCTTTGAGATATGTTAAAAAGAAGTATTGATGGGATGCCTGGGTGGCTCAGTTGGTTAAGCAGCTGCCTTCGGCTCAGGTCATGATCCCGGCGTCCTGGGATCGAGTCCCACATTGGGCTCCTTGCTCGGCGGGGAGCCTGCTTCTCCCTCTGCCTCTGCCTGCCATTCTGTCTGCCTGTGCTCACTCTCTCTCCCTCTCTCTCTGACAAATAAATAAAAAAATCTTAAAAAAAAAAAAAAAAGTATTGAGATTAATTTTTAAAAAGTAGTAAACTCAGGTACAAATAAACAACTCCAGAAAATGCTTTTCTTTTTCTTTTTTCTTTTCTTTGACAGTGCTGAAATGGAATGAGGACATCTGTACTCCCTTACCAGTACTATTTATCAGATATCCAGTCTTGACTACCCAAAGGCACAATAAACATAATCACTAACATTAATGAGAGAATAACTTCAGAAAGAGGATTTTGATTATATGTTAAAATATAAGTCTAACCATGGAAGTTTTAAATTTCTTTTGTTTTTTTCTCAAACAATCCTTTCAAAATAATCATTGTTTAGAGAGTAATATCAATTTTCTAGTAAATGAAAAGTTGATAAACAGAAGTCATTAAAGATCAAAGATCCCCCCCAAACCAACTATATTCACTACTTCACAGTTTTTATGATAAGACAGTTTCAAGCACACATGTAACTTTAGGTTAAAAAAATGAGTCGTAGACTCAGAGAACTAATTAGGACTGTGAAAAATATCCCAATTCTTGCCAATGACTGCACAAGACTATAAATAAATCATCTCAGAGAAAGTTTAAAAATTCTTTTTCTTTGTATTATCCATACCACTCTTGAATAAACATTCTCTCTAAATAATCTCATCAATAATCCCTACAGAAAGGTTACCAAATATTTGCCATGCAATGCAGGGAAATTATTTAACACTTTAAAAATATGATAATACTTAGTAATAACCATATATGATAGGCTAAAATACCAAACTAAAATCTTCCTACAAATGTACAAATTATAAAAAAAATGGACTAACAGAAATGGTAAGAAAGGTTTTTCTTTTTTAAAAATAGATATATGAAAAAAAAATAAATAAAAATAAAAATAGATATATGTAAGAAGTATCAATGATATTTTTGAGAGTCTAAAAGATGAAACATGATAACCTTAAGATGAAGCATGATAACCTTATTAAGAATATGCGTAATCAAGTTAACTCATTATAATCATATTTGTAAAGATAAAAACATTTTAATGCATTATTGATATGTAGAGAGAAAATAAAGAAATGCCTTAAATTTCTTAAGATTTAAATAATATACAAATATCAACTACCTGCTCAAAGTCACTGCTATTGACCTGCTCAAGATTTACTGAACTGGAGATAATCCAGATAATTCAATCAAAAAACCTAAATAATAACAACAAAAAAAACCAAAGGCTACTAAAAACTCATACATGTAAGTCATACCCACCCTAGTTCAATAAAGATGGAATATGCTAGATTAGTTACAACCTTTAGAAGACATAAGGAAGTCAAGAAATTAACTATACAAAATTTTACACAGTTTATAAGCTGGACTTCAAATTAAAAAAAACAAACAGGTGAGCCTGGGTGGCTCAGTCGGTTAAGCCTCTGAATCTTGATTTTGGCTCAGGTCATGATCTCAGGGTTCTGAGATTGAGCCCCACGTCAGGCTTTGCGCTGGGCATGGAACCTGCTTAAGATTCTCTCTCTCCTTCTTCCTCTGTCCCTGGCTCCCCAAAACAAAAATTCCGTGCAAAAACAGAGATTTTATTTACCTCTACCAAGGAAGTGTAGTATGAGTCCTTGAGCCAATAGCATCTGGCCAGTTCTTAATGTACAGCCCCAACCACAGTCTGTTGTCAAAGCCGAGCCTTCTATTTGAGGAAATTCTTCCCTATAGGTCAACCATATTCTTGAAATGAAATCTTTACGAAATTCTTCTACATTTCCCGCAATTACATGATCTTCTATTGTACATCCTGATCTTGCAGGTAACAGTTTATTCTCATCTACAAAATAAAAATATAAACTATAGTCTAAATATATACAAAGAAATGTCAATAATGGTATTATGTCCCCATTACTGTCCATTAGATATGGAGTATATTAAAATTTTTCTAATAGTTTTTTTTTTCAATTTAAATGAAGATAAATGTTATTCTGCCTAATCAGGCTATTATGAAAATCAAAATGCGAATGGATGCTGAAATGTTTTGTACACTCTTGAACTAGCTAATAAAAGGTATCATCAATAATACTGTTAATAATAATATCCTATATTCCAAATATAATCAACTCTTTTATGAGGGGATAATATAAAAATACCTTTTCTTTTTGCCTCATTTGGCTGAGGATATACATATTAGTGCTCTCTAAAATGAGATTTGCAAATAAAATATCATGATTTGTCAATATGTAAGACTGAATGTAATCACATTAACTCGTTCTTAAAATCAAATAAAAGGTGCACATTGTATTTATTGTCACGAATATTTATACTCAAATTATAAAATCAAAACTAAGAAGCTGAAGAGTAAGAATATAAAATTCTTAACTATATAGTTATCCTTTCATGTTAAAATACAATTTTTTAAAAACTGCTCTGACCCACATAGATCATTTTAAAAAGCCTTTTCAAATTGATTATCTATAATACAATTTCTATGTGAAAACTGTGGTCACTGTTTGCCCAATAATTTACAAAATACTGAGGCTCAAATGAACTAACATTCCTTGATTACTCTCTCAAAACGAAAAAGAGAGAATATCTTAGTCACCTTTACAACCTCAGCATGCAGCACAGTGTCTAAAACAAGTAGATCCTAATAAACGTTGCTTGGTTTAGGTGAGTGGACAGGTGAAGAGATAAATCTGCCTACAACTCTCAATTCCAAGGAGTTCAATTTCCAATGCCCTTCTGCAGGATGTTAAAGCAGTTTTATCATGCTTTTATTCTTTATTCTTGTTGCACCTATCCTCCTTCAAGTTCATTCTGAAAAAAATCACAGTCACCTGAACTTCATAATATTCAGCTTAATGAAGGTAACTTGTGGCATACAGATTCAATGACAATAAAAAGAATGACTACCAAACCCCCATGATCAATGAATTTCTCTCAATATTTGAAGTTAATTACAAATAGAAATGCCTAGAAATTTAACAAGGCCCCACAAATATGTCCAAAATTTCTACTTTAGAGACATTTAAATTTGTTTGAAATCTGATACAATAGTACATAACTCTCACACCCTCATCCTGTGGCTTGCCTAATCTCCTACCTTGATGAAGTGATTAATTCTTTATCCTTTTAAGATCTAGTCTTTAGGGCACCTGGGTGGCTCAGTCAGTTAAGTGCCTGCCTTCGGCTTAGGTCATGATCCCAGGGTCTTGGATCGAGTACCACATTGGGCTCCCTGCTCAGCGGGGAGTATGCTCCTTCCTCTGCCTCTGCTGCTCCCCCTGCTTGTACTCTCTCTCTCTCTGTGTGTCAAATAAACAAATAAAATCTTAAAAAAAAAAAAAAGATCTATTCTCTAAATTTACTCTAAATTTAAAATTTACAGGGTGCCCAGGTGGCTCAGTCAGTTAAGCCTTTGACTCTTGATTTTGGCTTATGTCATGTTCTCAGGGTCAGAAGATGAACCCTACTAGGGCTCCATGCTGGGCGTGGAACCTGCTTAGGATTCTCCCTCTCTCTGCCCCTACCCCACTCTGCCCCCGAAAAAAATTTACTCTAAATATTATTGGAAAATTGCCAATACTAAATGAACTTCATTGTCCTGCTGACTTTCCACTATAGTAATCCTGCCCCTACTATTCCATTCTTTTACTGGCTTTTCTTTTCACAATCTTAATTAATCTATAATATTTATCTACATTTGCCTTCTTTCCAAATTTCAAGTACACTAGAGGAGAAGGAATGCTTTCTTCTGCACCCCTAAAGCTCCAGGACTTAGCAGAGAGTTCATTCAGTTCATAATGGATGCAATAAACATTTGTCAGGTGAACGTAAGATAAGTGGAACCAAAGGAAGAGGGTTTTTTTTTTTTTTTTTTTAAAGATTTTATTTATTTGACAGACAGAGATCACAAGTAGGCAGAGAGGCAGACAGAGAGAGAGAGAGGGAAGCAGGCTCCCTGCTGAGCAGAGAGCCCGATGCGGGGCTTGATCCCGGGACCCCGGAATCACGACCTGAGCCGAAGGCAGAGGCTTTAACCCACTGAGCCACCCAGGCGCCCCAGGAAGAGGGGTTTTTAAACTTTTGTTTTGCTTTTGTTTTTTATGATGGGAGAGATGTGAGAGCAGAGCTCTACGAAGCATGGAAAATCTCAAAGAACCACAACAAAGAATGAAATGAAAGCTGATAAAGGAAACAGAAGAGAACTGCTATTAACATTGAGGGTTCAATCAAGGCTGACTATCACAATTAAACAAGTTAATATGAGAAATAATTATAAGTAAGCAAATTATAAAATGAACCCTCAAAGACTACAGCTCTTGTAAATATCAAAGTACAGGATAAAATAAGTATGCATATGTTTAAAAAATAGAAGAGTATTAAAAGTTAGACAAATAACTAAAACCAGACTACTAAAACTAATCAGGCACATAGGAAAGAAAATCAAATGGAACTGCTAGAAATGAAAAATATAATAACTAAAAATGGAAATTTGGTGTAAGATTAAACAGAAAATTATATACTGCTCAGGAGATCATTAAGAAACCAGAATTAAGGGGCGCCTGGGTGGCTCAGTGGGTTAAGCCGCTGCCTTCGGCTCAGGTCATGATCTCAGGGTCCTGGGATCGAGCCCCGCATGGGGCTCTCTGCTCAGCAGGGAGTCTGCTTCCTCCTCTCTCTGCCTGCCTCTCTGCCTGCTTGTGATCTCTCTCTGTCAAATAAATAAATAAAATCTTTAAAAAAAAAAAAAAAAAGAAACCAGAATTAAGAGCTAAAGAATTACTCAGAATACAGCACAGAGAGACAAAGTAATAGAATATGTGAAAAAAAAAAAACAAAGAATTTCAGAGACTCGAAAAAAATCTAACAAAGATTTATCAGAGATGCTGGAGAGAATGGGAAGAATGGGGAACAGCTATAAATTAAAAGTGATGAAAATATTTCAGATTTTAAGAAAGATATGAATTCCAAGTACAGTAAAAGAAAGTTCACATGAAAGACCAAAAAAAAAAAAAAAAAAAATTATCTTGAAAACAACCAGAGAGAGGGTGCCTGGGTGGCTCAGTGGGTTAAAGCCTCTGCCTTCGGCTCAGGTCATGATCTCAGGGTCCTGGGATCAAGTCCCGCATTGGGCTCTCTGCTCAGCAGGGAGCCTGCTTCCCTCTCTCTCTGCCTGCCTCTCTGCCTACTTGTGATCTCTGTCTGTCAAATAAATAAATAAAATCTTTCAAAAAACAAAACAAAACAAAACAACAACCAGAGAGAACAAAGAAATGACAGCTTCAAAATACTGGCGAGAACATGTTCTTGTCCTAAGGTAACCAAGAATTTATTAAACAGAACACAATAGCAGTAACTATGTAAGGAGGTAAAATAGTTAACCAGACTATATTAAAATTAAGAGCTACTGTTCTTTGAAAGATAATATTAAGTGAGTGAAAAAGTAACCAATAGATTAGAAGAAGACATTTCCTACAGATATTTTCAAAAAAGGATTCACATCTAGAATACATAAAGAAAACTTAGGAATGAATCAATAAGTAAAAGAGAATCTAATAGAAGACATATGCAAATGCAAAAATGTTTATGAAAATAGGCTCATTCCTTTAGTTATCAGAGAAATGCAAATTAAAATCAAAATGTAGCTCTAATAAAAAAGGAAAATATCAAGTAATGGTGACATAAGAGCAAGTAGAATTCTTACAATATAATTAACATACAGTGTTATGTCATATCAAATTAAAGCTAAATAAAATAATATTATATTTCTTGTGTTGAGTTCAGTTTTGTTATACTCCTTAAAAGTATATACACAAGGTTTTTATCTTCTCTATGTGTGAATAATTCATAATTTCAAAATTCTAAAGATTTAATATAAAATTATTAAAATAACTCAATATTTGTAATAAAGAAATAATACAAAGAAAAAGTCTTTCTTCCACTGGATTCTGTCGTTTTGGTCATATATCCTAGCTTGGTGCTGAAACAGACACTTGATACTTTAAGGAGTGGTAGGTGAAGATAAGGCCACCATGCTGAGATTAGCAGAGTAGGAAGATAAACAGAATATGAGTCCTTGATGTCACAGAGGCCCTGAATTAACCAACCTAAAGCCATCCCTACATGGGACTTCTGCTTGTGTATGTTAATACATCCCCTTATTTTTTAAACTATTTTGAAATACATCCATTAGCAACTTTTCTAATTTGGTCTCCTTCTGTAGTTTTATAGCAGCCTGTACTTCTGCTTCATCACAAATATAATGGTATGGATGACTTTTGTACTTATTTGTTTAATGTCTTATCTGCTGGACAGTAAGTTCTTTGACAGTAAAGACTGTGCCTATCATACTTTCAGCATCAACTCCAGCATCTGGCACATTATAAGACTCTCAATAAATAGTTGTGGAATAAATAAATAACCTTATTAATCAAACCTCCTACTACTGAATACTTAAGTTGTTTCCAACTTCTTATTTCAATAAAGCTACAATAAACACCCTTGTACGTGTGTTCTTCACACATATGGGGAACTTCACTATGGTAAATACTTAAAGGTCAAATTTCTGGGTCCCAAGTTGTATATATTTTCAATTTTTCTAAGCACTCTCAAATTTCTCATGAAGAGGTTGTACCAATTTACGCTCTCATCACCCGTGCTTGCATTTTTATTTCTTCATATCCTTGCTAACATTTGATATCATGAAACCTTTCAATTTTTGAAAATCCGATGACTAAGAAGAAATAGTCATCTCATTTTAATTTGCACTCCCTTTATTATTGGCATAGCACTTTTCCATATTTGGCCGTTCAAATTTCTACTTAAAAAGCACCTGGCCTGTTGATTTTCTTGGCTCATTTTTTTCTTGGATTGTTTATGTGCTTTATATTAAATTTGTAGTTCATTATTACTTTGGAGACTAACCTTTTGTTTAAGATGTAGATGGAGAGATAGAAAGATCATCATGTGATACACACACAGATAAGACACCTACACACATGAAAAGAGAATGAAAGAGTATGTGTAAATGTCTTCTCTATCTTGCTTGCTATGAAATTTTGTTTATGGTGTCTTCTGTCATATAGATATTTTAAATTTGTATTTGGTCAAATTGATCAATATTTTCTTATATAGGTGATAATGTTATGTGTTTTTTTTTTAAAGATTTTATTTATTTATTTGACAGAGATCAAGTAGGCAGAGAGGCAGGCAGAGAGAGAGAGGAGGAAGCAGGCTCCCTGCAGAGCAGAGAGCCCGATGTGGGGCTCAATCCCAGGACTCTGGGATCATGACCTGAGCCGAAGGCAGAGGCTTTAACCCACTGAACCACCCAGGTGCCCCTATAATGTTATGTTTTATATAGGAAGTTCTTCTCTGAAGCACCTGGGTGGCTCAGTCGGTTATGCATCTGACCTTGGCTCAGGCCATGATCTCAGGGTCATGGGATTGAGCCTGGTGTCAGGCTCCCCACTCAGGGAATCTGCATGTCTCTCTCACTATGCCCCACCCCTGCTCATGATCCCTCGGTCTCTCTCTTTCTCTCAAATAAATGAATAAAATCTTTAAAAAAAAAATTCTTCTCTACCAAATATCATACCCATGCTGAGTAAATGCAGGCTAGCCGCTGTTACTTTTCTATCTTTACCACTCCAGTGAAACTGCTCTCTCAAAAGTCATCAGCAATTAAATCCTAGAGCCTCTACTGAGGCTATTTCCTACTCAACCTCTTTTGAGCATTAAACATTTTGTCCAACTCTTTCTCTCTGAAAATCTCTTTCCTTTGGTCTTTGATAATATACCATTGTGGGGTTTTGTCCTATATATTGCCTATTCCTTCTTAATTTCATTCACTAATTCTTCCTCATCAGGATATCCTTCAAGATGGATGTTCTCTGCCTATACTTTCCATCAATATGACTTTACCCATTGGCCTCAAAGGCCACCTCTTTGAAAATAAATACAAATAAATTCTAAACAGCCAACTTCACTCAGACTGTCCATTTCTAAATATTGTATTTCAAATACTACATGTACCCTCAAACCCATGCTTCCTTTAGTATAGCACATTTGGTTACTAATACTACCTATCATCCAAGATAGTAGTTTTTAAGTCTTCTTTATCTTCTGTCTCTCATGTTACTAAATCCAATCATGTTAAATGCTGTTGATACTCTCTTAAAATATCTCAAATCCATCCCCTCCTTTCCATTTCCACTACCCTATATCAGAGTCACTGTATCTTGCCTGTTAACTGACTTCCAATCATTCTTCTATCAGTTATTCTTCCAAAGCATGTATTAGTTATGATTATTATGTGCTCATTCTGGGCAAGATCAATGTCCTAACCAGTACATTCTCAATATATAATCACTGAAAATAATTTCATGAAATTTGGCATTTTGTTGCTCAAAAATCTAAGAAAGTAACAATCACTGTAATTAGGAAGCCAACTGGGCACCCCACTATCTCTCTGAAAATGTAGACAACTTGCTCATGCCAAAAATTCTGTGACCTGTAAGAGTCCAAACCTAGCCTCCAAGATTTCTGCTAATTCTCCATAGCTTTAGCTTTAATGGTCCTCCCTGTGTCCAGCCACTACAATATGAGTTGTCTTCTTTATTCCACATGTCAAATTTATCCCCTTTCCAAAAGAACTCCTCTTAGAACAAGCACTTCATAAGCTGACCCAACTTTACTTAAAGATCAGAGGATGTCAACAGGGAATGTCTCAATGGACATGCAGCCTCTTACCACCTTTCTAGGTCCTCTCCTTTCTCCCTGCAGATCCCCACACCTTTCTCCTTCTCTCTATCACCACTCCTAAACCAAAGCAAAATACAGTTGATCCTTAAACAATGTGGGATTAGGGGCTCCAATACCAACCCTGTAGTCCATGCAGAACTTTGAGTCCCTGAACACTTGAACTACTCATAGCTTACTGCTGATCAGAAGCCTTACCTGATAACATAGTCAATTAACACATGTTTGTATATGTAGTATATACTCTATTTTTATAACAAGCTAGAGAAAAAGAAGTATTAAGAAGATCACAAGGAGGGGCGCCTGGGTGGCTCAGTGGGTTGAGCCGCTGCCTTCGGCTCAGGTCGTGGTCTCAGGGTCCTGGGATCGAGCCCCGCATCGGGCTCTCTGCTCAGCAGGGAGCCTGCTTCCTCCTCTCTCTCTGCCTGCCTCTCTGCCTGCTTGTGATCTCTCTCTGTCAAATAAATAAAATCTTTAAAAAAAAAAAAAAAAAAGAAGATCACAAGGAAGAGAAAATATATCTACAGTACCGTACTGTACTTATTGCAGAAATCCACATATAGGGGTGCCTGGGTGGCTCAGTGGGTTAAAGCCTCTGCCTTCAGCTCGGGTCATGATCCCAGGGTCCTGGGATCGAGCCCCACGTCGGGCTCTCCACTCAGCGGAGAGCCTGCTTCCCTCTCTCTCTCTCTCTGCCTGCCTCTCTGCCTACTTGTGATCTCTGTCTGTCAAATAAATAAATAAAATCTTAAAAAAAAAAAAGAAATCCACATATAAGTGGACCTGTGCAATTCAAACCCATTGTTTGAGAGTCAACTATAGTCTTCTATTTGTCTCATTCATACCTCCTACATTATTTACTTTTTGTCTCTTGAGTTGAGGGCCTCCAAGAGCCCACTACAAGGATCTGTTCAAAGTATTTCTTCCAAAAAATCTATAATGCTATCCTTAAAAAAAAAAATTCTAATAAAGGGTGCCTGGCTGGCTTAGTCAGTATAGCATGAGACTCTTGATCTTGGGGTCATGAGTTCAAGCCCCACATTGGGTGCAGAGATTACTTTAAAAATTTTTTATTTAATTTTAAAAATTTTAATAACTTTTTCTCCAATTTCCTATATCATGAATAATAATACTATTTAGGATGCTCATATGTATCAGACACATCACTAAACCCTTATGAAACAGTTATCCTTAATACTTAGGAAGAATAAATAATTTGCCTAAAGTAACAACTAATTAGGAAAAAGAGCCAAATTCAAAGCACTTATGTCTGACCCCAAAGCCCATATTCTCCTCTGCCTATAAACAAATGATATAACTTTTTAGTATAGCATTCAAGAACCCTTCCATAATTTGATTATTTTCAGAATCCTCTCCCACCATACCTACACTAGATGTCTCTGTTTCTGAAATATACTCTCTAATATCTTGTGCCATTCTATTTACTAAAATGCATCCCTTCTTTGTCCATCACCTTCCTATTCATCCTTTAAGAATGCTATGAGGATTCAATCAGTTAAACATGTAAATTACTTAAAATGCTGCCTAGCACATAATAAAAGATGGTAGCTGTTATTATTACAAGACATTTACAGGGTTTTAGAAAACTGCTGATAAATGATATGCCAAAATAGGTCAACCAAAAATAATAGCCTTGATAATGACATACTCTCACATACATTCTCTCTTTCTCTACTCTCCCTCTCTCTCTCTCTCTTTCACTCACACACACACCCATTCACACAAAATACACACACTCATACACACAAAACCAAGCAAAGACATATAGTAGGAAAAATATCCATCATAAAGTGAGACATAGTCTTGGTTTAAATTTTAGCTCTGCCATTTAATACCTGTGTGACTTTGGACAAATTACTTAAATTCTCTAAGCTCCTGTTTCCATATTCATAAGGTAAGGATATTTGAATCAACATTGTAGGCTTTCGTAAGAATAAAAGACATTTCACAAAGAGCTTAGCATTATGCCTAACACATAGAAGGTGCTCATTAAGTGACATAAATTATTAAAAGAAAATATATGATAATTATTAAAAGAAAACATATAATTATTAAGAGAACGAGTATATGTGGAAACTTAAAAATATCAAATAAGGTCAATTAATTTCAGAAATTGGAGCATCCTTAAGAATTGGAAAATCTGGGGCGCCTGGGTGGCTCAGTGGGTTAAGCTGCTGCCTTCAGCTCAGGTCATGATCTCAGGGTCCTGGGATCGAGTCCCGCATCGGGCTCTCTGCTCAGCAGGGAGCCTGCTTCCCTCTCTCTCTCTCTCTCTGCCTGCCTCTCTGTCTACTTGTGATCTCCGTCAAATAAATAAATAAAATCTTAAAAAAAAAAAAAAAAGAATTGGAAAATCTACCATTATTAGGTTAACTAAGATGCTACTTTTAATTATTAGCTATACTTTAAAGCTATCTGAGAACTTGATAGGGATATTAGGATATCAATAATATTTACTTAGCATTCACACTATCATAAGTCCAAAACTATGAAGGATATAACAAAAGAGGTCATGATTTTCATCCTCAAGGAGTTCAATAGAAACCCAAACCATATGGCAATATATTTTGTGTTACATAAAATACAGGTTCTTAAAAGAAATATGCCAAAACACAGGCATAAAAAGTAGCATGGTGGTTGCCAGGGCTGAGGGAAAGAAAAGGTTGGGGAGCTATTTTTTTTTTTTAAGATTTTATTTATTTATTTGACAGAAAGAGATCACAAGTAGGCAGAGAGGCAGGCAGAGAGCGAGGAGGAAGCAGAGAGCCCGATGTGGGGCTCGATCCCAGGACCCTGGGATCATGACCTGAGCCAAAGGCAAAGGTTTAACCCACTGAGCCACCCAGGCAACCCGGAGCTATTTTTTTAATGGGTCAAGTTTCAGTTTACAAGATGAAAAGTTCTGGAGATAAGTGGTGGTAATGTTATTAGCACCACATTATAAATGTATTTAATACTACTGGACCGTATACTTAAAAATCAGTAAGAAGGTACATTTTATGTGTATTTTGCTACAATAAAAAAAAGTATAAGTAAGAAGCAAAAAGAAATATGCCAAAAGTAGATTAATCTGGAAATAAAACAATGAAAACAGTTACACAATGAATTTCTACAAAGATTTTTAAATGGATTACAAATTTAGCACTTACCTTCATATTTAAAATGGTAACATTTTCCAAGCAATAATACAGGGGAATTTCTACTAAAATATGTTTTTGTTTTCAACACCCAACCTAAACAAGAAAAGAAAAAAGTTGTTTTGCAATTAAAGGATTTCAGACTAAGAGTCTAGCAGCATTTCCTTTTTCTTAATTTCAAATCGTTAATTTTCAACTATGGACATGACTTTTTTGCAAGAATAGCAAAATATATGGACAATGAACTGAAAATACAGGCCACTTATGTGACATTCAAATACAGTCAAGTATTTTATATATATTCTATCCACAAAAAGGACACAGAAAGAAAAGAATTTAATTTTAATTTCTTTTCAAACAGGTCACAATGTTCTTATGGTATAAAACTTAAAAGTACAAATTCTACTCCAGTTTCTCTGACATCAATCTCTTTTCCCAAATGCAACAAATATTACCAATTTATTATATTTCCTTCCATCTTAGATAATTAAAATATTTAAAGAAATTGAGTATTCCAATGGAGTAATTTAGGGACAAGGTAACAAAATACACCAGTGCTTTTGATAAATGTGTATTGAAGTTTCCTGGGAAAATGTTATAACCCCATCATGTCAGCCACCTGAGGATCTCTGAAATAGTGAATAAATCTTTCAGATATCCTTCCAATTTTCTTCCTACTAAACTGTATGTGTCTAAAAGGGAGTATCCTCTTGGGTTGTTTTTTTCCCCATGACCCTGAAAGCATGACCTGAGCTGAAACCAAGAGTCTGTTGCTCAACCAACTGAGCCATCCAGGTGCCCCTCCTCTTGGTTTTTTATGGTACCATTAGTAGATCTCGATTTCCTGAAAAAAAAAACCTGTCCATTACATTCCTGAATATTCCCAAGTATACGAAATTCCTGACTGCTAATGGTAGCCTTAAGAGCCACTTCTGAAATGCAAGAGCATATAAACAGAATCTGAAATTGGGAGTCAACAAACTTAGGTCTGCTTTTTTTTTTTTTCTTTCTTTTTTTTGGCCAGCAAAGCAAAGTTTATTGAGCGATAGTAAAGTTTACTGAATAGAAAAGCTCCTGAGGGGCGCCTGGGTGGCTTAGTGGGTTAAGCCTCTCCTTCGGCTCAGGTCATGATCTCAGGGTCCTGGGATCCAGTCCCACATTGGACTCTGCTTGGCAGGGAACCTGCTTCCTCCTCTCTCTCTCTGCCTGCCTCTCTGCCTACTTATGATCTCTCTGTCAAATAAATAAAAAATCTTTAAAAAAAAAAAAAAAAAAAAAAAAAAAAGCTCCTGAAGAGGGAGGGGACCCAAGAGGGTTGCCGGACAGGTCTACTCTTAGGTAGACTATCTGCCATTCATATTGAAGAACTGATAGAAAATTTAAAATCAGTAAGTCTCATGAAAGTACTCCGCAAAGTGCTATAAAGCAAATAAATACAAAAAAACAAATAAAAATATGTATTCACAATAAAGATGATGCAAGTATTTTCATTTGCTGGAGAACAGAATGGAAAATCAAACCCAGGAATCGGGTTTTCCTGCAGCCTGGATTATTTCAGTACTCTCCAGAATGATTTCTGTGCCATTAGTCTTTCTTCACTCTAGCATATGCCACATGTCACTGCCATATTAATCTCCCTGTGGCTCAGTTTTGATTAGGTAACTCTTCAGCCCAAAAACCATCCTCAGTGACTCATTACTTAACAGATTTATTATGAACTTCTCAGTAATACTAAAGAGTTTCCAAAATATGATACAAATTACCTTTACAGCCATCTTTACCACTACTTTTCACTTATACTCAAAGTGGGGCTTGCTATGTGGGTCATACTACCATGACAAAAATGTCCTCCTCAACATCAGTCTATCTAAATCCTACTTCTTCTGGCTCGTGGATGCACTTCTAAGCCATTTTTTCCTTTTCTCGCTTGGCTTTGATGTTCTTCTCTGAACTCTAATGGGAAATTAGTATTCACTGGCCACTTACTGTATACCAGGAGCTAGACCAAGTACTTTACAAACATTATGTCTTAGAAATATTATTACTACTGTACCGAAATAATTCTAATCCCCAAAATACTAATAACTCCCTCCCCTCCAACAGCATTTCTAAGGCAAATTTGAAGAACTTCACAAAAACCTCAAATAAAAGGAAATAATCTTTAAGGAGGAACTTCTATGCTTTAACCTCTGCCTACCCCTCTTTAAAAAGTTACCAGTCCTTCCTCAAGAAAACAGAAGTTGCGAATCTAGTTTCTGAGAGCCTGGGGCACTGCAAGGATCCACATTTTACATGAGCACAGATTTACAGTGCTTTAAAGCTCAACCATCATTCATATGGTACATACTCTTACTTTTGTATTTCCTGTGCAAATCCTGGCAGGACCTAACCCTCATAATAGACTGACTGACTTCCTTTAATACTCCATGATGCTAGGTACATAAAGATGACTCAGGACTTCTGATAAGGCCCAGCCATTTTCCTCTGTTTTTCCACAGGCATGTCAGAGCTGAATTAGACCAGTATGCCAAGTAACTAGTTTAAGTTCTTTTTTTTTTTTTTTGATTATTTAGTTTTAGCTGACCAATTTTCATTTCCTCTTTTTAAAAGCATTGTAAGCAATGTACTACAATCTCTAACCTAGCTTGTTGATGCTGAACCAGGACTCTCTGGCACACAGAGATGGAAAAATGAAGGATGTAAAATCCATAGAAGTATAGGATAACAGAGCCTGGAGCATAGGAAAGAGCCATGAGTAAGAAATATGATTATGAATAAATTCTTACACATACATTTAAAATATATATTCATCAGAATTCTTCATACTCAAGTATATATTTTTATTTTATTCTTCAATTTCCCCTACTTTTTACCTCTAAATCTCAATTTATAGCAGCAGAGAGGTGGGACAGAGACATACTAAATGTCATTATGATTTCTAAATAAAAACTAATTAAATAAAACTAAATAAATTAAGAAAGTAAGTAAGTTTGGCCAAAAAGCCATTAAACAAGTTGACATAAGGTAGTTACTGTTTATGAGGGGTGAGCATTGACCAGAAGGAAGAATGAAGAAATTTTCTGGGGTGAAGGAAATTTATATATATTGATTAAATTGTTAGTTTCATAGATATAAACATGTATCATACTCTGCAAATTATATACTTATGATCTGTTCATCTCACTGTTACTTTTCTCTTAATTACAAAAAGAAATCAAGAGATAAACTAGAACAGTGTTTCAGTTATTTGTTCCTATTTAACAAACCACTCCAAACTTAATAATTTGAAACAACTTTTTTTCTTATATCACACAGTTCTGTGGGTTGACTGGGCTCAATTGAGCAGTTCTCCCACTGGTCATGCTTGGAGTCTCTAATGTCATAAAAATCAGATGGAGAGGCTCAACTGAGACACTGCATTGGCTAATGCTTTCTCTCTAATATAGTCTCAGGGCCTTTCTTCTTTGTGTGGCCTCTCCATGCGATTTCTCCAGCTGAATATCTAAGCTGGTTACATAAGACTTCAGAGCTCCAAAACAGAGCAAGAAGTTGCCTCTTAATGACCAGCCCTAGAATTGACAGAGCCTCACTTCTGTCTCATTCTATTGGTTAATATAAAGCATAGGCCAGCCCAGACTCAACAAAAAAAGAAACAACACAAATGTGATTAAAGATCCTTACTAAGGACCATCTTTGGAGCCTAGCTACCATAAACAGAATATTACAAAAAACCTTATAGTCCATTAAGTCAGCAGCTTGAAAATCACAAGGCTTTAAAAGATGCAAACAAGCCAAAGAATATAGAAATAACAGATGACAATGATCTTCTGGAGGATCAGAAACACACAGAAGGATGGTTTACTTACTACTATTTTTTTAACTTTTTTCAATTTTTTTTTTTTAAGATTTTATTTACTTATTTGACAGAGATCACAAGTAGGCAGAGAGGGAAGCAGAGAGAAAGGGGGAGAAGCAGGGTCCCCACTGAGCAGAGAGCCTGATGCAGGGCTCCATCCCAGGACCCTGAGATCAAGACCTGAGCTGAAAGCAGAGGCTTTAACCCACTGAGCCACCCAGGTGCCCCTACTTATTACTATTTTAAAAAGGAAGTCAAGTTTACATACCTCATAATGTCATGTAAGTAAAAGGGGGGAGCGGGGAAAAAAGCAAAAAAAATGAGTTTTACAAAAAAGTAAGTCTTTTTTTTTTTAAGATTTTATCTCTTTGTCAGAGAGAGAGAGAGAGCACACAAGCAGGCAGAGGCAGAGAGAGAAGGAGGCTCCCTGCCGAGCAAGGAGCCTGATGTAGGACTCGATCCCAGGACCCTGGGATCATGACCTGAGCTGAAGGCAGCGGCTTAACTGACTGAGCCACCCAGGCGTCCCGAAGTCCACAGTCTTTTAAGTCTTAAGTGCTATGCCATTCCTAGTTCTTTCTTCATCAATTCATAACACTGACATTGATAAATAATCCTAAGTATGTTTACTGTATTAAGAAAACAGCAAGACTGGGGAAGCAAGAGAGGCTGGGTTTGAATATCAGTTTCAAGAGTTATAACTTAGATATATGACCATGAATATGTCCCTTAATCTCAGTTTTCTAATGAAAAAAAAATCCCAGAAAGATTATCAGTTTTTTTAAGAGTTTATTTATTTATTTATTTGACATAGAGAGAGATCACAAGTAGGCAGAGAGGCAGGCAGAGGGAGAGGGGGAAGAAAGCTCCCCACCAAGCAGTAAGCCCGATGTGGGGCTCAATCCCAGGTCCCTGAGATCATGACCTGGGCCGAAGGCAGAATCTTAACCCACTGAGCCACCCAGGTACCCCACCAGAAAGAAATATATGAGATTTACATAAGAAGGTACATAAATTATCTACAAAATGCTAATATGCTAATGGGTGTTCAATCAATGTTAGTTCTTCCTACACCACCCATATTACACAAACTCTAAGCAAGGAAAATACATAAAACATTTTAGAATGATTTTCACCAATAAAATCAAACAAAGAATACTACTTCATAACTTGAAGCTATCTAGAACACTTAGTTACCCTGAACTACTATCTAGTACCTATATGACAATTTTCTTTTTTTTTTTTTTTAAGATTTTATTTATTTATTTGACAGACGGAGATCACAGAGCAGCAGGCAGAGAGACAGGAGGAAGCAGGCTCCCTGCTGAGCAGAGAGCCCAATGCGGGGCTCAATCCCAGGACCCTGGGATCATGACCTGAGCTGAGGGCAGAGGCTTTAACCCACTGAGCCACCCAGGCACCCCCCTATATGACAATTTTCAACTTACAAATGAAATCTTCATCACACAACCTATTCACCAGATTAAATGGCTTAAAAAGAGCATAAACCTCTATTTGCAGATGAACATGATCCTACATTCAGAAAATGGTAAGGAATACACAAAAAACTGTTGGAGCTAATAAAGTAGAACACCAAGCTTACAGGACACAGGATCAGATTACAAAAAAACAACTGTATTTCTATAAACCAGCAATAAACATACTAAAATAAAATTAAGAAAACAATTCATTTTAAAATAGCATCAAAAAGAATAAAATACTTAGGAATAACTTTAACCCAAAAGTGCAAAAGTTATATGTAGAAAACCACAAAATGTCACTGAAAAAAATTATAAGCCTAAATATAAGCAAAGATATCCCATGTCCATGGATTGGAAGACTTAATACGGCAATACTCTTTTAAGATGACAATACTCTGCAAGTGGATCTACAGATTCCATATAAAATCTATATCAAAATCCTAGCTGGATTTCTTATAGAAATTGATAAGATGATCAAGAAATTCATATAGAAATGCAAGGGTCCAAGAATAGCCAAAACAACCTTGGAAAAGAAGAACAAAGTTGGAGGAATCACACTTCCCAGTTTTAAATTTTACAAAAAGCTAACGTAATCAAGAGAGTGTAGTACCTGCACATGGACAGATGTGTAGATAAATGGAACTGAATTGCAAGTCCAGAAATAAATCTCTACATCTACAGTCAACTGATTTCAGACAAGGGTATCAAGATCATTCAAAGGAGAAAGAATAGTCTTCAAAATATGGGGCTGGGACAACTAAATAGCTACGTACAAAAATGAATTCGACTTATAACTCACATCACAAGCAAAAATTAATTCAAAATGGAACACAGATCTAAATATAAGAGCTAAAATAATAAAATTTTTTTTTGGATTTTATTTATTTATTTGATAGAGATCACAAGTCCGCAGAGAGGCAGGCAGAGAGAGAGAGGGGAAGCAGGCTCCCCGCTGAGCAGAGAGCCCGATGCGGGGCTTGATCCCAGGACCCTGGGATCATGACCTGAGCCGAAGGCAGAGGCTTTAACCCACTGAGCCACCCAGGTGCCCCTAAAATAATAAAATTCTTAAAAAGAAACATAGGTACAAATCTTCATGATCCTGATTTAAGCAAAAGTTTCTTAAATATGATACCAAAAGCACAAAGGAAAAAAATATATAAATTGATTTCATCAAAATTTGAAAGTTTTGTGCTTCAGTGGACACTATCAAATAAGTGAAAAGATAACCCCAAAATGGGAAGAAATATTTACAAACCATACATTTATTTGCTAAGGATTTGTATCTAAAATATACAAAGAACACTTATAACTCAATAATAAAAAGACAGATAACCCAATTTAAAAAGGTATAAAGGATTTAAATAAACATTTTCCAAAGAATTATAAAAATAGCCAATAAGTATATGGAAAGATGCTTAATGTCATTATTCGTCAAGGAAATACAAATCAAACTTCGTGAGATACTTCACACCCACTGGAATGACTCTAATAAAAAAGATGAACAGGGAGTCTAGGTGGCTCAGTCAGTTGAGCATCCTATTCTTGATTTTGCTTGGGGACACAATCTCAGGGTTGTGAAATCAAGCCCTGTGTGCAGGCTCTGTACTCAGCACAGAGTCTGCTGGAGATTCTCTCTCCTTCACCCTCTGCCCCTACCACTCATGCTCTCTCTCTAAAATAAATCTTTAAAAAAGTTTTTTAAAACGTGGACAATATGGGGCAGCTGGCTGGCTCAGTCAGAAGAGCATGCAACTCCTGATCTCCAGTTTGTGAGTTTGAGCCTCACACTGGATTTAGAGATTACTTAAATAAATAAAATACTTAATTTTAGAAAGGATGGACAATAGAAAATGTTGGTTAGGATGCAGAGAAATTCAGAACTTCGAACACTGCTGATGGGAATGTAAAATGGTGAGGCCACTTTGAGAAACAGCTTGGTAGTTCCTCAGAATTAAACTTAAGAGTTAACATATGATCTAGCAATTCTACTCCTAAGTATATACCCAAGAGAACTGAAAACATATATTCACACAAAAACTCATATACAATGTTCATAGCAGCACTATTCATATTAGCCAAGAAGTCAAAAACAACCCAAATGTCCATCAACTAGTAAGTGAGTAAAGAAAATGTAGTATGGCCATATGAAATATTATTCAATGATGAAATATTATTCAGTCACATAAAGGAATGAAGTAGTGATACATACATGCTACAATATGGATGAATTTCAAAAACATTATGCTAAATGAAAGGAGCCAGACACAAAAGGCCACAAGTTGTATGATTCCATTTATATGAAATGTCCACATTGGGACGCCTGGGTGGCTCAGTGGGTTAAGCCGCTGCCTTCGGCTCAGGTCATGATCCCAGGGTCCTGGGATTGAGTCCCACATCAGTCTCCTTGCTCAGCGGGGAGCCTGCCTCTCTCTCCACCTCTGCCTGCCTCTCTGCCTCTTGTGTGCTTTCTGGTGGTTCCCAGGGGCTGGAGAGAAGTAGGGAGCTACTAATGGGTCCAGGATTGCTTTTGGAGGTGAAAAAATGTTCTGGAATTAGATAGTGATGATGGTTGCACAATCTTAAAATATATTAAAAACCAATGAATCATAAAAGGGTAAATGTTTTAGTATGTAAATTATATCTCAATTTTTAAAAAATCAGTGTCCATAGTTTTCCAAATTCAATGTTTATATTCATTCAAAAGAAACTTAAGCAATTGTGAGTGACTTAATAAGGCAGATGATACATGTCTTCAAATATTTCTTGAGATTTATACAATTTTCGAATGATACTTACTATATTTCATGTTGTTCCAAGCAGATATAAATTTAGTTTTTAGCTTGTCAACTTCATCTGTTCCTGTGGCCTCCATATTCAAATTCTAAAGAAAAAGCCATCACTTGATTGCATTCTTCCGTAAAGTTATCTTTAGTGCTAAAAGAAAAAAATTAAAGAAAAA
Source organism: Enhydra lutris kenyoni (assembly GCF_002288905.1). Lineage (NCBI taxonomy): Eukaryota > Metazoa > Chordata > Mammalia > Carnivora > Mustelidae > Enhydra > Enhydra lutris. Next base: position 31,235,090 of record NW_019154093.1, on the reverse strand, counting down.
TAAGTCATGAGTATATATTATATGGTATATTACTGCTTTAGTTTTATATATGATTAATACAATTTGAATACAATTTGAACTGCAAGTGAGCAAACCAATTTCTTATTTTACATAACAGGATATAATATATTCTATAAACAGGGGCACCTGGGTGGCTCAGTGGGTTAAAGCCTCTGCCTTCAGCTCAGGTCATGATCTCAGGGTCCTGGGATTGAGCCCCGCATCAGGCTCTCTACTCAGTGGGGATCCTGCTTCCTCCCTCTCTCTGGGCCTGCCTCTCTGCCTACTTGTGATCTCTGTCTGTCAAATAAATAAAATCTTAAATATATATATATGTATATATATATACATATATATATATTCTATGAACACTTTAATTACAAAAAACATCAAATACCAAATACACAATAAAAATTACCATACAAAACCAAACAATAACCTCTTCCAAGTACTCACAATTGAGAACAATATGTTAGTTTAGTGAAACAACTCTGCTTTGGTGCTTGTGAGACTATTCAAGATTTGTTTTATTTGTAATGACGGAAGTTGGTTTTAAGTCTCTCAAGAAATGACAACTGTCAGGCACCTGGGCAGTTCAGTTGGTTGAGCATCTGCCTTCTGCTCAGGTTGTAGTTCTGCAGTCCTGGGATCAAGTCCTACATCGGGCTGCCTGCTCAGAGGAGAGTCTGCTCTCCCTCTCCCTCTGCCACTCCCCCCTGCGTGTGCTCTTTCTCTCTTTTTCTTTCTCATAAAAATAAATAAGTTTTTAAAAAAATAAATGACAACTATCTTCAGAATGGAGGACTCCACTTAAAACTGATTAAGTCCCTACTTTCATATAAAACCTAAAGTTTTGTTTTGTTTTTTAAGGCATTTCCTCCCTATGTCAATACTGCAGCATCTTTTTTTTTTTTTTGTATTATTCATTTGACAGACAGAGATCACAAGTAGGCAGAGAGAGAGAGGAGGAAGCAGGCTCCCCGCTGAGCAGAGAGCCCGATGTGGGGCTCGATCCCAGGACCCCGAGATCACGACCTGAGCCGAAGGTAGAGGCTTTAACCCACTGAGCCATCCAGGCGCCCCAATACTGCAGCATCTTGTAAATGCTGCTAAAAATAGAATGGCTTAGGGGCACATGGGTAGCTCAGTAAGTTAGGCATGGGACTTTTTTTTTAATTATTTTTATTAACATATAATTTATTATTAGCCCCAGCGGTACAGGTCTGTGAATCACCAGGTTTACACACTTCACAGCACTCACCATACCACACACCCTCCCCAAAGTCCATAACTCAACCACCCTATCCCTACTTCTCCCACCCCCCAGCAACCCTCAGTTTGTTTTGTGAGATTAAGAGTCTCTTATGGTTTGTCTCCCTCCCAATCCCATCTTGTTTCATTTATTCCTTTCCTACCCCCCACAACCCCCACCCTGCCTCTCAAATTCCTCATATCAGATCATATGATAATTATCTTTCTCTGATTGACTTATTTTGCTCAGCATAATACCCTCTAGTTCCATCCACGTCATTGCAAATGGCAAGATTTCACTTCTTTTGATGGCTGCATAGTATTCCGTTTTATGTATATACCACATCTTCTTTATCCATTCATCTGTTGATGGACATCTTGGTTTTTTCACAGTTTGGCTATTGTGGACATTGCTGCTATAAACATTCAGGTGCACATACCCCTCCGGATCACTACATTCGTATCTTTAGGGTAAATACCCAGTAGTGTGATTGCTGGGGCATAGGGTAGCTCTATTTGCAACTTTTTGTGGAACCTCCATGTTGTTTTCCAGACTGGATGCACCAGCTTGCATTCCCACCAACAGTGTGGGAGGGCTCCCCTTTCTCCACATCCTCGCCATAGGCATGGGACTCTTGATTTCAGCTGAGGCCATGATCTCCAGATCCTGAAATCAAGCCCCACATGGGGCTTTGAGCTCAGCAGAGTCTGCTTAAGATTCTCTCTTTCCCTCTCCTTCTGCCCCTCCCTTCCTTCCCCCCAACCCAACTCACATACCCCATCTCTCTCACAAATAAATAAATCTTTAAAAAAAAAAAATAGAATGGTTTAAATCTACAAGATTTTTTTTACTTTAAAATAAGAATAAATGTAGCTCACGGATATTTGTTTTATAACTGACTTGTGGGAAAGTTGAGATGTGCAATATAATCTGAAAGAGGAACAAATTATATCTTAAAATGCTTGTGCTTTTTTGCAATAATTCAGATAGTTTACTTTTCAAGAAAAGAATGCTGCACAGAAAAAAAAAAGAATGCTGCACAGAACATTGCGCTTTTAGGGTTATAAATATCTACTCAAAAGTATAGATACATTTAATTCTCTAACAATAGACATTCCATTTTATAGTATGCACTAAAAGCTACTAATTATACAGAAGAGTCGAGGCAGGAGAAAGCATGATCTGTTGGAAAAATTTTAAAGTCAGTGTGACTACAGCACAATAAATCCAAAAGGGGGGCTTGAGTTGTGGCTTGAGTTGTGACACGGGCCAGAGCACACATACTCTTGTACACAATGCTAAGAATTTTTTTTATCCTAAGAACAATTGGTTTCAAACAGGAATATTAGAATCTGATTCTGTGGGTTTGGCTCCCAGAGCAGCAAAAAGAATAGATTGAAAAGGACAAGAGTACATTAGAGTTTACTAGTCCTGTCCAGGACTAGAAGAGAGATGATAATAGCTTCAAAGGGAGGAACAGAGAGGGAGAGAATTAGACCTATAAGGAAATGTGTCAAAAATTCAATGTCCTGGTGATTAAATGAATATGGAAGGCAAGAAAGGCAGCTTTGCCAGAGATACACCCATACTCCTGGCTTGTGAAACTAAATAAAAGGTGCCGACCATTGAAATAGGAAGCATCAGAAGAGGGTCAGGTTAGAGGCGGAAGATCATGAATTTAATTTATATGTAGTTTGAGATATATCTGAGAGATATATTAAAGAATCATCCATTTATTTAATTATTCAAGAAATTATTGCCAGGCACTCTTCAAGGCAATGCAGATACAGCTTAGGACAAAAGCAGTGGAATACTTGCTCTCATGGAGCTTACCCTCTTGCTATATTCTAGAGAGGCCAACTAGGCAGTTGAATTTATAGATCTGGAGCTTAAAGGTGAGGTCTGAGTGAGAGCTATTAATTTGAGAAATGCTGATGTATAAATGAGAATCAGAGCTACAAACATGTTCCTCAATGACTTTACCTTATGTTTACACCTCAGCCTTGAGAATATCCAAGGCCCTTTAAGAAATTACATCTGCCCTTTTATGTAGCTTCCACTCTTGCCACTCCCTCACATGCACCATTCACTGAAGCCATTTTTAATATGAATATTAAAGCTTCCTAACCTGGACATGCTTCCATGTCTTTGCATGTGCTGTTCCCTCCACCTAAAAGCCCTCCCTGCTCACCCTCAATTTTGACTACCTTATTATCATGAGTCCCTAAGACCCAGCTTAAGTTTCACCTCCTCTGGTCAGACTTACAAGATTTCTACGCACCTCCATACCTCAAATTAAAACAGATGTCCTGCTATTAGCTCCCATAGGATTCTATGTCCTCCTCTATCATGGCATTCATCATACTGTATTATCATTACTTCTTACCTCTTACACACTAGGTGGTCAACTTTTGGCATGTCGTTGAGTTCTGCCTGGCATGTGATTAGTTCTCAAAATATGTTTACTCAATGAATCAGTGAATAGATAAATTAATAAGGTATATCACTAGTAATGCTCTAACAAGGTGTAAAAGTCTATCAATAATTGGAAATTTTTTCACTGACACCTAGAAAAGGAAAGAAAATTTCTTCCAGGGGTGCCTGAGTGGCTCAGTCAATTAAGCATCTGTCTTCACCTCTCTCCACTTGTGCTCTCCTATTCTCTCCCTGGCAAATAAATAAATTAAGTATTTTTTAAAAAGAAAAAGAAAAATCTTCCTCCAGAAAATTGCATAATTTAACAAAATTTGGAAAAGTAAGGAGAAAGGTTTATAAAATGTGCATCCACACGACTGATTACATATCCATTAAAAATGTCTTCAGAGGGGTGTCTGGGTGGCTCAGCTGGTTAAGTGTCTGACTCTTGATTTCAGCTCAGGTCTTGATCTTGGAGTCATTAGATCGAGCCCTGCATTGGGCTCCATGGTCAACAGAGAGTCTGCTTGAGATTCTCTCTCTCCCCTCCTCACTCTGCTTCTTCCCCTGCTGTGTGCTCTCACTCCCTCTTGCTCTAATAAATAAATGGGTTATTTTAAAGATTTAATTGTCAGAGAGAGAAAGCACAAGTCGGGAGAGTGATGGGCAGAGGGAGAACAGGCTCCCTGCTGAGTGAGGAGACCAATGTGGGACTGAGCCACCCAGATGTCCCAATAAATAAATGTTTTTTTTTTTTTTTTAAATGTCACCAGAGCACCTGGGTGGCTCAGTCAGTTAAGCATCTCCCTTTGGCTCAGATCATGATCTCTGAGACCCTGGATCGAGCCCTGCATCAAGCTCCCTGCTCAAAGGGGAGTCTGCTTCCTTCTCTCCCTCTGCCCCTTCCCCTTGCTTGCACTTGCTCTTTCTCTCTCTCAAATAAATAAAATCTTTTAAAAAAATAATTCATTGGGGCACCTGGGTGGCTCAGTGGGTTAAAGCCTCTGCCTTTGGCTCTGGTCATGATCTCAGGGTCCTGGGATGGAGCCCCGCATCGGGCTCTCTGCTCAGCAGGGAGCCTGCCTCCCCCTCTCTCTCTGCCTGCCTCTCTGCCTACTTGTGATTTCTGTCAAATAAATAAATAAAATCTTTTTAAAAATAATAATAATTCATTAAAAATAAATAAGTAAATAAATAAATAAAGTCTCCAAAAGTTTGTGATAATGGGGAAACACTAGAGAATCTAAAACATTATGCATCATGATTCTAGCTGGAGAAGTGGCAGGGAAAGAGTTAGAAAGAAATAAAAAATTGACAAGATTCTCTGGATGTAAAATTGTGTGAGGTTATTTTTACAACACTATTGCCCACCTTTTCCAAATCTTATACAAAGAACAGATGTAATTTTTAGAATTTAAATTTTTTTTTAAGATTTTATTTATTTATTTGATAGACAGAGATTACAAGTAGTCAGAGAGGCAGGCAGAAAGAGAGGAGGAAGCAGGCTCCCCGCTGAGCAGAGAGCCCGATGCGGTGCTCAATCCCAGAACCCCGAGACTATGACCTGAGCCGAAGGCAGAGGCTTTAACCCACTGAGCCACTTAGGTGCCCCTAGAATTTAAAATTTTTATTGTTAAAAAGCCACCAACCAGGGTGCCGGGGTGGCTCAATTGGTTGAGCATCTGACTCTCAGTTTCGGCTCAGGTCATAATCTCAAGGTCATAGGATTGAGTCCCACATGGGGCTCTGCACTCAGAGGAGAGTCTGCTTGACATTCTCTCTCTCCCATTCCCTTTGCCCCTCCCTCCCCTTACTTGCTCTCTCTCTCTCAAATAAATACATCTTCTTCGAAAAAAAAAAAGCCACCAACCACAAGTCTTCTAAATTCAAAATATTTAAAATAAGAGAATATACACACATGTATTTTCTTTCTAAATCAGAAAGAAAGTAGGTCATGGGGAAGACTTTGGTTCAAAAAGCTTGCAGCACTGGTTAACAGAAATACCCTGGACAGTCCTTAAAAGGAATGTAAAAATGATCTGTTAATGTGGGTGGGAGGAACATAAAGACAAAGATATTTTGTATGGGAAAAGTTTGTACCTTAGACAATGGCTCCTAAACAAATAATAAATAGCTAGCCAAGGTAAGATGCTGTGACAGATTCAGAAATTAATTAGAAAAATTTTCAAACCTCAAGGAACTTAGAATAGAATAAATTGTTAGGTTATACCTTTATTATTTTTCCTCAAAATTCCTGCTTTATTGACTATTTACTCCAAATAACGATACCCCCCAAACATGAAACATTGAAAATGTTTTGTAACATATCCTTGACTGTGCTATAAGAATACTTTTATTGCCATTGTACATAGGGTAGATGAGAATAATAAAATTATTATCATAATGTCAAACTAGTTAAGCTGTTGCTAGTTTAATAATTCATACACAGTTGACCCTTGAATAATACACATGCAGGGCCTGGGATGCTGACCCCCTGTTTAGTGAAAATACACATGTAACTTTTGACTCCCCCAAAACTGAACTGAAAGTCTCTAATATATGAAAAGCTCCTATAAATCAATTAGGGAAAAAACAACCAAATAGAAAAAAAAAAAAAAATCTGGGCACTCTAAAAGAAAAAGACAAATAAAAATGGGGAAAATATTTTCAAACTTACTAAATAATGCACATTAAAGGAATTTCATATTTTTTCATCATCATAAGAGATGAAATTGGTGAGCCTGAAGAAACAAGTATTTTACATAATAATTTCTCAAATAATAAAGTCCATGAGTACAGAGAATATGTCTCGTTTACTACTGTATCCTTACACCAGCACACAGGTGTGCTAATAGACACAAGTATCTGCTGATGACGAAACTATGGTATGCACATATTATGACATAGATCTATATTTATTACCATAAAAAGATATCCGGGGAGCATCAACATACTTGCTAAAACTGTGAGAAGAAATAGATAATTCCTCTATTAAGGTTGGAGACTTTAATACCCCTCTAACAGAAAGAAATACAGGGCCAGCATGCAGAAAATCAGTAAAGACAGTGTTGAATTGAATAGCGCCATCAATCAACTAGACACAATTGACAGATTACTTCACTCAAAAGAAACAGATTACACATTATTCTCAAGTTCACATGGAATATTCACCAAGATGGACAAGATTCTGGGCCATAAAACACCTCTTGACAAAATTTTTTAAATTTGTCATTTATGTTATGAATACAAATCATACAATATTATTCCCACTGAAATGGAATTAAACAAGAAATCAATAACAGAAAGTTAGCTAGAAATCTTCCAAATACTTGGAAATTAAATAAAATACTTGAAATAACACAAGGCCAAATAAGAAATCTCAAGAGAGGGGCGCCTGGGTGGCTCAGTGGGTTAAGCCGCTGCCTTCGGCTCAGGTCATGATCTCAGGGTCCTGGGATCGGGTCCCGCATCGGGTTCTCTGCTCAGCAGGGAACCTGCTTCCCTCTCTCTCTCTCTCTCTCTCTGCCTGCCTCTCCGTCTACTTGTGATCTCTCTCTCTGTCAAATAAATAAATAAATAAAATCTTTAAAAAAAAAAAAAGAAATCTCAAGAGAAATTCAGAAAAGTTTTTAACTGAATGAAAATGAGAATACAATTTAAAATTTGTGAGATGCAGAAAATTCTCTTAAAATTTACAGCGAAATTAATAGCATTGAATACATATATTCGAAAAGTAGAAAGATCTAAAATTGATAATTTAAGCTTCCACCTTAGGGAACTAGAAAAAGAAGAACAAATTAAATCTAAAGGAAGCCAGGAAAAAAGGGAGGGGGGGGAAGTAACAAAAATTAAGGCAGGAAGAAAGAAATCAGTAGAGAAAATCAACAAAACCAAAGCTGGTTCTTTGAAAAGATCAATGAAATCTATAAGCCTCTAGCCAGGCAAAGAAAAAGAGAATGTACAAATGACTAACATCAGAAATAAAACAGGAGCCATCACCACAGATCCCATGGACATTAAAAGGACAATATGGGAGTATTATGAATAATTCTATGTGAGGAAATTTGGTAATTTAGATGAAATGAAGCAATTCCTCTAAAGACAGTTTGCCAAAAACTCACACAAGAAATAGACAATTTAAATAGACCTATATTTATTAAAGAAATCAAATCAATAATTAATAAACTTCCAAAAAAGAAAGCATCAGGTTCAGATGGTTTCACTGCTGAATTCTATGAAACATTTAAGGAAGAAATTATACCAATTCTCTACAATGTCTCCCAAAAGATAAAAGCAGAGAAAATACTTCCTAACTCATTCCATGAGGTCAGCATTACCCTACTATCAAAATCAGACAAAGACATTATTGATACTGGCAAAAGAGCAGACAAAGAGATTGACAGAACAGAATAGAGAGGCCAGTAATAGATACACATAAATATAGTCAACTGGTCTTTGACAAAGGAACAAAGGCAATACAACAGAGCAAACACAGCCTTTTCAATAAATGGTGCTGGAACAACTGGATATACACATGCAAAAAAAAAAAAAAAAAAAGGAGATAGAATAGATCATACACCCTTCACAAAAATTAACTCAAAATCATAGACCTAAATGTAGAACACAAAACTATAAAAGTCCTAGAAGATAACATTGAAGAAAACCTAAATGACCTGTAGCATGGCAATAACTTTTTAGATAGAGCACCAAAAGCACAATTCCTGAAAGAAACAACTGGTAAGCTGGACTTCATTAAAATTAAAAACTTCTCTGTAAGAGACAATGTCAAGAGAATGGAAGGACAAGCCACAGACTGGGAGAAAATATTTGCAAAAGACATATCTGCTAAAGGACTGCTATTCAAAATACACAAAGAACATTTAAAACTCGACAATAAGAAAATGAATCACCTAATTTTAAAATGGGCCAAAGACCTTAACAGAGTCACTTCACCAAAAAAGATATAAAGATGGGCAAATAAGCATATGAAAATATGTTCCAAATATGTTATCAAGGAAATCAAATTAAAACAATGAGATCACACTACATACCTATTAAAATGGGCAAAATCCAGAACACTGATAATACCAAATGCCAACAAGGATGTCAAGCAATAATTACTCTCATTCATTGCTGATAGGAATGCAAGATGTTACAGCTACTTTGGAAGACAGTTCAGCAGCTTCTCACAAAACTAAACATACTCTTAAGCATATGATTCAGCAATTGTGGTCCTTGGTATTTATGCAAATGAAATAAAAACAATCCACACAAAGACCTGTACACAGATGTTTATAGCAGTTTTATTCATAATTACCAAAACTTTGGAAGCAACTAAGATGTCCTTCAGTAGGTGAATGAATAAATAAACTATAATACATCCAGACAACAAACTAACTCAAGCACTTAAAGGAAAGGAGCTATCAAGCCATAAAAAGGTATTAAGGAAAACTAAGTGTGTATTACAAAGTGAAAGAAGCCAATCTTAATCAAACTGTATGATTCCAACAGAATGATATTGTGGAAAAGGCAAAACTATGGAAATAGCAAAAATATCAGTGTTTTTGAGGGATGGGGCAGTAGAGGCAAAGAATGAGCAGGAAGAACACAGAGGATTTTTAGGCAATAAAACTATATAGTACTACAGTTGTAGATACATGTCATCATACATTAATTTACACCAAAAGTCAACCCTAATATAAACCACAGACCTGGAGTGATAACAATGTGTCAATGAAGGTTCTGTGGTAACAAATGTACCACTCTGGTACAGGATGTTGATAGTGGGCAAAGTTCTCCATTTTGTGGGACAGGAGGGATATAGGAACTCTGTATGCTCCATCTTGCTATGTATCCAAAACTGCTCTAAAAAAGTAATGTTTAGGGGCACCTGGGTGGCTCAGATGGTTAAGCATCTGCCTTTGGCTCAGGTCATGATATCTGGGTCCTGGGCCCAAAGGGGAGTCGGCTTCTCCCTCTCTCCCTGCCTCTCCCACTGCTCATGCTCTCTCTAACTTGCTGTCTCAAATGAATAAATAAAATCTTTTTATAAAGAAGTTAATTAAATAAAAATAAAAAATAAAAGTTTACTAACTTTATAGAAGGTGAGGAAAAGGAAGAGAGAATAGCATGAATACAATTTACATATCTGTATGTGTATATACTATATATGTATATAGAGCTGCACACACACACACACACGCACACACAAATATGCAAAAACAATGTCTAGAAGTCCATGCTAAAAGTGGAACTAAGAGATGAAATGTCATCTTTTATTTATTTTTTACTTCTATTTATTTAAATTGTTTACATTTATTGTTTACATTAATATTCAAAAATAAATTGCTCAGATTAAAAACAATACAGGAAATTACAAACGTGCCTAAAACTGCTTGACTAAGAAACCTACTGAGAACACATTCTATTACAAAATCCTAAGCAGCTTCTAAGGAAAATAAAATGCTGAGCCAGTGCTTTTTCCTTTTTAAGATCAACAATTTTATTCTTCCGGTTCTTAAAGACATCAGATTCAGCTATTTAGTCATGTAGAAAACGTAACTTCCTCAATGCAATTCCCTAGGGTAGCTCTGGCTGAATAAAATGACTGGGAGGATATCCTTAGTTAATTCATATTTTTTTTTCTCCTTGAAATAGTAGTTAAGACTTGGAAAGAGGAAAAGGAATAAATTAATAATTGAGTCCATTCAGTCTATTAAAATGTATTTTATACTTGTGTGAAATAAGCCAAGGAAAGGCAAGACAAACAGTACTTTTAGTTTAACTACAAATTAGCAAAAAATACAAACGAAACCACAATGCACTTTAATAGTAATACCATTAAAAAATCTAAACCATCCTCACCCAGAAATTCCCTTTCCAAAAGCTTTCTTGATTTTTAAAAAATTAAAAATGAATTAAAATTCATTCTATCAGGTATAAAGTGAAGTGATGATTTACCCATTACCTAGTATATTTGTCTCTTTTGTTACCTGAAATACCTGGTTTCACTGCTCCAGTGATCAAACTGATACGCCAGAATTCTTGTTTAGTTTATATAATGTCAGAACCTTAGTCTAGAAAACCATCAAAGTAACATTCTTCGCAACTTCCAAACACTTTTTTAACAGTGTATTTATTCATTTGACAGAGAGAGAGAGAGAGAGAGGCAGGCAGAGGGAGAAGCAGACTCCCCGTTGAGCAGGGAATCCGATGCAGGACTCTAACCCAGGACCCAGGATCATGACCTGAGCTGAAGGCAAACGCTTAACCGACTGAGCTACCCAGGTGCCCCTCCAAACACTTTTAAGAAGGGATTTATGGTTTAAAAAGGCGGGGGGGGGGGGGTTTTGGTTTTTTTTTTTTTTTTTTTTTTTTAAGAAGGGATTTATGGTTATTTCCTAAACCTTAGAGAAATTAGTAACTTTTTCAAGTAGACTTTCTTTATTAATGATACTACAATAAATCTTACCATCCACCATTCCCATATTTCTGTTCACTGCTTGTCTTCTGACAAATCCATTTTAATTAAAAAATAGCAATAAAGAGGAGAAATCTCTATTGTATTTTATCTTAGTAAACATAAAGCTACCAGATGAGGTTTATTCCTAAATTTTACTATTTTAATGATGTGAAAAGCAGAGTGAACATTGAGCAGAGTTCTTTTGGAAAGCAGAGCTACATTTGATATGAAAATCATTGATTGAGACCCAGATGTCATTTTTAGAGAGTCACTTTTCTAACCATAACCATGCACTAAGACAATCAATAAATTATAAACTGATAAATGTAAAGGGTACTCAAATCAATGTCCTCGAAGGACAGATGAAGGTAATCAGCCTCTCCCTTATGGCAATAGGTAGAAGAATATTTTATCCACTGAGAATTTAAAGCCAAGAAAAAGCTCCTGACAGAACTTTAGGGACTGACTCTACAGAATATATCTCAGTCACATAGTACACCCGACAAAAACACTGCAGACTTTACAGGATTTGCGTATGCTTGAGCATCTTCCCCAAATGGTATTCTGCAGCAAGATGAAATATAGGTATTGATTTAAAAATTTTTATGTGCTTTTAGCTATACCATCAAATAAAATGAACTGTGAGGTCCATTCTAAATTTTCATCTACTGTAACCTTTTCTACCTGCTTGCATTTTTAGTAACAAATATTAATCCCTTGTCTGACCTTGAATGTCTCTCAATATGTTGGTCTGTCATTTCAGCTCTTATTTCTCTCCATCTCAATTCTTTGTCTGCAGAAACATCAATTACTGTATCCATTTCTTTTTCCCTCCTTTCCTACATTTGCCAGTCTTCCATCTTCATACACTGAATGTGTTGTCTAAAAATGTTGTTTGTAAACCCAGAATGTTTATCTCTTTTAAAAAGTCACAAATATGAAGAAAGGGAGAATGCTGGTAATATTTATTTGAATTGTCCTCTTTCAGAGCTATGGGTTAGGCAAAGTATGTGGCAGTAAGAGTTAAAAAGTTGAGCAAAGGAACAGCAACATAATAAGGGCAGGACTCACATCTTCAGAAACTGACTTTTAAAAGAGGGATAAAAGGGGCGCCTGGGTGGCTCAGTGGGTTAAAGCCTCTGCCTTCAGCTCAGGTCATGATCTCAGGGTCCTGGGATCAAGCCCCACATCGGGCTCTCTGCTCAGCAGAGAGCCTGCTTCTCTCTCTCTCTCTCTCTCTGCCTGCCTCTCTGCCTGCTTGTGATCTCTGTCTGTCAAATAAATAAATAAAATCTTTAAAAAATAATAATAAAAAAATAAAAATAAAAGAGGGATAAAAAGAGCTTATAGCAGAAAGATTAATAAGGGACTAATGAGATAGTTTTGCCTCAAGAATATAGCTTCTAAACATTCTTAAAACTCCTCAGGAATACACCCTCCAGTTAAAAACACTAAATCAATACACAGCATCTTTACAACGATAACTCAATATGTACTACTTATGCTTTATTCTCTTAAATAAAAAAAGAAACTAAGTACTGAGCATTCATTTACCTTCACATGTGACTTGTATCAAGGTCCTACAATCAAAACCTCCATTAGAGGGGTGCTTGGGTGGGTCAGTCAGTTAAGCATCTGCCTTCAGCTCAGGTCCTGATACCAGAGTCTGGGATCGAGCCCCTCATGGAGCTCCCTCCTCAGCGGGGAGCCTGCTTCTCCCTCTCCCACTCCTCCTGCTTGTGCTCTCTCTATGTCAAAATAAATAAAATCTTAAAGCAAACAAACAAACAAAAAACCTCCATTTGTGCAGCAGGGAGTACTACACATTCACAGATTATAAAGTTGTCATCATAACCATCTAAATGGGATATAAAGAGTTTAAGTGACTTCAATCACTTACTTAAAATTATAGTGAGAGGTATTAATGGTATCTGGGTTGTTTTAAGCATTCCTTGATCTCCCTGATCTTATCTCTAAGAAGCATATAATATTTACTCTAGCTTGAGAAATGAATTTTCATTATGTCAGGTAACCTCTGACTGGTCCAACATAACTATGAATGTTTGGAGCTTCCAAAGCAACTTTGCAAGTGGTGAAACACGCAGTCTGCATAAGCAGCAGCATACAGGGTCAAATGATTTAATCATTAACAAAATTAACCTAACCTCTACAAGAACTGAAGGATGTCAGAATCTCAGGATTGAAAGGGAATTTACAAAGTATCTAGTTAGCCAGTAAGTAGTAGTATTAATAACAGGTTTTATCCATTTTCCCATATAATACACTCCAATCTATCCCTAAACTCTCCTATGAACAGTGAAAGAAAGCAGTGAAAGAAAATGTGTAAATTTAAAAGATTAAAAAATATATCACTCCCATCCCCAGGAATCTAATCTGCTATCTGGTTCAAATTCACTCACTAATTATTAATTGGGTTCAACCACCCGTATAATAGCAAGATCTCCTTTACAATGTCCTAGCCAAGTGCACTGACCAAGCCTCTGAGTGAACGCCTCCAAAACAGGAAGTTCAGTACTTAATGAGCTCTGTACTGAGCTAAAAATACAGCTGTTTAAGTTTAAAAGCCTGATACGATTTTAAACTATTTTTCTTCACTAACATCACTGTTCTAGAGTATCCACATCACTACATTATTCCACCTAATTTTAAACAACTTCAGTTGCTTAAAAGACATGGAACCAAAAATCTGTGTCCTTAGAATTTCCACCAACTGTTCCTGGTTGGGCCTTCTGAAACTAATCTGCCTTGCATTCGATAACCCATCAGGTATTTAAAGACCTCCAGGGGCGCATGAGTGGCTCCGTTGGTTAAGCATCTACCTTCGGCTGGGGTCATGATCCCAGGATCCTGAGACTGAGTCCTGCATTGGTCTCCCCACTCAGCGGGGAGTGTCTGCTTCTCCCTCTCCCTCTGCCCCTTCCCTCCCACTCATGCTCTCTCTCTCAAGTGCGTCTCTCTCTCAAAGGAATGAATGAAATCTTTAAAAAAAAAAAAAAAAGGAAAAAAATAAAGACCTCCAATATCTTCCCCACTCCCGCTGCACCATCTCTTCTCCACATTAAATATTCTCAATTCCTTCAATTAGAAGACTGCCAAATGAGTGGAAACGAGGCCTCAATCAGGGTACAGATAAAGGGATAAGAAATGAGATATAAAAAATGAGATATAAACAGCAAGCTGAGATGGTAGAACTAGCAACATCAATTCAGTATGACATAGTGATTTTGAGGTTTGTTTAACAAGTAAATATGGACAGGATCTTTTTCAAGTCCCATTCCATTAGTTACTTCTGCTACAAAAAGGTGCATCCATATTATTGAGACTAGTAATTATAATTCATTTAAACACAAAGTATCACATTTATTCATTCATCAAGTACTTGAGTGGCTACTTTTGTAAGGCACTATGGGAGATAAAATGAGCCATGAGACCCAGTTCCTGTCCCCATTAAATTTACATTCTAAAATGCAAGATGTTTATAATTAACCAGAACTTCAGTTGTAATATGGTTATGTCCCACAGTAGAAATATAAAATGTTAAAATTACTGGAAAATATTTTTCCCCTTTCCAATGAGAATATTCACACAAGAAAAATATCACACACAGTCACAACTGGGATTCTTCAAATACAAAGACCAAGGACACACAAATAATATAAATCTTACTATTCTGGGTGTAAATAAGGCTAACACTAGGCATATTTCTTAGGAAGGAGTTAAAGTACCCTCAACAATTATGTCTATTGTTAAAGATTAATGCTTGAATTGTATCATTGGTCAAAAGAGCATTGTTTAAAATGTTCACAAACACAATTGTTTTGGCTTACAAATGGAATTGTTTGATGTCATTTTCCCATTTCTAATTTTAAACAAAGTATATCAATTTGAAAATAAAGCTAAGGGTTTAAAGCTTTACAAAGATTTTAAAAATGCGTATTTTCTACTTGATATAACTGTTATAGAGTTCCCTATAGCAATATACATATTATGATAAAGGTTTAAATTACTATGGGTACTTTAGTCATTTTACCGGATAACTTATTTTACAGAGTGTATTAAAATGTAGTTTAGTAGGAACTTTATATTTTAAGCTGATAACAAAATCACACAGAAAGTATAATATAAATAACTTTGAACACATAATTTGACTCTAGGTCTTTAGTGGGATATAGTCTAAGGACATAAAATGGCAAAGAAATCTTTAATTGGTAAATCTGTTGTTGGAGAGAGTACCAGAGTAGTAATACCAAAACTATCTTAAGTGTTTTATAGGAGAGATTAGATGAGTAAATATACTGATATGGTTTTGAATCAGAATTCCCTGTAGGAAAAGGGAGATAAAATATGAACTGCCAGAAGGTGAAGATGAATTCTGTGGTTCTGAGTATGAATTAAGGTATCTTAGAAGTATGTGTGTGTGTGTGCATGTGTGTATCCTAAAAGCAATGTACTCCAGTAGCAATGAGTTCAATGCCCAAATCTTGTTTCTGAGTACCATTTCCCACTAAACTGAACAAGGACTCCATGGTAAAAATGACTAATCCAGGTCTCAAGCAGGGAATTTACAAGGTGAGCCCGGAACTTCTTATTGTACAAAAAAAAATAAGAATGTGCCCAGATACCAATGTGAATGCCAGTTCCTTTGGCAAAGGCCAAAGAAACTGGCTTGAACTTGACTAATCAAATTTAAGATAATTTAATCATCAAAAGAATAATGGTGAGGCGCCTGGGTGGCTCAGTGGGTTAAAGCATCTACCTTCGGCTCGGGTCATGTTCTCAGGGTCCTGGGATTGAGCCCCGCATCAGGCTTTCTGCTCAGCCGGGAGCCTGCTTCCCTTCCTTTCTCTGCCTGCCTCTCTGCCTACTTGTGATCTCTGTCTGTCAAATAAATAAATAAATCTTTAAAAAAAAAAAAAAAGAATAATCGTGGGGCACCTGGCTGGCTCAGTCAGTGGAGCATGAAACTCTTGATCTCAGGGTCATGAGTTCAAGTCCCATACAGGGTATGGAGCCTACTTCAAAAAAAAAAAAAAGAAGAAGAAGGAGCGCCTGTGTGGCTCAGTTGGTTAAGCATCAGCTTTCAGCTCGGGTCATGATCCCAGGGGGATTGAGCCCTGCATCGGGTTCCTTGCTCCACAGGGGGCCTGCTTCTTCCTCTCCCTCTGCCTGCCACTCCCTCTACTTGTGCTTTCTCTGTGATAAATAAGTAAATAAATAAATCTTTTATAAAAAGAAGAATGGCAATAGATTTACAGCCGGTAATTTTTTTTTTTTTTTAAAGAATCCTTGGGTACATAGTGACACTAAAATAAAAGAAAAGAGGAGGAATAGCTCTTCTTCAGAGAAGATAGCCAGCAAACATGCAGGATTGAGAGAACTGGAAAATCACTATCTGGCAACCACCAATGCAATGACTGATTGAGGTAAGGATGATCCATGGCTACTAAAACCAAGGACAGGGAAAAAAAAAACACTGTTGAAAGTATTACCCCCACAGATTAACTATTAAATTCAAAAGGGAAAAGATAACATTAGGATGTAGAAATCTGGCTAACCTAAGTGACTGATCTTAACATTACCAATAATGGGACAAACTGCCATTATATTCTTCCCGAAGTGGTGAAATGGAAAGTTTACAATATCTCCTACTTAACAGTCGTGGAAAAAAAAATATTTAACCTGAAATTGTGGAGAAACAATCAGACAAATTCATTTTGTGAGGCATTCTACAAAACAAAATGGCCTGGACTCTTCAAAATTGTCAGTCTTGAAAGACCAAAAAAACAAAAAAGGAAGGAGGAAAAAGAAAAGATGGGAATTGCTCTAGATAAACAAAAACAGACACAACTAAGAAAATTCATAATCTCTTATTGGAATTATTTTTTTTAAAGATTTATTTGAGAGAGAGTGCAAACAGGGGGTAGGAGGGAGCAGAAGGAGAGGGACAAGCAGACCCTACACTGAACACAGAGCCCAATGTGGGGCTCAATCCCAGGACCCTGAGATCATGACCTGAGCAGAAACCAACAGTCAGATGCTTAACTGACTGAGAAACCCAGGTGCCCAAATTATAAGTATTTTTAAAGTATTTTTTTAAAGCTATAAGGGACATTACTGATAAACATCTGAGCAAATTCATATTTTTTTAATATGGCCTATACATCAGATAGTATTGTCAATCACTGTTAAATTACTTGGGTGTGCACATAGCATTATAGCCAAGTAGGTGAATGTCCTGGTTCTTAAGAGATATATAATGAAGAACTTAAGAGTGAAGTGTCAGGATGACTCCACCTTAGTTCCCAGTGGTTCAGCAAGAAAAAGAAAGCATGCCATGTGTGTGTATTTAGAGAGAGCGAAAGCAACTGAGATATAATGTTAATAACTACTGAATCTAAGTAAAAGATATACAGGTATTTGTTATACTATTCTTTCAGTTTTTTAATAGGCTTGAAACTTTGTTTAAGATTTTTTTTTTGAGAGAGAGAGAATGTGCACACAAGTTGCGGGGGAGGGACAGAAGGACAGAAGGAGACGCAGGCTCCCTGCTGAGCAGGGAGCCCAGGGCAGGACTCAATCCCAGGATACTGGGTTCATGACCTAAACTGAAGGCAGACGTTTAACTGACTGAGCCACCAAGGGGCCCTAGGTTTGAAACTTTCAAAAGAAAAAACTAGTGTGGAAATTAAATTGACTTTCAAGCAGCTGATCAGATTTTATTAAGTCTAACTACTTTTTTATCCTATCCATAAGCACTAAAAGCAAGTGTGAAGTTCAGAAAAGGTCGGCTAAAAATAAAAGTAATAATACTAACAAATAATACGTAATTACAAACCAACCCACCATTAGTTTCCTATTACAGCTGTAGACTAAACACAATCTCTGATGAAAATGCTTAAAAGAGGACATGTGTTAACTCATGACAATTATGAATCAGCAAAACTATCTTACATAATATTTACTCCAAATTCAAATATGACTAACCAAGGAAATTTTTTCTCCACTTGAGATCTTTTCGTTTATAAGGATTTCTATAATTAAAACGTCATCACAGACATACAGACAATTTCAGGCCATATATCTATAACAATAATAAACACAAACTCTCAGGGGCGCCTGGGTGGCTCAGTGGGTTAAGCCTCTGCCTTCAGCTCAGGTCATGATCCTGGGGTCCTGGGATCGAGCCCCACATCGGGCTCTCTGCTTGGCAGGAAGCCTACTTCCTCCTCTCTCTGCCTGCCTCTCTGCCTACTGTGATCTCTCTCTGTCAAATAAATAAATAAAATCTTTAAAAAAAAAAACACACACAAACTCTGTACCAGGAATTTTGTTAACCTAGGCCCATGTATCATCTCATTTAATCCTTACAGCAACTCTATAATGTAGATACTATTATTATCTTCATTTTATAGATTAAGGGGGAAAAAGGCTTGGAAAGACTAAATAACTTCTACAAGGTCATACTGCTAATAAATAGCAAAACACACCTTGAATCTAGGCAGTCTGACTCCAGAGGCCATGCTCTCTGCTCTACACATTCTTCTGCTTTACTATGAAACATAAAATTTAAAAAATAAACTGATTGCATTAATTCAATATCGATCAAAATTTACACAAAGGAGACATTTCAAGGAAAAATCAAGAGCATTTCTTTCTTCCCTAATACACATTTAAATTTACATAAACACTAATTGAAAGAAGTTAGAATTTAACCAGATGCCCAATTTATTGCCCATAATCGCATGTGAAAATAAAGATCATATACCTATTCATATGTATGACTGAATATGTTACATATAAATTCAAAACAAATACCAACATATTTCCAAATGCTTTCATCTAGAACGTTATCCCTGCTCACTCAAGGAAAAAAAGGCAGGGGAGGGAGCCTGGGTGGCTCAGATGATTGAGCGTTTGCCTTTGGCTCAGGTCATGATCTCTAGATCCTAGGATGGAGCCCCTGTCAGGTTCCCAGCTCAGCAGGGAATCTGCTTCTTCCTCTCCCTCTGCCTCTCTGTGCTCTCTCCCTCTCTCTCTCTCTCTCATATCAATATAAATAAAATCTTAAAAAAGAAAAAACCTGAAAAAAATGTATTTCAGGTACAACATTCCTCAAGTATACTTAATTCAAACAATGACATAAAAGAAAAAAAATAAGAAATCAACCTTGAAAATTGATGCCACCATAAAAAAAAATTAACAAACAAACCATGTCCCCCAAACCTGGTCATCTTACAGTGTTCTCTCAGTGCACTGTACTACTATCCATCCAGTTACATAAGCCAAAAAGCTAGCAGTGGCACCACCTTCCTCTCCCTCATTCCTCACATCCGGTCTATCACCCACTTCCACCTCCTAAATATCTCTAATCTACCCACTTTATCTTCATCACCATCTTGCCCAAGATATCATCTTTCATCTGGCCTCTCCCTATCTACCCTGCTATCCCTCTTATAAATAGTTTTTCCTCTGTAGAACATCAAGTCCTTTCTTATAGCACTTAAAATAACTGGAACTTTAAATTTCTTTGAACATTTGATTTATGTCTGCCTCTCCAGTTATACAATATGTTCTATGAGGGTAGAAACTGTATTTACTCACCATTTCATCATTGTGACCTAGGAGAGTGCCCAGTTAATAAGTAAATGCTAAATGATTGAATTGATGTCAAAGACTGCAAGTTTATTTATAAAGAGAAAAAAAAATTGGTTATAAGGTCCACCAACCATAAGGAGTACTTTATTTCATCATTTCTAGATCATACATTTACATTTTAACTCTGAAAATAAATACATCTTAGAGTTGATGATCTTTGTTAAATTGGCAATATTTTTTTCTGTTTGTTCACAAAACAAAGATGCATCTTGGAATTTTTTTTTTAAATCTCATTATTTGATGAAATAAGTAAATCAACAACACACCTGGTCCACTCAGTTCAAACCTGGTAATCTAGCCTCCCTTTCTCCTTTGGCCACCGTTCTACTCCCAACATTCAATAATTAACAGAACCTAGTGGTTCTTTCACCAACAGCTATCAAATCCATTCCTTTCTCCCAGTCCCACTATAATACTAGATCTATCTAATTCCTCATTGCTTCATATCTGAACTCCTGTCATAGCTTCATTCATTTAAATATTTGTTTCAAATTCAACCAACACTGAGCACTTGTGTGTACAAGGAACTGAAGATACAAGCAGTCCAGTTACCTGTCCCTCCCTTTCTTTTCTTGCCCCCAAAATTCAGAATTTTCTTCTTTTTATGCCTCAAGCTAGAATCACTTTCCTCCCATTTCCACCTACCAAACCTAGTCACTACTTTAGTTCTAGATTAAATCTCATCTTCTTCATTAAATCTTTCCTAGTTTATTTCTCTTTTCAACTTTAACATTCTAAAACACATAAAATCTAATACAGCATATTGGTTGTACTTGCTGCTTCTTGAAGGCAAGGTTTACATCCCATACATTCTGCTATACTGTAAGCTTCCCAAGAGCAGGGACTTTTGTGTCTTTTGTTCACTGTTATATCTCCAGCAACAGATAACCTATATCATGTACCAAATAACAGCTACTTCAAAAAATACTTATTGAATTAATGTTCTCTATAGATTCCAGGGTAGAGAACACATCTTTGCAGCTGTGGTAGAGTGGGAAGAGTCAAAATGAACTGGATGACTTAAACTGTTTGAGCTTCAGTTTTTTGATCTGCTAAATGTAAATAATGCTCACCATCTCACTGAGTCGTTATACTGATTAAACGCAATAATGCTTTCACAGCATCTAGTACAGAGCTGAGGACAAGAGGATGCTCTCAATAAATATTCTGATGATTTTTCTTACAATAGTTAAGTAGCAAGACATACTCAATAAATGCTTACAAAATGAATAAAATCTCAGGAAAAATATAAAAAGTTTGTGTAATATCTAGCCTCTTATCATCTATCCTGTCAAGAATTCTATGAGTGAATTAAATCTGAAATATATATTTAGCTCCAAATCATAAGCATGACTGAAACCATTTCTGACTAATTAGGAATAAGTCCAATTTAACAGGGTACAGGTATTAATATTTATATTTTACTGGGGCACCTGGGTGGCTCAGTGGGTTAACCCCCCTGCCTTCGACTCAGGTCATGGTCTCAGGGTCCTGGGATTGAGCCCCTCATCAGGCTCCCAGCTCGGTGGAAAGCCTGCTTCCCTCTCTCTCTCTGCCTGCCTCTCTGCCTACTTGTGATCTCTCTCTCTCTCAAAAAATGAATAAAATCTTTAAAAAAATTTATATTTTATTGACATGTATAGATTATATTTGATGCTTACGGAAGAATGAAGTTTTACTATTAGGATTTCCATAGAGCAATAATCAGAATAAAAGAAAAGCTGCAAACTTATTTGAGTCACACAGTCCCCAAAACGCCAGGAAGTAAAAAAAATTTCTGTCTACAAAATACTAGTGAATAGTATGCAATGTAGTTTTACCAGATTTATCAAAATATATAACAATACACCATAGGGGCGCCTGGGTGGCTCAGTCAGTTAAGTATCTCCCTTAGGCTCAGGTCGTGACCCAGTGGGTCCTGGGATCAATCACAATGCCTGCCTTTCCCTTCTCCCCTCTGCTTGTGCTTTCTCTTGCTATCTCTCTCTTTCTCTCCCTCTCAAATAAATAAATAAAAATTTTAAAAAAATACACAATTACAACAAATAAAATTTTCAACATATTTGCATTCCATTTTACAGAAAAAGAGCATTAGTTAAATGGTTTTCAAACTTTTTTTTACTACATTATATAATTCCTTATATTGGCTACTTTTTTTTTTTTTTTTATTGGCTACTTTTTAACTTTAAATCGTCCCCAAAATTTTACAGAGAATGAACTGATAAATCAATATAGCATGAGATTATTGTACCAATTAGAAACTCTTCCTTGTTCAGGAAAGAAGCTTTATTAATTTGTAAGTTGGAACATACATAGACTTTCCTTTCAAAGCTTTTCCAATCCCTCTGGGTACTTTCAATGACTCATAATCTAATTACAAATCACAAGCAAGCAATAAGGAAAGAGCATTCCCTTGTGTCTATCTGCTCTTAACCGATACAAAATCATTGCAAATTCCACAGGGGACACATGTTCCGACTACGAATAGAGTGGGGAATATCCCACCTAAGTAACTCAGATACAAAGAACCGTAGGACAAGGTATTCTCCTCTAACTATAAGCTAGCAGCCAACCCCTTGTGGGAAAATAATCAACACAAAACAAAAATGCAAGCCAAAGAAATCTTAAGAAATATAAACTCTCTAAGCAGAAGCATGCCGAGTTGACCATTGACGTCTCTCAGATTCACCAGTCATCCTAAGAATGTATTCGAACTTCAACCTATAAAGCCCTTAGATGTGGATGGAGGTGGAAGCGTTGAGGATGAGTGAGAACCCAGTAAAGTGAGTGAACGTTAGTGTATGGACGGAAAGATATTAAGATACTCAGAGCGACTGTGTTAAGGTCCGCAGCAGTAACAAAGGCCAAAAAGGAGGAAAGGTTTTAGGAATGAGAAGATTGACATCTTGAGAATCTAGTTTTTTGTTTTGATTTTCTTTTCTTTTCTTCTTCTTCTTCTTTTTTTTTTTTTTTTTTTTTAATGGGAAAAAGTTAAACAGCTGCGAAAGCTTAGGGGACAAGAGGTCGTATCTCGAACCACCAAGAAAAGCCACAAGGAGAGGGGAACAGCTGCCCACAGGAAGGCTTACGGTTAGCCTTTGGAGCCCAGGAAGAACGGGGGGGTCAGAAGACAAATTACCCTAGAAGGTAGATGAGGGAGGTGCCAAAATTCTCAAGAGAGAGCCTAAACGGTTAGCCACAGGATCTTCAGAGAGGGCAGGGTCCCCCCAAAATCCGGTCATTTGGGGACCAGAAACACTAAGTCCCAACCTTCTCCTGATTCCGCCAGGCTCAAAGCGCCCCTCACCGAAACAGAACTGGAAAAGTGTAAAAAATGTGCAGGAGCCACCAACCCGGGAAATGTTCCAGCTCTAGCAGAAGCCGCCCCAAAAGCAGCCAGTACACACGCAAACGCTCCGACCTCAGCGCCGCTGCCACAGGGACCCGAGCTCCCCGGCCACCGTAGTAAGAGGAAAGGCCTCCCCTTCGAACCGAGTAGGTCAGCCACTTCCGGGGCACGAAAGCCTTTTGATTTGTTGTAGCAATATCTGCAGCCCACAGACCCATGCGCCACCTCATTCTTTTTCCCCACTCTTCGCCACCCCAGCCCTTAGGTCACCAATACGGCAAGCGCAGAGCCAAGGGAAAGTATCACTCTGTATCTGGTGTTTCTGACGGACAATTCACATTATGCCTTCTTTGAGCTCCCACTGGACAAGTGGACTTCAACTCCCAGAGTGCTACGCAACACCATGCCCTCTCCTTTGCGCCGGAACTACAAGACCCAGTATGCACTGCGCCCCCTTCTTCTCGCTCCTCTTGATACCCACAGAGCAGAGAGGTTCTTTCAGAGGAATCACTAAATTCCTTGGACTAATGTAGACCCACTTTGATAAAAATGCCGCTATTCCTTACTGTCTTGTTGTGAAGGTTCCCTAAGCCAAGCTGTAGTTGAGACTGTAGGTAAATACTTACAAAATACTAAGGAACGTGTGCACTTTTTATATTCCCGTTATTTTCAAGGATTGAAACCCAGGACAGTATAAAGCTTTTTTATGAAATGGAAATTTTTATCCACATTCATAAGGGGTATGATAATAAATTATTGCAAAGTGTAATCCTAGATCGTTTTGCAGTACTGAAAGACTGTTGGAGCAAGGACTACCAGACATGATCCTGAACTGCATGAGAAATTATAGTAAGAGCTGGAAGTGAAAAATTAACAATCTGTACTGCCGGACTGTGTACCCACATGGCAAAGGAAATCGTTCAGAATGCCGAGTTGAAAGTTCAAAGTTAAACTTTAAAGTGTTTTTCACTTTTTTAACGTGCTAATAGTTTGGATTATTTTCGTTATTCTTACAAAAACAGGTAATTGGAACTATTTATTTTCTATTATGTGGTAAGGCAACCAATAACCAATCACACAAAGAATATGGCAGGATCATAAATGTAACATTTATTAGTGTGAACAGAACAAAATAACTTTTCTTGCCTCATTAAATAGCCTGTGGTTCCATATTTTAAAATACAGAACTTTGTTTTGATTTCCTAGGACAGATACCATGAATCAAACAAGCTGTCTGGATTCCTTTTTGTTAGTTTCATAAAGATTTACATTACCAGGGAGCCTGGGTGGCTCAGTCGTTAAGCATCTGCCTTCTGCTCAGGTCTTGATTCCAGGGTCCTGGAATGGAGCACCACAACGGGCTCCCTGCTCAGTTGGAAGCCTGTGTCTCCCTCACCCCTGACTGTGTTCCCTCTGTAGCTGTCTCTGTCAAATAAATAAATAAGATCTTTAAAAAAAAAAAAAAAAGATTTACATTACCAAGAATGAATATATTTTATTTTTGATATTGTGCACTAGTAGCCCATGAAAAACAATGCTTGAATTCTTAAATTACATAGTAATTCTACAAAATAAAATTGAAATATACTATAAACATTAGTTTTCTATGGATTTACAGCTAAACAGATTTTAATTGGTTAGAAAAACGAAGTAGAATACTTTCCATTTTTACAATCTCACATAGAAGTCACAGAGGGAAACTGTATTCTGTAACACCGACAAAGCATCCACTACCATACTACAGTGTGCTAAATTATGCAGCACTAGCGAGTAAATATTTAAAATCTATGATCACAGAAAACAAGCTGCTGCTTTCCATACTCATGCAGCAACAATATGAATACAGTGAGAGAAACCTTTCCGTTGGAATGGTTAGAGGTAATGATAAACTATAATTAGGTTATCTGTTATTCATAACTGTTTGCAGTAAATAAATAAATAATTGCATCCACTTATTAAAGATGTTATTAAGGAAGCTTTTAAAATATGCTAAATAATTGATATGCATATTCTAAAGTAGTTCAATGATCAATTGTGTAAATGAAAGTGGAAGAGAGTTAAAAGAGTACATAATTTATGTAACAGACTTTTCAGGTTTTGAAAGGAGATTCTTGGCAGCTGCAATACTCAGCAATATTCTGTCCTCATTTTTAAATGTGTCTTTGACTCTCCAATTCAGCCAATTGCCAAGCACAAGAGAGTTAAAACCGGACAAGATACTCAATTTAGTTCAACAAATACACAATTAGTGCTGCTAGGGACAAAGCACTTTGCTTAGCCGCTACCATCTATGTCTGAAGCACAGATAGTTTTGATAGTTAGGAAAGATTTTAAAGGGTGATGAAAAGAAGATAAGAGAGCTTTATTAGAATGGAAAACAGAAAGTAAACTATGTGTAACATTGCCTACTAACAATCACTTATGCATTTGGTTCATTGGAACCCTAGACTAGCTAATATAACTTCTAAGAGGCGGGAACCACATCTTAAATATGTGTGTCCCTCTCAGCTCTCACACAGCACTTTGTTCAGAGTAACTCCCTCTCCATAAGTGTTTGTGGGAGTTCAGAGTGATGTCTGAGGCCCTGAAACTCCCTTCTTATTCATACTATGTAGTTTTAATATAAGCTATTTTATGTGTTTATTTATTTGACAGAGAGAGAGAGCACAAGCAGGGGGAGCAGCAGGCAGAGAGAGAGGGAAAAGCAGGCTCCCTGCTGAGCAAAAAGCTGGATGTGGGACTCAATCCCAGGACCCTGGAATCACGACCTGAGCCAAAGGCAGATGCTTCACAACTGAGCCACCCAGGCACCCCTATTTTAAGGAAATCTTAAAACCTTTCCTCCTTTCCACATGACCTTATTTCTGTCACCTCTCCTGCATATTCAATCTCTTTCTATTTCTCTACTGCCCTCTGTACCTCAGACTAGCTACAGAATCCTCATAATTTTGAAAGCAAGTTCAGTGGGTTCAGCTTCCCTCCTAAATGCAATATTATTCCCTCCTCCTTTTCATTACATAGCCACATTCAGCAAGTGCAGCAAGGTAAACCTTAGTCTTGAAATGGCACACACGATCTAGTCACAACCTATGTCTACCAAATACCCAGCACTGTGCTAAATCCTGGAAATATGAAGAGACTTCAGATAAGAAAATTATGGTCCCACAATACAATGTAATAAACATTATGATAGAGGTATGGACAAGGTATTAAGAGAATAAAGCATGTCACTTATTCTCAAATTGAGAGACCTTAGAGTAGAAAGTCCTGAGATAACTTAAATGACAAAAATAATTAACCAACTGCAGAAGAAGGTGGCTGAACCAATGGAGAATAACTCATAAATTCATTACAGTTGGAACATGAGAGTGAAGGAGTGGTACGATACAAGGCTGGAAAGACAGACTGGGGCTATTTCCTGAAGGGGACTTGTGTACTATGTTAAGAATCTTGGACTTTAACCAGGTTATATAGGGAACCATTTAGGGAATGGCATAATTAGATTGCATTTTAGCCTGCAGTGGTATGGAGAATGTCTTGGGCTGAAAAGAACAGTTAAGATACTGTTTTCATAATTCACATTTTAAAATGGGAAATCTGAAGTAAATAGTGATATTTTAAAAAGATTTTATTTTTAAGTAATCTCTACGCCCAATGTGGGGCTTGAACTCACAACCTTGAGATCAAGAGTTATTAGGATATTAGGATAATAGAATCAAGAGGAGGTATGAGGGGGGTGAAGGAATCAAGAAAGACCCCCAGGTTTCTGCTTTTCCAATTTTCCATATGTTGAGTTAGGAATGGTTGGGACACCTGGCTGGCTCAGTGAGAAAAGCATGTGGTTCTTGATCTCAGAACTGTGAGTTTGAGCCCCACAATGGGTGTAGAAATTACTTGAAAATAAAATCTTTTTTTAAATTATTTATTTATTTATTTAACAGGCAGAGATCACAGTAGGCAGAGAGGCAGGCAGAGAGAGAGGAGGAAGCAGGCTCCCCGCTGAGCAGAGAGCCAGATGTGGGGCTCGATCCCAGGACCCTGGGAGCATGACCCGAGCCGAAGGCAGAGGCTTTAACCCACTGAGCCACCCAGGCGCCCAAAAATAAAATCTTAAAAAATAAGAAAGAAATGCTTTAGAGTTCCCAGATGGCTATATCCAGGAGACAGTTAGATATGAAGCTTAAGAGAAAACTTTGAGCTCAATATATACTTTTGGGAGTAATTGACTTCAGATGACAATTGAAAAAAACATGGGCATGGATAAGATTTTTTTTTCTTTGAAGATTTATTTATTTATTTATTTATTTGTCAGAGAGAAAGAGAGAGAGCGTGAGCACAAGCAGGGCAAACAGCAGGCACAGAGGAAGAAGCAGGCTCCACACTGAGCAAGGAGCCAATGCAGGACGCCATCCCAGGACTCTGGGATCATGACCTGAGCCACAGACAGATAGATGCCCAATCGACTGAACCACCAGCCATCCCTGGGCATGGATAAGATTGTGAGCTACGTAGATAGGGATATAAGCTTATAATTCAGGAATGAGGTAAGGGAGAGAATGGTATATACAATTGTCTTGAAATCCTTCAAGGAACAGATTTTTACATAAAAGCAGAGGATTTTCAGAATGGAGAGAGAGCTGAACTTGTCTCTGGAACTGGTGTGCATGAATAAATGAGAACAAAACGACAAAAACAATAAAAAAAGAAGTTCAAGAAAGTTGCAGAGAGACCAAATCCAGAGAAAAGTCAGCATTCATTAAGAACAGGAGGTGAGGGACTCCTGGGTGGCTCAGTTGGTTGAGCGGCTGCTTTCGGCTCAGGTATTGATCCCGGCGTGTTGGGATCGAGTCCCACATCGGGCTCCTTGCTCTGCAGGGAGCCTGCTTCTCCCTCTGCCTCTGCCTGCCACTCTGTCTGCTTGTGCTCACTCTCGCTCCTCTCTCTCTCTCTCTGACAAATAAATAAATAAAATCTTTAAAAAAAACATGGAAATGTGTTTTATGTTTTAATGGCAAGTGAAAAAAGCTGGATAAAAAATTATGTTTGTAAAATAATCACAACTCAGGGGGGGTGGGATTATGGACATTGGGGAGGGTATGTGCTATGGTGAGTGCTGTGAAGTGTGTAAACCTGGCGATACACAGACCTGTACCCCTGGGGATAAAAAGATATTATATGTTTATGAAAAATAAAATTAAAAAAAAAATCACAACTCTTTTAAACAAATGAAAAACTACACTTAGAAGAAAAGATATCAAGATATACAGATTAAAATATCAATAGCAGTTGTATTTAGATGATGAAATTTTGAATAATTTTTTTCTTACAGCTTTCTACACTTCACAAATGATTTACAACCTGTATTTTTTTTAAGATTTCATTTATTTATTTGACAGAGAAATAGCACAATTAAGCAGAGTGGCAGGCAGAGGGAAAGAGAGAAGCAGGCTCTCCACTGAGCCAGGAGCCCAAAGCAGGACTCGATCCCAGGACCCCGGAATCATGACCCGAGCCGAAGGCAACAGCCTAACCAACTGAGCCACCCAGGTGCCCTACAACCTGTATTTTATTTTATAAATATAAAGGTGTTACTCATTTAAGAATAATAATAAGTTGGTATTAATAGTAAACCTTGATATCACAAAAGCTGTAGTTTATAAAGTTATAAAAACCTTAGACTGATATATCTTAAAGTAAAAAGCAGCCAGAAGAGAACTCCTTTTGATACTTATTCTTTTTTACTTCTCCACAGAAACACAAAAGCTGGAAAGGATTGTGTTTATTAAGTCCCAGTACTTAGTTTTATTTATTAAGTTCACAAATTTGTACCACTAAATGACAAATGCCATTTTCAAAATAAATTTACTCTAGTTTTGAAAATGTTTGGTCTTTAAGGCAAGGCTAAAAACTCAGTTGGCCAGGGGCCTATGTGAGCATGACATTGTCTTGCCGTAGAAAAGCTTGAAATCTTTTGAGGGAGACAAGAATATATACCATAAATCATAAAACAAGGCAGAATGTGAATAGGACTTAATAAAGACAAAGTCTTATTGTGGCATAGAATAAGAATAAATCTTCAAAATAAATTCCATATCAGGGTAGATGATAATTTGCGCTGGGCTGAACATAGATATGCATGTGTGAATATACATATACGTGCACTTTTGTATCTATGTGTATACATGGATGTACATGTTTATGTAAATATATATTCTTTTTAAAAAATATTTTATTTATTTCTTTGACAGAGAGGAAGGGAGAGAGAGCACAAGCAGGAGGAAATGCAGAGAGAGAGAGAGAGAGAGAAGCAGACTCCCCACTGAGCAAGGAGCCAGATATGGGGCTCAACTCCAGGACCCTGGAATCATGATCTGAGCCAAAAGCAGACGCTTAATCAACTGAGCCACCCAGGCACTCCTCTACATATATATTCTGATTTTTAAAATAACCTAGATCTTTGAAGAGCCTATATGGCCCGGTCAGTTAAGCATCTGACTCTTGGTTTGGGCGCAGGTCATGATCATGAGGTCATGATATTGAGCCCCTCATTGAGCTCTACACTCAGCATGGAGTCTGCTTGAGATTCTTTGCCTCTCCCTCTCCCTCTGCTTGTGTGCACAGATGCGTACTCTCTCTCTGTAAAATAGATAAATGAAATCTCAAAATAAAATAATCTAAGTCTTTGATAAAAAAAATTCAAATACTAAGGAAACATACTACAATGAAGATAGTGACCTCTAAGAATTTGATGTATAATCTTAGCTTTTTATGAATATATTAACATAAAATACTATTACAAACATTTGGTAATATACTGAATATGTATGGATTGCCTACATTGTGTTAGGCACTATTTTAGGGGCTTGGGTTATATCCATGAACAAACACAATGGTTCTTCTTCTCAAGGAGCTTACATTTTAGTTGGTTAAGATAGAGCAAACAAAAAATAAAATAGGGACACCTGACTGGCTCAGTCAGAAGAACATGTGACTCTTGATCTTGAGGTTATGAGTTTCAGCCCCACATTGGGTGTAGAGATTACTAACAAAAATAAATAAACTTTCAAAAAATGAAAAAATAAGTAAATTATGTAGAATGTTAGATGGTGGTGAGTTTTTGGAGATGAAGAGAGGAAGAAAAACAGAGGATAGGAGAAAAGCTCAAGAGTCCTGAGGGATGGATTATCATTTTAAATATGGCACTGGAGGTAGACCTTATTTAGAAGGTGACATGTGAATGAAAATTTAAGGAAGTAAGAGAGAAAGGCAAGCATATAGGAGGGAAGAGTATTTAAATGGAGGGAACAGGCAGTATAAAAACCCTAAGGTGGAAATGTGCCTTTACCTGTGCTCTTCTCTAGTCAGAAATATCTTTAAGTATTTAGAAGCTGACAAGCTCACTGTGGCAGATAGTTCTCCCACATTCTAATTTTCACTTAAAATCTCAAATTTTACTGTCAGCAGAAAATATTGTGTAGTTTTTATTGAAGTAACATAGTCTCATTCTGTCAAGTCTGAATAAACATATTTTGCCGGTTACTCTTTCATGTTAAAATGGTGTTTCAAGAAAAAACTATCCAGTTTAGCTGGCAACTCAAACAATCACAGACTTCTGCCTCCAGAAGTGTGAGACAAGAGATTTTTGTTATTTAAACTGCTAAATTGTGGTGCTTTATTATGGCAACCCTAGCAAGCTAATACAGCATACAATAATTTATGAGTTATGTATTTTTTTTATTACTAAATCAAATATTCCCAACTCATCAACAGGATGAACAAACATGTCCAATAATAGTAATTAAGTTCAATCATCTTTGATATTTGGATGATATTCAGTTATATAAAACCATAAATTTAAACAAAATTTTCAGTTTATTGTTATAAAAGTATTTTTTGGCAAGGTAGGAAGATAGAACATTACAGTTTTAGCTTGTACATTTAGAGCTTTTTTGTTTTTGTTTGTTTGTCTTACATTTAGAACTTCAATCCATTTGAGTTCCTTTTGGTATATAATAGGAGGTAAAGCTTCATTCTTTTGCATGTGGATTTCCAGTTGTCCTAGTACCATTTGTTGAAAAGACTATTCCTATACTTGAAACTAATAATACAGACTATGTTAACTAAATTGAATTTAAATAAAGAATTTTTTTTAAGTTCATTTTCATTTTTGTTCCCTTTGCCCTTGGAGACACATCTTTTTTTATTTTTAATTTTTATTTTTATTTATTTATTTGACAGAGAGATCACAAGTAGACAGAGAGGCAGGCAGAGAGAAGGGAGAAGCAGGCCCCTGCTGAGCAGAGAGCCCAATGTGGGGCTCGATCCCAGGATCCTGAGATCATGACCTGAGCTGAAGGCATAGGCTTTAACCCACTGAGCCACCCAGGCGCCCCTAAATAAAGAATTTTTTAAAGAAGGAAAGAAAAGACTATGCCTCCACCACTAAATTGTGTTGGCATTCCTGTTGAGAATCCATTGGCCCATAAATATGTTAAGCGTATTTCTGGACTCATAATTCTATTCCTTTTTTTAAACTTTTTTTTAAAGATTGTATTTATTTATTTGTCAGAGAGAGAGAATGA
Source organism: Enhydra lutris kenyoni (assembly GCF_002288905.1). NCBI lineage: Eukaryota > Metazoa > Chordata > Mammalia > Carnivora > Mustelidae > Enhydra > Enhydra lutris. The sequence goes on along the minus strand of NW_019154093.1, from coordinate 31,203,354 downwards.
GCACGTGCCTATGAATGAGCACAATCAGAAAGGGCTGTAGGCGGAGGGGAAAGCAGGCTCCCCGAGGAGCAGGGAGCCCGATGCCGATGCCGGCTGGCTGCCAGGCTCCATCCCAGGATCCTGGGATCGTGACCTGAGTCGAAGGCAGATGGTTAATGACAGAGTCACCCAGGAGCCCCTAAAGACCTCACTTTTGAGTAATCTCTGCACCCAGCGTGGGGCTCAACCCTACATGCTCCACTGGCTGAGCCAGCCAGGCCCTATATTCTTTTGAAATATGTCTATCCTTATGCTGGTACCATATTTTCTTTCATTACTGTAACATTGTGGTAAGTTTCAAAATTGGGAAATGTGAGTCTTCCAATTTTGTTCTTTTTCAAAATTGTTTTTGCTATTGCCAGTTGCTTACAAAATTTCTTTAAGAATTTTAGGATCGTCTTGTCAATTTCTGCAAAAAAAAAAAGTCAGCTAAAAATTTTTTTTAAAGACTGTATTTATTTATTTATTTGTCAGAGAGAGAGAGATAGAGAAGGCACAAGCAGGCAGAGTGGCCGGCAGAGGCAGAGAGAAAAGCAGGCTCCCCACCAAGCAAGGAGCCCGATGTGGGACTCAATCCCAGGATTCTGGGATCATGACTTGAGCTGAAGGCAGCAGCTTAACTGACTGAGCCACCCAGGCATCCTTCAGCTAAAATTTTTATAGGAATTGTATCTGTAGCTCAATTTCAGGAGTCTCTCTATAAGCATAACAATGCTGATTACATAATATGAACTCAGTATTTTTTTGTATCTGGTTACACTTAAGAGTATGGACTGAGCAGCCAAATTACTTGAGTTCTATTCCAAGTGCTGACGCTTATTGGCTGTTTGACTTATGGGCCACATATCTACCCAACTTCTTTGTACTCAGTCTTCTCATCTACAAAATGAGGATAATAATAACACCTACTTTATAAGATTGTTGCAAAGATTATAAAAATTAATATAAGGGAAGTCCATGGACCAGTGCTAGACCTATATTGTCTGTTCTTATTATACTCACTATACTAAACATCATATACCTTGTCATCATCATTCTTCGTTTAATTGCCAAGTTGGCTAAATTTCAAAGAATAACTTCTAAACATGGGTATCTGTATTTCAGGTTATAACTATTATGTTACAGATATCCTCCTTCATACAAAATATAGCATGAAAGTTGGTCAGATTAAATTTATCCAAGAAAGTGTATCATCAACTTAGGAAGTATCTTCAGCCTAAAAACCTAATGAATTAAACAGATTTCAATGAGCTGCCAGTAGATGGCTCTCTTAATTTGCTGTTTTATTTTCAGTTCAGCTTTGTGATTTTTCCCAGTCAAGTTACAACCATCAAAAAATCCCAGTAACGGGGTAGGAATGGTTCCCCAGAAATTATCTAATTCATTTGTCTATTTTCTAGAAGGACTTAAAATACACAACTGTATTCATCTGCAAAGGTACCTCTTTGGAGGATAGTTGTGGGGGGTTGTTGTTGTTGTTGTTGTTGTTGTTGTTTAAGATTTATTTTTATTTATTTGAGAAAGAGAGAGGGGGTGCAGAAAGACGAGAGTCTCAAGCAGACTCCATGCTAAGCTCAAAGAGCATCACAGGGCTCAGTCTCACAACCCTGAGATCAGGACCTGAGCTTAAACCAAGAGTCTGATGTCCAACCAACAGGTGCCTCTGTTGTTGTTTAATGAATAAAACCTCAAGGAACACTTTGGGAAATGTTTTAATCAGAGATAAGAATTTAGATTATTTTTACATGTCATGATACATGGATGAACCTAATTTATTTTTTAAATTTTTCTTGGAAAATGAGCTTCTAATTTTTCTTGTTATCTCATTTTTTTAAAATAACAGTCAAGTAATGACTTATAAAAATCCATCTTTTTTAAGACTGGGTGGCTCAGTCTGTTAAGCACCTGCCTTTGGCTCAGGTCATGATCCCAGGATCCTGGGATCAAGTCCTGCATTGGGCTCCTTGTTCAGTGGGACACTTGCTTCTCCCTCTGCCTGCCACTCCCCCTGCTTGTGCGCTGTCATGCTTTCTCTCTGACAAATAAATAAATAAAATCTTTTTAAAAAGCCAACTTTTCTATAATATATTGGCTGTTTAAGATCTTTTCATCGCTATGACATTTTATCTTTCTTTTATTATGATTTATTAGAACTTATTTTGTTATTATTTCCTTGAGTGTTTGGGAAATAAAGCTATATTTTATCCTATAAGGTATTTGTTGCTATGACAGATATATTCAGATATTCACCAGTTAGACCTTATAACATATAGTGTTTATAGCTCTACTCACTGTCTCTGCAAAGTTTTAGAACTTATTTCTTCAGATGATGTCTCTAAACTCCTAAATATACCTGTGCTCTATGGTTCTGTCGCATCCTGGGCAAGTCCAGGGAGAAGCCCAGTCTCTTCATTACTTTCACAAAGACCCACTTACACAGAAGCACTTATTGAAGGTAGAATATCAAGGAGAATATCAAGGAGAAGTCACAGGGCAAGGCTCTTGGGTCTTTAATTAGAACCGTCTTTTGATTTTACTTCATATTTCCTCCTCTTTACTTCTCTCCATTTCTTCCTCTATAACCAGAATTTAAAAATAAATTCAACCCTGTTATTCATAGAATAGATCGGCCAAGTGTCAGACCTTCTCAAGTTCCTCGGACTCTTCAACTGACCACATGGATAGCTTTAAAGCTGAGATGGCCCTTCAGAAATGTCTTGAATCAAGGCAAGAGACCAGGCTTTGGAACCCTTCATTGATCAGCCTGGACACAAGTTGCTCCAAGAGAGGAAGCATAATGAGATGGAATGAGGTGCTCCCTTTGTGTAAGAGCAATTCCCAGAGAGAGACTCAGCTTTGAGCCATCAGCAGCCAACACTGCCAAAAGCCAGGGAGAAGTCAGTGCTTCCATCTTAAAGGTGGCATCTGAGCAGTGCACCACAGCGATCTATCTCAGAGTCCATCTTCAGAAAAAGAAAATGAAGCTTAAACAGCAGGACATAAACCCAGAAAGAAATAGAGAAGTCCAACAATATTATTTGAGTAGCTCAGCTTAGCTCTCTCTCTGGAATTCCTAATTATAAAAGTCAATAGATTCCATTTTCTGCTTAGGCCATCTGATATTGGGGTCCTGTCACTTGCAACTGAAAGACCCTGACTAATAATACCATATGTTTAAAGAAAGCAATAATCATTAATTTCTTCTTCCAGCACTTACCACAATGTTATAATTTATTTATTTACACATCTATCTTTCTAATTAGACTGTAAATTCCTTATAGGGTCACATTTTACTCATTCATCTCTAGCATCTATAGCAGTGCATACATAAAGGAAATAGTGAATAAATGTTTATTGAATTAATGAGTAACAAAACACCAAAATGATAGACAATGCACAAGCATAGACATGGATGAGTTCACAGAGCTCATTAAGAAAAGTATAGTCAATGTTTATTTGAGGGGCATTTGGCTGGCTCAGAAGAATGTGCAAGTCCTGGGGCACCTGGGTGGCTCAGTCATTTAGTGTCTGCCTGTGGCTCAGGTCATGGTCCCGGGGACCTGGGATCAGGCCCCTCATCCGACTCCCTGCTCAGCGGGAAGCCTGCTTCTCCCTCTCCCACTCCCCCTGCTTGTATTCTCTCTCTCTGTGTCAAATCAATAAATAAAATCTTAAAAAAGAAAAGAAGAAGAAGAAGAAGAAGAAGAAGAAGAAGGAGAAGGAGAAGAAGAAGAAGAAGAATGTGCAACTCTTGATCTCAAGTTGTGAGTTTAGGCCCCTCGCTGGGTGTAGAGATTACTAAGAAAAAGAAATAAGCTTGGGTCGACACCTGGATGGCTCAGTCAATTGAGTGTCTGACTCTTGATCTCAGCTAAGTTCTTGACCTCACAGTTGTGAGTTTGAGCCCCACATTGGACTCTGCACTGGGTGTGGAGCCTACTCATAAATAAATAAACAAACAAACAAGAAAACTTAAAAAAAGTTTACTTGAAAGGCACAATATTTGGCCTCTCTGATTTCACATTTCTTCTCTCAACTCAGTCTAAATTGGAATTTAGCCCCAAATACTCAGATTCTTTAATATCAGGTAACTTTAGGTTGATGTTTAAATTAGGTTTGGTCAAATACTCATTTCTTCTTAAAATACACTTTCTTGCCTTCTCTCTGCTCCATGTTAATTCTCGGTCTATGGATTTGTTCACCGTGTATTTGGTCCCAGGCCCTGCACTAGACTCTGGGAATATACCAATGATAGAATGATAGTATGATAGAAAACCCTGCATCCAGGAAGTGTATATTCTTTAAAAGGAAGGCAAATTTTAAACAATTACAAATGTATTTGTATTACATAAGGTAGTTACAGGAGTGTATAACGGGAGGATAACCGAAATTGTGAAATTAGGGAAATTGTCTCTATGAAAATGACATTTTTTTTTTTGAAAATGACTTTTCTACAGAGATTCAAAGGAAAAATATGTTAGCTTCCAGAGGCCCCAACAAATATTTCACTGAGTCTCATTGGCCTAAGGTAATCAGTATGATCAGAGGAAATAAATGAATTCACTAATTCAGTAAGTGAATCAATAATTTTATTAATTCAATAGAAATTCACTAAGTAGCTAAGCTCACAAGAATCCACTTCTGGAACTGTAGGTGAAATTAATCTCTCCAAAATTATGAAAGAAATTGAAGAAGACACAAAAAGATGGAAGACCATTCCATGCTCTTGGACTGGAAGAATAAACATTGTTAAAATGTCTATACTGGGGGCGCCTGGGTGGCTCAGTGGGTTAAAGCCTCTGACTTCGGCTCAGGTCATGATCCCAGGGTTCTGGGATCGAGCCCCACATCAGGCTCTCTGCTCAGCGGGGAGCCTGCTTCCCTTCCTCTCTCTGCCTGCCTTTCTGTCTACTTGTAATCTCTGTCTGTCAAATAAATAAATAAAATCTTTAAAAAAAAAATGTCTATACTGCCTAGAGCAATCTATACTTTTAATGCCATTCCGATCAAAATTCCACCGGTATTTGTCAAAGAGCTGGAGCAAATAATCCTAAAATTTGTATGGAATCAGAAAAGACCCCGAATTGCTAAGGAAATGTTGAAAAATAAAAATAAAACTGGCGGCATCACGTTACCTGATTTCAAGCTTTACTACAAAGCTGTGATCACCAAGACAGCATGGTACTGGCATAAAAACAGACACATATACCAGTGGAACAGAGTAGAGAGCCCAGATATGGACACTCAACTCTATGGTCAAATAATCTTTGACAAAACAGGAAAAAATATACAGGGAAAAAAGACAGTCTCTTCAATAAATCGTGCTGGGAAAACTGGACAGCTATATGTAGAAGAATGAAACTCGACCATTCTCTTACACCGTACACAAAGATAAACTCAAAATGGATAAAAGACCTCAATGTGAGACAAGAATCCATCAGAATCCTAGAGGAGAATATAGGCAGTAACATCTTCGATATCAGCCACAGCAACTTCTTTCAAGATATGTCTCCAAAGGCAAAGGAAACAAAAGTGAAAATGAACTTTTGGGACTTCATCAAAATCAAAAGCTTCTGCACAGCAAAGGAAACAGTCAAGAAAACAAAGAGGCAACCCACGGAACGGGAGAAGATATTTGCAAATGACAGTACAGACAAAAGGTTGATATCCAGGATCTATAAAGAACTCCTCAAACTCAACACACACAAAACAGACAATCATATAAAAAAATGGGCAGAAGATATGAACAGACACTTCTCCAATGAAGACATACAAATGGCTATCAGACACATGAAAAAATGTTCATCATCACTAGCCATCAGGGAGATTCAAATTAAAACCACATTGAGATACCACCTTACACCAGTTAGAATGGCCAAAATTAGCAAGACAGGAAACAACATGTGTTGGAGGGGATGTGGAGAAAGGGGAACCCTCTTACACTGTTGGTGGGAATGCAAGTTGGTGCAGCCACTTTGGAGAACAGTGTGGAGATTCCTCAAGAAATTAAAAATAGAGCTTCCCTATGACCCTGCAATTGCATTACTGGGTATTTACCCCAAAGATACAGATGTAGTGAAAAGAAGGGCCATCTGTACCCCAATGTTTATAGCAGCAATGGCCACGGTCGCCAAACTGTGGAAAGAACCAAGATGCCCTTCAACGGACGAATGGATAAGGAAGATGTGGTCCATATACACTATGGAGTATTATGCCTCCATCAGAAAGGATGAATACCCAACTTTTGTAGCAACATGGACGGGACTGGAAGAGATTATGCTGAGTGAAATAAGTCAAGCAGAGAGAGTCAAGTATCATATGGTTTCACTTATTTGTGGAGCATAACAAATAGCATGGAGGACAAGGGGAGTTAGAGAGGAGAAGGGAGTTGAGGGAAATTGGAAGGGGAGATGAACCATGAGAGACTATGGACTCTGAAAAACAATCTGAGGGGTCTGAAGGGGCGGGGGGTGGGAGGTTGGGGGAACCAGGTGGTGGGTATTGGAGAGGGCACGTGTTGCATGGAGCACTGGGTGTGGTGCAAAAAACAATGAATACTGTTACGCTGAAAATAAATTAAAAATAAATTAAAAATAAAAATAAAATAAAATAAAAATTATATGGTTCAGAGTAAGAGAGAAGAATTTTTCCCAAAAGGAGATTTTTGGGTGCAGCTACAGAGAAGAAGTAGAAATGGCTGCTGGGCAGTAAGCACAAGCATCCCATCATAGGCAGCAAGTTGTGATTAAGAAAGCCTGCTATAAGACCTTTGCAGTAATCCAAGCGATAGATGACTTAAATAAGGAGAGGCCAAAGAGTGTGGAGAGAATGAATAGGACTTGATAATTAATTGGCTGAGAGAATAATAAGCTGAGGGACTAGATGATGACTCCAAGATTAAAGTTTTTCTTGCCCAACTTTGACACGTTAACCTAGATGTCTTAAGAATTTCCTGGATGGGTACATGAGAGAAATGTAGAAAGAAAATGAAGAAAGATTTCCCTACCTTGTCATAAAGTTCTTTTTGGATGTTTTCTAAACTACTCTTTTTTTTTAAGATTTTTATTTATTTTTTATTTGACAGAGAGAGAAAGAGACAGCGAGAGAGGGAACAGAAGCAGGGGGAGTGGGAGAAGGGAGAAGCAGGCTTCCCCCCGAACAAGGGGCCCGATGCGGAGCTCAATGGGGGCTCAATCCCAGAACCATGGGATCATGACCCGAGCCGATGCCAGACACTTTAACAACTGAGCCACCCAGGTGTCCCTCTAACTACCTTTGTAAATGTTTCCTTTTAGAAACCCTTTAGAGTTCTCTGTTGTTCTTCCAGACCCTCATATGCTTTTCTGTAGTGTATTGCTTTTCTGAACCATATTCACTAATCAAATGTTAAGTGTCCTTCTAACTTAGCTTCTCTATACACTATACTAGACAAGCATCTGACTCTTTAATGCTACCCATTGGCAAATGTGTTGAAGTTGGACTTTTCTTTTTTAAGATTTTATTTATTTATTTGTCAGAGAGAGAGAGAGAGAGCACAAACAGGGGGAACGTCAGGCAGAGGGAGAAGCAGGCTCCCTACTGAACAAGGAGCCTGATGCAGGACTCAAGCTCAGGACCCTGGGATCATGACCTGAGCCAAAGGCAGATGCTTAACCAACTGAGCCACATGGGCATCCCGGAAATTATTTTAAAGTAGTTTTTTGTAAATATCAAAAAATAGTATAACCACTGGGGCACCTGGGATTCAGTCAGTTAAGCGTCTGACTCTTGATTTTTGGCACAGGTCATGATTTCAGTCAGAGTTGTGGGATCAAACCCTGTGTCTGGCTCATTGCTCAGCACAGAGTCTGCTTGAGATTCTCTCTCCTTCTTCCCCTCCCCCTACTCATACTCTCTATCTCTCTCTAAAACAAAACAAAACAAAAAATAATATACCCAGGATTATAGACATAAATTGTGATGGCTCTTCACCTGATGAGTCCCCTGTGACTCTGTTTTGTAAGAGATTCCAGATCCCTGGTCACAAATGTAAGGCACATGCTCTAGACTGGGTCAGTTTAAGTTCCTTACTTCCCTAGTCAGAGTGATTTATCCAAGGGATGGGTTTATTATTCCTTCCTAGAGAGTCTTCATAATGAAGCTGAGAAAAAGAGGTTTACCTTTTTCTAAAACAACTAAGCTTGAAAGAATACAATTTCAAGTCTCTTTGCCTGTTAATCTTTATGAATTAGACATCTAAAGGAAAAATTAACACCAATGTGCAAAAAGATAGAGACATAAGATATGGAAAGAGAGGAAGAAATAGAGATGGAGAGACAGAGATCTTAAAATCAGAGAGAATTTATATCCCTGGGCGCTGCTCTCCATGGAGGCAGCTCAAATTCTGACCTTTCTGTAGCTTGGTCATGTGTTCTACTGGGGATCCCAAGTGCTGGCACATGACAGGTGTTCTAAAAATGTTGAGATAGAGACTTTTCTTTGGACAAATATGAAGTGACAGGGACCACATTCACACTTCCTTCCAAAACAATAAAAAAAAAAAAAGCAGACAAAATATAAGGAAAAAATGGTTTTTAGACACTGGACATCAGGCGATAAAAGACAGTATGATTTCAGGGCACCTGGCTGGCTCAGTTGGTAGATCACACAACTTTTTTTTTTTTTTAAGATTTTATTTATTTGACGGACAGAGATCACAAGTAGGCAGAGAGGCAGGCATAGAGAGAGGAGGAAGCAGGCTCCCTGCTGAGCAGAGAGCCCAATGCGGGGCTCAATCCCAGGACCCTGGGATCATGACCTGAGCCGAAGGCAGAGGCTTTAAACCACTGAGCCACCCAGGCACCTGATCACACAACACTTGATCTTGGGTCATGAGTTCAAGGTCCATGTTGGGGGTAGAGATTGCTTTAAAAAAAGTGGGGGGGATGCCTGGGTTGCTCATTCAGTTGGGCATCTGACTTTTGATTTCCACTCAAGTCATGGTCTCAGAGTTGTGAGATTGAGCCATGTCAGGCTCCGTGCTCAGCGAGGAGTCTGCTTCTCCCTTTGCTCTCTCCCTCTTCTTTATCTCTCTCTAGAATAAATAAATAAATCTTAAAAAAAAAAACAGTATGGTTTCTAAAGGGAGGAAATAAACAAAGTGAGCCTTATGAATATCCCTACTTATTGTCTGGAGAGAGTTCCATACCGCACTGCGAAGAGGGGGAAGCCAGGTGGAACCTCATGGTTTCTCTGAGTTGAGAAGATAGAGCTGGGGCCATGAGAGAACAAGGTGGCTAGAGTTTTCAGGGCAGCATATCAAAGAAGAGATTATTGCACAGAGAGTGTACTCTGAAGATCTAGAGAGGTCTACCTCTATTGCTTAGCTTAGTATTGATCAGAGTATGGATATAAGGAACTAAGGTGGAAATAAACAAAAATATTTATAGTTTTCTTTAAGCCTGTGTGTTCCAACTTGGGAAATAGATGATAAATGTATCCTTATAGTTTCCAATGAACAAAGCTTCTAAAGGTTTTTAAACAATTATTGGATGAATGTGAGTCAGTCAGTTCTTCCCTGTTCCTTAAGCTAGTTGTGGCCAGATTTCTGTTGCTTACAACCAAAGAATCTTAACCAATATACCTTATAATTTTACTTCCCAGAGTTTATCTTTAAGAACTAACAAAGGAGTCCAAAGATTTTGGTTATAAGAATGACTTTCATTTAAAAAAAAAAAAAGAAAATGTCTATCATGTTAATGTCTATAAATTTTAGAAATGAGGAGTGCCTGGGTGACTCAGTAGGTTAAGCATCCAACTCTTGATTTTGGTTCATGTCATGATCTTAGGGCTATGAGATCAAACCCCAGGTGGAGGGGGGGGATCTTCACTCAGCAGGGAGTCTGCTCAAGATTCTCTTTCCTCTCTCTCCCCCTTTGCTCCTCCCCCTGCTCACTCTTTCTCTTAAATAAACAAATAAAATATTTTTAAAATATAAATAAATAAATCTCAAAAATGAGTAACAAGACAAAGATTGTGCAAATTTTCATAAAATAGTCTAATGAAATACTATACTACATAGTAACTAACATGACATTTTAGTTTCTTATTTGACATAGAAATATGTTTATGATATTGATGAATCTTAAAAGGCAAGTTATATACCAGTATGTATAGCTTTTTATTGTACATATGTATATATACACATATAAAGTGTGGAAAGATTCATCTTAAAATGTTAGTAATTCTTATCTCTGGTTGGTAGAGTTCAGGTAGTTTTTATTCTCTTTCTTTTTTTTAAAGTATATGTACAGGGGCGCCAGGGTAGCTCAGTGTCCGACTCTTGATTTCGGCTCAGGTCATGATCTAAAGGTCATGGGATTGAACCCATCGGGTTCCATGCTCAGTGCAGAGTCTACTTGAGGTTCTCTTTCTCCCTCTCCCTTTCCCCTCTCCTGGCTCACACTCTCTAAAATAAAATCAATATATCTTTTTTTAAAAGTACCTGTATATTCTGATTATTCTACAACAAATTTGTTTCAACTATTTGTTTTTAATTCCTTAAATGTCTCCTTAATTGACTCCAGAGTTTCTGGTTTTTATTTAAAGTTTACCTCTGGGTTCCGGTTTATTTGCAAAGCAGAGGAGATTGACACACTTTTAACCAGTTAAATAATTAAGTCCTATCCTGCTCAGATTACAAATTCCTCCTCTTTCTCCAGCTCCCTTTCCAGAGCTCTAATCATTGCATTTGTGCAATGTAACAGCTATACAAATGTACATATACTGCAGGCACAATAAAAAGTGTTAAGTAGATGGTTATTCTCTCAGTAATATCCTAGGAGAGAGATGTTGTATAGCCAAAGGTATATGTTTAATAAAATGGGGCCAGAGAGATTTTAAACTTCTACCAAAACACATTGAAACAGCTCAGTTATTAAAGCTTACAAATGTTTCCCAGTGCCTGGCTGATCTAATGCTTTGGCAAATATTGAAAGTGACCTATGTCCCTAGGGAGAAACATTTTATGCCTAATAATTTGATGTCCCAGATTTTCCAGAAAAGACCTGATTTTTTCCTTTCTTTTGTTTTTCCACAATAAAGGTCATTCCTTTATTGGATTTTAAATTTTATGTCTCTGCAAGATTTTTCCTATAAATGAATTCATGCATTTAAATTAAAAAAATATTTTGCTAGTTTACAAATCCCAATTATTAATTTTTTAAAAATTACCAAAGCATCAGAGTTGGAACAATTGATCCTCTGGCAGGGTAATGTGGTATTGATGACCCCAGCAGAATTGAGGAGAGATATGAATATTGTGGATATTAAAAATCTAATTTGAGGGGCGCCTGGGTGACTCAGTTGGTTGAGCGACTATCTTGGGCTCAGGTCATGATTCCAGACTTCCAGGATCGAGTCCCACATCAGGCTCCCAGCTCCTTGGGGAGTCTGCTTCTCCCTCTGACCTTCTCCTCTCTCATACTCTCTCTCACTCATTCTCTCTCAAATAAATAAATAAAATCTTAAAAAAAAAATCTAATTCGGTGTTCATATGTTGGCAACCACAAGAAACTACCACGTGAATTCCCAGGCAACCTGCACCATAACTGCTTCTGCCCTGAATTCTAATGCCAGATGTAAAACTAACTAGCTGTATAAAAGAGGTTCAATCAATATTTTGTTGCTTTCATATCCTTATCTCTCAAGTAGGATTTTAAAAAATGAACTATCAGCCCTGCTGGGTTGTTTTGAGGATTAAATTAAATACTCAAAGCACATGTGATCTGAAAAACATTGTTTTTACGAAGGAGTCATTTGTTAAAATCTTACTATGGAAGTTAAGAAATAAAACACAGAGAAGTCGAACTGCCCTGGTTGAAGACGATATGAAGGGCAGAAGCCCATCATACAAATTTAAAATGTTACTGTTGCTCCTTCTCATGTTTATTAGGGAAATACAAGAACAAGTTAAAAAAAAAAAAAAAAAGAATAAGAATCACTAACAATTCCACTGCATATGGATTTATGGGTAGACTATATTTTTCCAAACCCTAAAGATTATCTTCAAACAAACTTGAGCAAGTGACTGGTTGAAGAGAGTGAAGTCTTTTCCCATGGTTCCATGGGGCTGGCCTCAGTGAGATTCTAGGCCAGGGGTCAAAGTAAGGAAGGCAGATTTCATCAAGTCCAGGAGGCAATGAAACACATGACCAGAAAGAGGAGACAAAGGCCAGAAGCTGCTAGAGAAGGAATCTGAATAAAGAGCCAGACTGAAGGAAACCTAGAGCGCCCCGGATAATAGTTACGAACACAACTAGAGTTCTTTTAACATGTTTTTCATTGGCTAGCAGCTATTACTTCTCAGTTCAATCAGACTAGTGTGAAGAGTCAGTGTTACCAATGGAATTAAACTTAAGAATGTGGCCATTTGTTAAACTTACAAAACTGCCACTGAATTTTTAGTTAAAAAGATTGCTATAGGGACACCTGGGTAGCTCAGTCTGTTGAGCATGGAACTCTTGTTTTTTGCTCAGGTCATGATCTCAGGGTCATGAGATTGAGCACCGGGTTGGGCTCTGTGCTGAGCCCGGAGCTTGCTTAAGATTCTCTCTCTTCCTCTCTCCCTTTCTTCTCCCCCAAACTGTTCATGTGCAATCTCTCTATATATTAAAAAAAGAAAAGAAAAGAAACCCACCATGTTAATTTGAATGTACTTTGAATTATAAGGGCAAAAGAAAGATAATTTTTTGTACATTTTATTTATTTATTTGACAGAGAGAGACACAGCAAGAGAAGGAACACAATCGGAAGGAGCGGGAGAGGGAGAAGCAGGCTTCCTGCTGAGTAGGGAGCCGAGGTGACTCTGGGCTCCATCCTAGGACCCTGGGGTCATGACCTGAGCCGAAGACAGACACCTAATGACTGAGCCACCCAGGCGCCCCTGTACATTTTTTTTCCATTTAATTGGAATGGTTTTCAAAATTCTGCAAATAAATGGTAATTATAAATTAAGGCATTAAGAATTTATTGGAAAAAAAAGAAAAAAGAATTTATTGGTAAATAATGTATATATCCCCATTCCAAGAAATATAATAAGTGAATAAGGTTAAAATAAATGCCTTAAAGTTTAAAAAAAAAAAAGAATATGATTAGGGTGAAAATTTCCAAATACCCCTGCATTCTCCTACTTTCTTATAATCCAGGGCAAGAGAAGGAATATAACTTGAAAGAAAGAAATATGGTAATGCTCAAATAAATTGAGGTTTTTCCGTACTAGTTAGTTATAAACATTACTATTATTTGATCTTTTTTTCCCCTTTTTACCAAATCTATAAAGAGATATTAAAATATTAAAGCCATATATGATTCTGATTATCGGGTTAAAACATTTGTCTAGAACCTTCCAACTTATGCATGTAAAGGTTCAAAACCTTTCAGAAATATTTGATGATTGTTCCACATCTTTCATTACCCTCCTGCACATATTTAATCATTCTTTCCTCCAGAAGTCCCTGATATATGCAGATTGGGCTAAATGCTCAATCTGTGCTCCAAGCCCCTCTATGTATACTTCTATCATTTCTACTTACCACCTGTGTTGAAATTATCTGCTCATAATCTGTCTCTTTGGCTGAACTGTAAGCTTGTATGGAAATCCTCCACAAACCCCAGAGGGGGTTGAGTACCCTTATTATAAGGGTCCACAATTCCCCCTTGTTTTTCTTCTTTTTTTTTTTTTTAAAGAAATACTAGTACCTCATAAATGTTTCATAATTTTTTAAGATTTATTTTAAAGTGGAGTGGGGCAGGGACTCCTGGGTGGCTCAGTGCGTTAAGTCTCTGCCTTAGGCTCAGGTCATGATATCAGGGTCCTGGGATTGAGGCCCGCATCCAGCTCTCTGTTCAGCGGGGAGCCTGCTTCCCCCTCTCTCTCTGCCTGCCTCTCTGCCTACTAGCGATCTCTCTTTCTGTCAAATAAATAAATAAAATTAAAAAAAAAATAAAGTGGAGCGGGGCAAAGGAAGAAGGAAACTTTTTTTTTTTTAAGATTTTATTTATTTATTTGTCAGAGGGAAAGAGAAAGAGAGTGGCAGGCAGAGGGAGAAGCAGGCTCTTTACTAAGCGAGGAGCCTGATTTGGGACTCGATTCCAGGACTCTGGGATCATGACCTGAACTAAAGACAGATACCCAACCAACTTCTCCACCCAGGAACCATATGGTTGAGAGAGTCTTTTTTTTTTTTTTTTTTTAATTTTATCTATTCATTTGACAGAGATCACAAGCAGGCAGAGAGGCAGGCAGAGAGAGAGAGAAGGGGAAGCAGGCTCCCCGCTGCCCAGAGAGCCCGATGAGGGGCCCGATCCCAGGACCCTGGGATCACGACCCGAGCCGAAGGCAGAGGCTTCAACCCACCGAGCCACCCAGGCGCCCCTGGTTGAGAGTCTTAAGCCGACTTCATGCTGAGTGCAGAGCCCAATACGGGGATCGATCTCATGACCCTAAGATCACAACCTGAGCCAAAACTAAGAGTCAGCCACTTAACCAACTGCACCACCCAGGCAACCCCTTCTGGTTTTTCTTTGTAACAGTGAAGGGTATGATTATTTTTGTAACAGTGGTGGTAATTATCACTCTCCAGTACACCATACCATTATGGTTGAAGCTTTCCCTCACACGCCACTATCACTTTCCTCACTGCATTCTCTCTATTTTCAAAATAGAATTCTATTTTCAAGCTTTGTGCAGTGGCAGTATCGTAGCCAATGAGATTTATCTGAGGCGTAATTATTGCTAATTGAAAAAGATTATTTGAAAAAAACAAAAAGAAGACAATTGGGTGCCTCTTACTTTTTTTATTTACAACAATAATTTATCAGGGCACCTAGATGGCTCAGTCAGTTAAGCGTACGCCTTTGGATCACTCAAGTCATGATCCCAGGGTTCTGGGATGGAGCCTGGCAACAGGCTCCCTGCTCAGCAGGGAGTCTGCTTCTCCCTCTGCTCCTCCCCCTGTTTATACTCTCTCTCTCTCTCTCTCTCAAATAAATAAATAAAATAAAACCTAAAAAATAAAATAAAAACTAAAACAATAGCTTATTTTTGTACCGAGCTTTAAAAATTAAATACTGCTATAATACTTACAATGAAGTAAAACACTACATTGTTCCTCCTCCACTACTCTCAATTCCCACTTTTAAAACAAAACATTTTTGGGCGCCTGGGTGACTCAGTGGGTTAAGCCGCTGCCTACGGCTCAGGTCATGATCTCAGGGTCCTGGGACCGAGTCCCGAGTCGGGCTCTCTGCTCGGCAGGGAGTCTGCTTCCCTTCCTCTCTCTCTGCCTGCCTCTCTGCCTGCTTGTGATCTCTGTCAAATAAATAAATAAAATCTTTAAAAAATAAAAAATAGAAAAAATAAAATAAAACAAAACATTTTTTCCATTATGGTAGCTGAATATTCTTCTGGTACTTGTTTCCATCTTCCTAAATAACATCCATGATTGTATTTCCTTTCTTCTACAATTTTTTCTTTTGGAATTAATAATTATCTTTATTGTTTGCTCAGTTTTCTATGTTCCTATAACTAATTCATGCTCAAAAATTCCTCCAGAATTATAAATTTCCTCTCATAATTTTCAAATGCATCAGGTTGGGTTTTTTTTATTTATTTATCTCATGGCAACATCCCTTGTGAAGCCTTCTGCTCTCCAGTCCCAACAGGAATAGATTTTTCCCTACCAATATTCAAATATGGCTCTGGGATCTCCAACCCTGTCCTGAGGATTCTTTCTCCTCCCTACGTTGGATCTCCTATTTTCTAGGTGTCATATCTTTCTTCCTTATTTTGCTCTCTTGCTTTGTGGAACACATTCTGCAGTATACATGTTAGATACAATCTTTAAAAACGTGGACATCTACAAACGTCTTTATTTTATCCTCACTCTTGAATGAAAGTTTGGCTGAGTATAGAATGGTAGGTTGAAACTATTTTCCTTGGAATTCTGAAGACATTGATTAGTTGTCTTCTGTATGCTGGAAAGAGACAATTCCTTTCTAATTCTAGCTCTGTTTGTGGCCTCCCTTTTCCCTCTTTGAAAATGTTTAGGAACTTTTTTTTGTCTCTTGTAAATAAAAATTCATATGAGATGCCTTGGTGTGGGTCTTTCTAAATCTATTGTGCTTAGCATTTAATGAGTGCTCCTACTCTGGAAACTCATGTCTTTCAATTGTGGGAATTGCTCTTGAATTACTACTTTGATCATCTCCCCCTCTGTTTTCTCTATCCTTCCTTTCTGAAACTTTTATTATTTAGATGTTGAATTGTCTTTAATTTTCTTCTCTTTTCTATTTCCCATTCTTTTTTATTTTTTGATTCTACTTTCTCAGAGATTTCCTTCAATTTTATCTTCAAATTCCTGAGCCTTTGGGATTCCACAGCCATGAATCAGTTTGTTGTTATTAACTTTACCTCTGCAGATTTTAACTTTCTTTAGACTGAAATATTTATTCTCACTTGTTCATCTACTTGTTCATCACTTGTTCATCTACTTCCATGCTTCAAATTTTGTTATATTTTCTCCTTTCCCACTCTCTGGCTCTTCTTGTTTATGTCTTCATAGGGATTTCAAGAGAAACCTGTGGTGAACACATGTGTTCAATCTACCATGAATAATAAGGACCTTTTTCCTTGTTCACTAAAATAGCCATGCTTCTTCTTAAGGCAACAGTTCTGAGTTACAAGGAAAAGATCAAGTACAAGAAAGTATAGAAAAGAAAAAAACCCCACAGATATGAATATTTCAAGATATTACCTTATAACATTCCCAAGAGTGCTGGAGCTAGCTTATACTAGCTCAAAAGAATAGATGGTTTTATTTTTTAAAATGCTGTGAGCCAGTTGTTAAACACAATTTTTTTTTAAAGATTTTATTTATTTATTTGACAGACAGAGATCACAAGTAGGCAGAGAGGCAGGCAGAGAGAGAGGGGAGGAAGCAGGCTCCCCGCTGAGCAGAGAGCCCAATGCGGGGCTCGATCCCAGGACTCTGGGATCATGACCTGAGCCAAAGGCAGAGGCTTTAACCCACTGAGCCACCCAGGCGCCCCTAAACACAATTTTTTAAAAAGATTTTATTTATTTATTTGAGAGAGAGAGAGAGAGAGTGAGAAAACATGAAAGGGGAGGAAGGTCAGAGCAGGGAGCCTGAGTGGGACTTGATCCTGGGACTCCCGGATCATGACCCAAGCCAAAGGCAGTAGCTTAACCACTGAGCCACCCAGGGACCCCTTAAACACCATTATTAAAAATTAAATTAAAGGAGCATCTGTGAGGCTCAATGGGTAAAACGTCTGCTTTTGGCTTGGGTCATGACCTCGGGGCTCTGGGATCAAGCCCCATGTTGGGTTTATAATGTTGGCTTTATAATGCTTATTATCTTATAACTTATAATGAAATAAATTATATTAAAAATAGATAATAGGGGCGCCTGGGTGGCTCAGTGGGTTAAAGCCTCTGCCTTCGGCTCAGGTCATGATCTCAGGGTCCTGGGATCGAGCCCCGCATCGGGCTCTCTGCTCAGCAGAGAGCCTGCTTCCCTCTCTCTCTCTCTCTTTCTCTCTCTGCCTGCCTCTCTGCCTACTTGTGATCTCTGTCTGTCAAATAAATAAATAAAATCTTAAAAAAAAAGATAATAAATTTAACTTCTTATTTTAGTGAATTTTACTACTATTTATGTTTTTGAAGTTATTTATCTCTATCTTATTTATATGGTGGAAATAATATATAATCTCTTTCCAACCCCATATTTAGGAAAATCATATTAGAAGCAAAAGTGGCAATACTAAAAAAAAAAAAAAAAAAAAGTGGCAATACTGGCAGTATTTTTATCACAGATATAAGAAAATGCTACAATAAGGGTTAATATTGTTCTTTTCCTTCTCTCTAGACTTAAGAAAGTGATAAAGAGGGGTGCCAGTGTGGCTTAGTTGGTTAACTGTCCAAATCTTGGTTTCAACTCAGGTCATGGTCTCAGGGTTGTAAGATTGAGATCAGCATTAGGCTCTGCACTGGGCATGGAGCCTGCTTAGGGTTCTCTCTCTCTCTCTCCCTCTCATACTCTCTCTTTCTAAAAAAAAAAAAAAAAAAAATATATATATATATATATATATAAAGAAAGTGATAAAGAAGAATATTAATAGTATAAACAAATTAAAATGGGGCACCTGGGTGGCTCAGTTGGTTAAGTGTGTGCCTTTGGTCCTGGGATTGAGCCCCAAGTCAGACTCTCTGCTCACTGGGGAGTCTGCTCCTCTCTCTTCCTCTGCCCCTTCCCAGGCTTTGTGCTCTGCTCACTCTTGCTCACTCTTTCTCTCAAATAAATAAATAAATAAAATTTTTTAAAAAAATACAAATTAAAATTAAAAGTGTGTTTTGTCTGTAGGATTTAGGTTGTCAATAGCACAAAAAAATATGAGTATATATTCTTTCAGTATTTGAAAACGATTATCTCATTCAAGAAGAAATCACTCAGTCATTGACAAACAAGTGACATTCTTCTCCTTTGTTCCACTTCACCTTAATCTTTAACTTAAAATATTGACCAACATTCAGGTGTAACCACACTCATTTGTCAATTACAACCATAGGTCTGCCATGGATTTAAAAGTTCTACAAAAATCAACAAAATCATTTAGTGAGAACTGACTGGCTATAATGACTTCACAATAAAGTGTATATTATTATCTATAAATTCTGGCTACACATTCTTTATCTTAATAAAATTTAATACATGCACACTTTTAAAATTTATTTCGTAGTGAGCTAGTTCTTAAACATGTATTAATACATCACTGCCTATAACTTTCTCTATATTATAAATTCCTTCAATACAGTAACTCTTTTTGTTTGATTCCTCAGGCCTTACAAGGTTTCTATTATGTACTAGGTACTCCATAAACATTTATTGAATGAGTGGATGAAAGCTCAAGAATCTTGCCTTATTCATTTTTATATCCAAGAACTAGCACAGTGCCTGACACAGCTCAAGTCCTGAAAAAAAAAAAAAAAGTTTGTGGACCTGAACTGAACTTGAGCCATATTCCCCTAATTCTGAAAACAATCCCATGGCAATCAAACATATCAAGAAAAGAGTGAGATGGTTTATTTTTTCAGGCACAAGGCTTGTTTTCATAGTTGCTTTGTAAGTTAAGTCACTGGCTGCAGTAAGTCCAGGATGAAAGCCAGATATCCCAATTCCTGAAACAGTGCCCTATTCATTAGGTCCCCTGTTTCTCAGGGGCACCAGTATTTTCTGACACTAATGTTGGGCAGGAGAGCTGGTTACTGACTTTGTGGCTACAAGATTTTTACTTAAGATAAGTGACAATGAACAGAGTCACGAGGAATCAGATAAAGATGTCTACCATTTAATGAGTACACACTATGCTCACTATAAAACTCTGCTTTAAACTCAGTAGCTGGTTTCTCTCAAAAAAACTGTTAAGGTAGGAACTCTCCTTAAATTACAGATGAAGACATTGAGTTTCAGAGAGGTTTGTGGACTTGCCTAAAGCTCAGAGCAGCTTAGCAGGGATCCTGGTTTCAAAACAGTTTCGTCTTTTTTTTTTTTTCTTTTTTAAGACTAATTTATTTTAGAGAGAGGAGGGGAGGGACAGAGGGAGAGTCTTAAGCAGAGCACGGAGCCCAAAATGGGGTTCAATCTCATGACCCTGAGATCACTACCTGAGCCGAGACCAAGAGTCTGATGTTTAACCAACTGAGCCATCCAGATAAATCCCTGTATATTTTAATTGGACAATGTTTCTTAACCATCAACTGTTTGTACACCATTGCTCATGTACCACTTTCAGGATTCGCATGACAATCATGTTATCATTTATTTCATATTTTTCTTGGAGCTTTTTTGTTTAGCCTAATCTGAAATAATAATATCCATGAAATGATTGGTTAATACATTGTCATACTTTCTTAATACATATTAAGGGAATAATTTTTAAAGTAAAAAATTTGCCAGCTTACCAGCTACAATGACCTTGGGTACTGTCAGAGACAGATACTTCCCTGAGGCAAACACTGCTTTTTACAATGCTGCAGATTTAACTTGTTCTGCAGTAGGAGCAAGGGTGATGGTCATATTTTTTTGGTTTGCTTTCTGTTTCCATCTTGAAATAAAAAGAAATAAATCAATCTGTTTTACTGGAAGGGGGGGGGGGGCTGACTCATACTTCCTTGAGCAATTTCCCATTGCACAAAACAAGTTTTACAAAAGCTTATTCCAGGGTCACTGAAACCTTCCAGGCGACTGAATTGGAATGAAACTTGGCTAAGATTACTAAATGTCACCAGTGTTAGACAATTGAAGGGTTTTGTAGCAAAAACAGAATTCAAGAAAAATAAAACCAAATTGTTGGAAAGCACCTACAGTGACAGTCACACAGAATTCAAAAATCTAAGAAAAGCTTCTTGGCATTTTGCTGCCCCAGCTGGAGTTGATAGAATTGTTTCTATTCTTTCCTCTAAGTAAGTTGGAGGAGGAAGTCTTTGGATTGTCTTTCTTTGCTTTTGAGTGGGAGGATTAACTAATACAGCATTATCAGACATAATGGCAGAAGGAAAAAGGGGGGAAATATTTGAACTGCTGAAAAACTAAATTCATATCTTTGTGGAAGAACCCAGATTTGGCGAAGTAGACAATTTGTAATGTTGTCCAATGCATTTCAGAGAAAAAAAAAAATTAAAGGAGCATCAGAAATTAGAGCAGCCGAGACCACAGTGATAAATAGTACAGTTTTTTTTTTTAATTTGTGAAATATAAATGTCTACTTTTGGTCCAGTTTTAATCTATCCCTTTTATAGTGCCAGCAAGTCCCTCCACAATATGGTTTTTACCACAATATTCAGTTTTCTCCTTATCTCAAAATACTACACCAGAACAGAGGCCCAGGGTCACTGACATGAGGGTTTCACTTACTGCTGGACTTTAATTAGACCAGAACTTACAAATCGCAATACTGTGTCCCTTTTATGTCTTTTTTTTCCTCCTTTTATTTCCTTTTTATTCTTAAAAAGAAAATTTCCTGTAGAATTTAGAGCTAAGAAGAGTGCTGTTTTGTTTTGTTTTGTGAAAACAGAATCTTTCACAATAGTGAGAACTTCATGATGAAGTGTTTTCATCTTGCCCTGATGGTGTGGTTAGCAACCTAAATGACAAATTAAATAATTAATAATTAAATAATTATTGGATTATTAAATTATTATTATTAAATTTATTAAATTAAACAATTATTTACATTAAATTATTTAAATTTAAATTATTTAAATAGCTATAGAATCTTCACAAAAGAATGAGAATCTCCACAAAAGAATCTTCCTCACTTTCTCGGGAAGAGTCTGAGGGTTGGAGAGGGGAGGGTCAGGACTTTGTGTTCTATTTGGTAGAGTCTAGGCTTCCCTCACCTACTTAAGAAAACATTGTTTTTGGAGATTTGCTGAGTTGGCCTAAAAGATGAGAACTTCTCTTATTAAGAGAGAAGGGACTGGAGCAGAGATGGATTATATCCAGAATGGGCAGTTAGGCTGTGCTAGGTCCTCTAGCTGTGGGGCTCCTCATTCTGCTTTTTCACAGTGGCCTGGATGCGGCAGGAATGTTGTTGAGCGTGGCTTTCGGTGTATCTGCGGACTGAGCACTAAGCTATAATCTTCCCTGTAGTGAAAATTCCAGCTGCCAAATTCAGCAGAGGGAGTAGATGCTATCTTCAGCAGAGGCAACCACCCTTGAATGGAGTGTAAGGAGGGACAATGTGTGTTTCAGCAGCAGATCAATGGACTGAGGACTCCCTATAACTCTTCTCCACATCAGTTTTCCTAAGTTACATAAGCCTTAGGTTCTTTTATAACGAATGAGGTAGGGCCCTCTAAAAATAACTACGATTGAATTACCAACCCTGATAGATAAGAGCCCAAAGGATTTAATTTAATTGAGAAAAATAATGAAATGTGGTATTTCTTACACTGTAGTTTTATAAGTTATATATTGCTGTGTAACAATATTACAACAAACCGAGTAACTTAAAATATCAGTCATTTGTTAAAGGGCTAAAACATTATTCATTTATAGGGACGCCTGGGTGGCTCAGTCAGCTTAGTGTCTGACTTTTGATTTCGGCTCGGGTCATGATTTCAGGGTCTTGAGATCAAGCCCCACTTGAGATTCTCTCTCTCCTTTTCCCCGTGCCCCTCCCCCTGCTCTCTACACTCTCTCTCTCTCTTTCTCTCTCTCTCTCAATCTCTAAATAAATAAATAAAATCTTTTAAAAAATTACTCATTTATTAGGTCATAGTTTCTCTTGGTCATGAATCTGGGATGGCTTAGCTCAGTCCTCTGCTTCAGGGTCTCTCACAAGGCTGCCATCAGGTCTAATCAGGGCTGGGCTGGTCTCTCATCTAGGGTTTGACTGGGGAAGGATCTACTAAAGTTCCCATCATTGTTAGCAGCATTCAACACCTTGTCGTCTATTGGACTGAGGACCTCAGCCCCTGTGCGGTTGAGGAGAAGCTGTCCTCAGTTCCTTGCTGCATGGGCCTTTCCATAAGGTGACTTACTTCATCAAAGCCAGTAAGTCAAAGAGTCCATAGAGAAAATCCACTAGCAAGATCAAAGTTACAGTCTTCTGTAATGCAATGACAGAGGTTACTAACCTTGCATCACCTTTGACATACTCTATTGGTTAGAAGCAAGTCACAGGCCCTGCCAATACTCAAGGAGAAGGATTTACACAAAGGCATGAATACCAGGAAGTGAGGATAATTTGGGGCCATCTTTGTGTCTAAATGCAAATTATAGGACAATTTTATACCTGTTAACACTAAGATGTTCATAGAAAATTGTGTGATTTAAATACAGTAATTTATGTTTACCCCAATGGTTGTCATGTTAGTATTCTTCTTTTTCTTAGCCTTTATTTTCTTTTATTTATAGTATAGTACTTTCCTATATGTGCCTTTTAAAACCTTTCTCAAATATTTTGTGGAAAAGAGTCTTTATAAATAAACATACTTAACACACTAATATAGACTATATGCTCATATATCCCCAAATATTCATACATTGAAACCTAATCCCAAATGTGATAGTATTTGAAGTTTTTTGGAGGTGGTAGGTCATGAGGGCAGAGCCTGCAGGATTGGGATTAGTGCCCTTATAAAGGACTCCAGAGATTTCCTTGCCTCTTCTGCATGTGAAAATTCAGAGAGAAGATGGCCATCTATGAACCAGGAAGTAGCTCTCATCAGACATTGAATCCACCAATGCCTTGACCCTTGGACTTCCTAGCCTCAAGAACTTTGATAAATAAGTATTTGTTATTTGAGCTACACATTCTATGATATTTTTGTTATAGCAGCCCAAATGGAATAGGACACATACTTAATACAGAAGTAACCACTTTATTAAAAGGGGAAGATCGGTCCTAAAATATGTAATATGCAATATTTACTAAAATGAGGAAAAATTTGCATAAAATAAATATGAAAAACTTATCAACTTCATTCATAGTAAGAGAAAAGGATATTAAAATTCACTGATAGGGTGCCTGGGTGACTCAGTCATTAAGTGTCTGCCTTCAGCTCAGGTCATGATCCTGGGGTCCTGGGATCGAGCCCGGCATCAGGCTCCCTGCTCTGTGGGGAGCCTGCTTCTCCCTCTCCCACTCTCCCCTGTTTGTGTTCTCTCTCTTGCTCTGTCTCTGTCAAATAAATAAATAAAATCTTAAAAAAAAACAATAACAAAAACAAAAAACCTCACTGATAGCCCAATTTTTGTAGGTTGGATTGGCAAAAATTTGAACACTCTGTTGGTGAGGCTTGTGGGAGAAATGGGTAAGAAACAAACTTAAGTTACAATGTTAGGTGTTGATAGATGCTAGGAAGAAAATTAAAGTAGGACAAAGAATTAGAGCAACAGTGTTGCTGTTTTCTATAGATTGGTCAAGATGGCCTATCTGAGAAGGAGACATTCAGGCAGAAACTGTAATGAAGTGAAGAAGTGGACCTTCTGGGATCTACAGAAAAAGCAACTGTGAAAACTCAGAAATGGGAACAGGTTTGCAAAGTTTGAGGAACTGGAAGAAAGCCAGAGTGGCTGAGGCACAGTGAGCAAGGAGAAGAATGATGGGAAACAAAGTTGGAGAGAGAGCCAAGGGTCAGATTAGGGAGCGCTCTGTAGACCATGATAAAAAACTATTTCATTCTGTGAACTGAGGCCATTTGGGGGTTGAGAGCAGGAAAGTGATACTGTAAGACTGAAGTTTTTTAAAAGAATTACTGTGATTGCTAAGAAGAGCGGGTGGTGGGGAGGAACCAGGCAACAATGGAAACAGAAACCAATGAAGAGATTTGGTTCCTATTATGCGTGTGAAACAGAAATCTTGATTCCCAAGCCCATTCTCCACTCTTAACAGACCATTCCCCATTCTTTCCCATCTCAGGATTGGCACTATGATCCTCCAAGTTGATCACTTCTTTTTCCATGTCTCTTATACCTACTTTGATCAGTAAGTTCCTCTGACCTTATCTGAAGAATGCCAATATCCATCCTCTCTTTCCATGTCCACCATCACTCTTAGTCCCAGGTATTTTCATCTCATATCTGGACAGGCATATCCTCTTTGCCTTTGCTTAACGATCTTTACAATCCGTTCTTCACCTGCAGCCAGAATGACCTTTGGAAAATATAAATCAGATCAGGACACTTGTAAGCTTGAAACCTTAAGGGTTTTATTTAGACTTAGAATAACATTGACACTTGGAGCACCTGGATGACTTAGTCAGTTAAGCGTCTGACTCTTGATTTCACCTCAGGTCATGATCTCAGGTCTGTGGGATTGAGGCCCACCTTGGACTCCTTGCTCAGCATGGAGTCTACTTGAGATTGTCTCTCTCCTTCTGCCCCTCCCCTGTGCTATAAAGAAAGAAAGAAACAAAGAAAGAAAAAGGAGGAAGAGAGGAAGGAAGGACAGAAGGAAGGAGGGAGGGAGAGAAAGAAGGAAGGAAGAAGAAAGAAAAAGGAAGGAAGGAAGGAAGGAAACAAGCTTGGGGGGCGGGGAGAATAACATCGACACTCTCTATCAATCTTTTCATAAGCTGGCTTAAGAATACATCTCTAATTTATTTCATGCATGTGGTAGGCAGAATTTTGGCCCCCATGATCTCCATCCCTCGTATTATTCCTGTGATTGTGTTATGTTACATGGCAAAGGGGAGATTACTTGAGCTTGCACAAGTAGAGGCAGAAGCGGAAGTCAGAGAACTTCAATACAGGAGAAAGACGTGGCTCGCCTTTGCTGGCTTTGAAGATGGAGGAAGAGGCCCTGAGCCAAGGAGTGCAGGCAGCCTCTAGAAGCTGAGAGTACCCCAGACAACAGCCACCGAGGTGACGGGGACTCCCATCCTACAACCACCAGGAACTGAACTCTGCCAATAACCTGAATGGGTCTGTAAGTGAATTCTCTTCCAGAGCCTTCATGTAAGAGTCCTGTGTGTTTGGGGCACCTGGCTGGTTCAGTCAGTAGAGCGTGTGACCCTTGATCTCAGGGTAACGAGTTCAAGCCCCACATGGGGCTTACAGCATACTTATAAAAAATTAAAAATAAAATAAAAAAATAAGAGTCCTGTCTGGCCAACACCTCGCCTTCAGCCTTGTGAGAGACTCTAAGCGGAAAATGCAGCTGGGCCCACCCAGGCTTCTGACCAACAGAACTGTGAGCTAATAAATGGGCATTGAGTTTGTTGCAATTTGTTGCACCACAGTAGAAAACTAATAGAATTCAACTTTTTCTCTTGCTCACTGTCGTGCCACACAGGCCACATTTCTCTTCTTCAAATATGCTAAGCTTCTTCTGCTGTAGGATCTTTACATTTAGATTTCCCTCCTCCTGAAATACTCTAATCGTGACAGGCTCCTGGTCACACTTCGGGTGACAGCTTAATCACCACAATCTCAGTAAGTCCTTCACTGACTATCTTAAGCACCACCCTCCGCATTTATTGTCCTGTATCACTAACTTCATAGTACTAGTAGGTAGCTCTTAGTATGCAACTCCTGTGGGACACACACAGTTCTAAGCACTTCACATGGATTCATTCATTTATTTAATTCATTCATTCATTTAATCTCCCCAATGTAGAAGCCTCTTTTAGGCAAACAGACTTTAAGCAATGGAATGTAGAAAGGGCCCACAATGACCATCTGGCCGAATACAAACAGGCCCATCTGGTGACCCATCTCAAAATATCCATAGGCCCTAACTGACCAATGGGCTACTTACAACTAGGCACAGTTACCAAAAAAGGGAAAATTCCACAGGTCACCATACTCCTTATCTTCCCTCTTTTAGAAACAGCCCCCACCCACTGCCTCTTGAAAGACAGCCTCTCCCCGGCTGTCCTGCCTGCCACTCCCTTGTGTGTTCAATAAACTTTGATGTCCTTTGTTCTGCCTCAGGTGAATTTTTCACCTCCTGCGCTACTGGCTTGCACCAGATCGGCACCCCACATTTGACGGGCCCCCATCGGATCAAGAGACACCCCATTTAGATGCCACACCCAATAACCCCATGAAGTTACAAAGTAGGTACTGTCACTATCCCCATTTACAAATGAGGAAATGGAGGGGTGCCTGAGTGGCTCAGTGGGTTAAGCATCTGCCTTCTACTCAGGTCATGTCCCCAGACCTGGGATCCAGTTGTCTTCCAGCTCCCTGCTCTGCGGGAAGCCTGCTTCTCCTTCTTCCGCTGCCACTCCCCCTGCTTGTGTGCACTTTCATGTTCTCTCTCTCTCTGTCAAATAAATAAATAAAATCTTAAACAAACAAACAACAAACAAATGAGGAAATGGAAACACAGAGACTAAGTAACTTGAAAAGATTTCATAGCTAGTAAGTAGCAGAGCCAATATTTGGACCCAGGCTGACTAATTCAAGAGATCACACACTTAAAACTGTATTTCCTCTATAGTATTTATCACATTCTATAATCATCTGGTTGTTGCTGGTGGTGGTGTTGTGGTTTTGTTTGTTTGTTTGTTTGTTTGTTTGGAGAGGGAGGGAGTGGGGAGCAGAGCAGGAGGGAGAGGGACTCTTCAGCAGGCTCCACACCCAGCATGGAGCCCAACAGGAAACGATCTCACAAGGCTAAGATCATGACCTGAGCCAAAACCAGGAGTCAGATGCTTAACCAACTGAGCCACCCAAGTGCTCCCATCTCATTTCTTATTTACTTATTTGTTGTTTTTCTTTCCTTCTACACTCCCACGTGGCATGTAAGCCTCTCAAAAGTAGGAATCTTATTCATCCCATTCACATAGTAGCTGCTGGAGAGTGGCAGAACATATCACCCCAGAATAAGCCACTTATTTTAAATTGAAGGCGGTTGAGAAACAGATAGAAGAAAAACTCTTTGCCCTCCCCTTATTTGCCTAAAATCAGGACCTAAATTTGTGAAAGTATTTCCCTTTCTATCTCTGCCAGGCAGGACAAAAGTTAATCATGGGAGAAAACTCTAGACCCTTATTAGCTCCAGGGACTCTACATAACAAACTTCACTAACAAGCCCTTCCATGATTTCCCCCATGTTTGCCTTCCCACAGTCTGCCATCCAACTGAAATTCAAAGCCCTTTTCCTTGTCTTTTCAATTCTCTAAAAATTTATTTTTTGTGAAGATACCATATAAGCCCAAATTTTAACCATCCCTTTGAACTGCTCACCTTTGAATGTTCCATGTGTATGCCCAATGCACATGTTAGTAAAGTTCCATTTTTCTCTTGTTAATCTGTCTTTTGTCATTCTAATTTATGGAGCCCCAGCCTATGAGCTTAAGATGGGTAGAGGGGAAAAAGAAATTTTTCCTCCCCCACCTCACTGCTCAGCATATATTTTGGAAAATGAATGAGTCATTATTCCCATTTCTCAGATGAGGAAAGTGATACCAGAGAAGTAATTTATGCCAATGACTCAGTACGCAATAGAACCAGGATTCGTACTCAGATCCATTTAATCTCAGTCTTGTGCCCTTAGTTCCTATTGCTTTCTCCATGAAGAAAAAAAAATAATAGTAATAATAATCAGCTGCCACTTTCTTAATATATAATATTGTCCCAGGGTGTGAATATAGTTTTCTTCCACTAGCAAAATGATCCATCCTAAATGGTTTCCTGGAAAATATTGTGACATTGTGAAAGCTCATCCTCTGGGAGCCTTCTCTGGCACTTCTCTCTGAGGCATATCCTGGGTCAGAGAAGTTGTTGGTTCAAGTGCCTCTCAACAGCCTCTGCCTACTGTCCCCCACACACCAACTTCTTTGTCTCCGAGGGGTTAATGTTTCCCTGTCCACAAAATGTAATAACTATTTTCCTTTCCCCTTCTTCCCACGCTAGCTTCTCCCTGGTCTCTATAAGTGGCCCTTCCCACCTCTGAATATCCAAATTACAGTGTATTTTAGAGAAAACTCTCTTCCCCCCTGAAATCTTCCCTTCCTCATGGCAGACCTCTGACGGCTATATTCACATTTTGCTATAGATAATTATCACTGTTAGAGGTCTCACAGCTGATCCCATTGACTCAAAACAACACATTAAAGCCAAGATTCTGACCTGCAAAACATTTCCTCAATAGCCTGACATGAAACAAAGACAATCACACTGAGGCATTTGACCCAGGCTGCACGAGTCCATGGAAGTTAATTGTTTGGTGATTTCCTGTACTTGAGGCACAAATGCTTCCTTTTCCAACAATAGACTCTCTAAAGCCTCAGTCAATGCAATGAAATTAGAGACTAAAAGGACAGCCTATATTCAGATAACACTCCGTGGTGATTGAGGCTATGAGGTTTGCTGGATTGAAAGGTCGTTCACAAAGGAACCACAGGCCCTCCCTGTGTGAGGATTCTTGATTATGGTTTTGGATGTTTCTGGAGGGGTTGTGGCCCTCCTACCCAAGGACTCCTTGATTTTATTGCATGCCCTGGAGTTCAGAGCCTCTTTCTTACAAAGAGAAAAAGATGGATGTGGGTAGTGTGCAAGCATAAGCTATCAAGGAGACCAAACTCCTAAGCATAACATAGGAGACCCTTCATGAACTAGACTCTGACTCCCCAAACATCTCTTTCTTCTGCCTCTACCTGACAAAGATGCTCTTTTTGGCCAAACTATTCAGATTCCTCTAAACTGTCTTCTCAACTAGGCTTTGACATTGGGCTTCAAGAGTCAATTTTTGTTGGGCTTGCATGGCGCAGTTGTAGCAAGAATCCTGCTAAGTCAGCATAGAGGGAATCCCTCACCTCAGATATCTGATCACTCTCGATACCTGGTCAAATTCACCACTCCCCACAATCTCCCAGGTGATACCTGATAATTCTGGCCTACTTTCAGCAAGAATCCTATTAGGTCACTTGAGCAAGATTATTCTACCCTTTTGGTAATTTTCCATCCACTGATTGACATACCTACCCACCCACCCTATCCTTGGCTACAAATCCCCACTTTCCTTTATATTCTAAATTGAGCCCAATTCTATACTGAGCTCTCTTTTCTCCTATTGTAATAGTTCCTGAATAAGATCTGTTTTCACCATTTTAACTACTTACTGCCCAGCTCTTGTTTTTGATTGACACACTTGTAGTGGTACTGTGTGCCTCTCACACTGAATTATTTATTAATTACTTCTCAGAACATTTCTTCCTTGTCCACATCTCCCTGCCTCTCCACCAGCCTAGGAATATCATTTTTTTCACTTCTCTGCCAGGTTAATTCCTAGTCACTCTTCAAGACAAGTTTACATCGTTAATTAGCCAGGTCTCCTCCTTTCCATTCCTAAAATCACTACCACAGATCAGGCCCTCAGAATTTCTTGGCTGGATGACTGCCAACAATCTACATTCTCCAAGTCTCTAGCATTGAACTCCTTCACATCCATCTTCCAACCACCAGCCAGAGTTTATTTAAAATACAAATTTGATCAGCTTATCTCTTACTTGAATTCTTTTTTTTTAATTGAAAAATGATTCTTATTCTTATTCTCTCTTTAATGAGTGAGGAGGTCTGTTCTGAGAAATACCAATATCACAATTGGTTTAGAAAGTTGCAAACTTTCATCTTCTCCAATGTGTTCCATCCCCCCAGTCCAGAGAATTCCTCACTCCTCTAGGGCAGACCAGGCTCTCTAAATTGGTATACCTCTTTCCTGGGTGCCAGGTGTCCCTCTCCATGAGGACGAAGAGGAGGAGAAGGATAGGAAGGAGAAGCAGCCGCAAACGAGTACAAAGAAAGGAAAGAGGAGGAGGGGGAAACTGTGTAGAGAGGAGAAAATGCCTGGGGAAAGAATATATGCAAATACCCACTTGAAAAAAGACCATCACACTTTTCCTTTTAACTACCTCTCTCTTCTTGGCTTTCCTCTCCCTTGAGAACATCTCTACGGTACAAAGGATTTTCCCAATTGAAAAGTCTTCCAGAACATATTTCTTTTGCAAATATGAAGGCTCGCCCATAAACACTAACTTAGAAATGGACCATCCAAATAAATGTGAGATTTGCGGAAAGTGTATTCATTTATCCAACACATATTTATTGAGACCCTTTATGTGCCAGGCACTAAGCTTGGGAGCCGTGCTGCATAAGATAGATAAAGGCCTTTGGGAACTGTCATTAGCACTGAGCTCATCTATACCCTCATGTTTCATAATCTGTTAAAATAAATGTCCTCTCTTGAAATCATAGCAGTGATAAAATATGAGATTAACGTATCTATCCCAAGGTTACATACAGGTAGGTGCTTAGTATAATTGCTTCATAATGATAAAGTGATGGTACTATTAAAACTCTAAGTATAGGCAGAGTAATTTCTTGAACTTTATAAGGCAAAGGAAAAAAATAATTTTTTATCAAGAATATTAGAAAGAGCTATAAATCAAACAATTGGGACCTTCTAGATAGACAAATAGATGTATTTAACCTGCGAGTATGCTATGAGAGTTATAGAGAATACTTCTTTCCTGCTCCTGATGTTTCTTCCATTTGACAGGAGCCCATTAGCGTATGTATTAGTATAGTGCTTCTGATCTTCTGCCAGCTTGGCTTGCATTCCACCCTGGGGGTAATGTTTGAAAAAAGAAATTGGGCATGAACAGCTCAGCTGCTTCTTTCTGGCATCTAGCTGCAGAGAGGAGCCATGTTTTCCCTCTCTGCTCCTCCAGGGTCAGGCCCCGCCCATGCTGGGGGTAGACGAGGGGTCTCCCCAGTTCCTGCCCTGTCTGCAACTGTGTAGGCAGGTCTGAGTAACAATGGACTCAGTATTAGGAAACCCACTTGCTCAGACATCAGCCCTCCAACCTAACCTTGATCCATAATAAAGGTGATTTTCTCTGCAGAGTCTTTTTTAGCGTGAAGCAGGTTAGACTCTCCTTTTTGTCTGTTTGCACTCTCTTGGTTTACAGCATTTTTTTTTCTTTTTTTCAAAGATTTTATTTATTTATTTGGCAGAGAGAGATCACAAGTAGGCAGAGAGGCAGGCAGAGAGAGAGAGAGAGAAAGAGAGAGGAGGAAGCAGGTTCCCTGCCGAGCAGAGAGCCCGATGTGGGACTCGGTCCCAGGACCCTGAGATCATGGCCTGAGCCCAAGGCAGAGGCTTAACCCACTGAGTCACCCAGGCGCCCCGGTTTACAGCATTCTTAAACAGAAACTATCCAATAGCAACAACACAAATAAAACTAAAATTAAAGAATGAAAATCCAAACAATTCTTTTGTGCTGGTAAGTGGAAACAATGTGTTTTCAAAGCACTAATGAGCACTTTGCAATTTAAGAACTCCAGCCTTCAGCATTTTATTATGGAAAGTTCGTAAGAGGAGCCAATCTGAGCAGAGATGGAAGTTCTTTTGGACTGGAGTGCTCACCCACAGTGGAAGCCAAGAGAATACATCAAGTACTTCAAATAAATAACTAAAAAAATATGTATTTGGTCTATCCAGATGACCAAGGATTCCTTAATAACTGAATTGTTTGAGTTCTGGCAGTGATGTAATAAAATCAAGTGTTTTTTTTTTTTTCTATTTTGAAGTGATAGTGCTAAATAAAATGCTCTTTCGTATTGGCTCTTAGGGAATCAGGTTTTTCAGACTGCTGTGTCTCTAGTTTCTGTGCAAAATTGAATTCTTTACTTCTTCCTTAAATCTCTTCTTTTGTATTCTTGTTCAGTAAAAGTTACTCACCATCATCCATCCAGGTACCCTAGTCGGAAACCTGGTTATTATTTCTGGCATCATCTTGTTCTTCACCCTCCATAGCCAATCTGAGTCCACTCTGCCTTCTACTTACCTCTCAAACCAGTACACCTCTTTTCATTTTCACTGCCACTACCTTACTTCGGGTCCTTTTCTTTTTTACTGAAATATATTTGACATATAACTTTGTATAAATTCAAGGGCTATAACATGTTTCTTTCATACATTTATATATTGTAATATGATTGCCATCATAGCAATAATTAGCACTTCTATCACGTTACATAGTTATCTTTTGTTTTCAGTAGCTGGAATAATGAAGTCCTAGTCTTTTAGCAAGTTTGATGATTATAAAGTATTACTG
Source organism: Enhydra lutris kenyoni (assembly GCF_002288905.1). NCBI lineage: Eukaryota > Metazoa > Chordata > Mammalia > Carnivora > Mustelidae > Enhydra > Enhydra lutris. The sequence goes on along the minus strand of NW_019154093.1, from coordinate 31,170,680 downwards.
TCTATCTTCACTGTACTGTGTGTCATATCTCTGGGGCTGTTGTACTGCTTATTGTACTCTTAAACAACAAATAATTTTTTTAAAGATTTTATTTATTTATTTGAGTGAGAGCACAAGCAAGAGGTGCAGCAGAGGGAGGAGAAGCAGGCTCCCTGATGAGCAGGGAGCCCAACCCAGGGCTCTATCCCGGGACCCTGGGACCATAAACAGCAAATAATTATGTACCCTTAAACAACCTCTGTCCTGTCCACTCACCCCCTATCCCCTGATGATCATTTTATTCTCTATTTTTAAAAATTTGGCTTTCTAAAATTCCATATACAAGTGATATCGTATAGTACTCATCTTTCTCTGACATTTCGCTTAGCATAAAGTGCTCATATTCCATCAATGTTGTTCCAAATGGCAGAATGTCCCTCTTTCCCATGGTTGAATAATACTCCATAGTAAATGTTTACTGCGTTGTCTTCATCTAGTCATCTGTCAGTGGACACCTAGGTTGTTTCCATATCTTGGCTACTGTAAATCATGCTGGAATGATCATGGTGGTGCTGACATCTCTTAAAGTGAGTGTTTTCATTTTCTTCAGATAAATACCCAGAAGTGAAATTGCTGGATCACATGGTAGTTCTATTTTTAATTTTTTTGAGGAACCTCCATACTGTTTTTCATAGTGGCTGCACCAATTTACATTCCCACCAACAGTACACAAGGGTTTCCCTTTCTCCAAATCCTTGCCAACACTTGTTATCTCCGTCTTCTTGATTATAGCCATTATAATATGTGAGGTAATATCTCAACGGGGTTTTAATTTGCATTTGCCTGATAATTAGTGATGTTGAGTATCTTTTCATGAACCTGTTGGTCATGTGTATGACTTCTTTGGGAAAAAGTCCATTTAGGTCTTCTACTCATTTTTTAAATTGGATTGTCTTTTTGTTACTGAGTTGTGTGAGTTCTTTATATATTTTGGACATTAACTTCTTAACTGAAATATGGTTTCCACAAATTTTCTCACATTCTGTAGGTTTTCATTTTGTTAATTATTTCTTTTGCTATACAAAAGCTTTTAAGCTCAATATAGTCTCATTTGTTGATTTGCTTTTGTTATTTATTTTTTTTGGTGTCATATCCAAAAATTTGTTGCCGGGGCATCTGGGTGGCTCAGTCTGTTGGGCATCTGCCTTTGGCTCTGGTCATGATCTCAGAGTTCTGGGATCAAGCCCCATGTTGGGCTCACTGTGGGGGGACTGCTTCTCCTTCTCCTGCTCCCCCTCCTTCTGCTCTCTCTCTCAATCTCTCTCTCTCTGTCAAATAAATAAATAAATACATAAATCTTAAAAAAAAATCATTGCCAAGACCAATGTCATGGAGTTTCTTCCCTACATTTTCTTCTGGAATTTAATAGTATCTGGTATTATATTTAAGTTCTTGATCCACTTCAAGTTAATTTTTGTGGGTGGTGTGAATAGTGTTCCAATTTCATTGCTGTATATATGTTTTTCTAGTTTTCTCGGTACCATTTGTTGAAGCAGCTATCCTTTCCTTATTGGCTACCTTATCAAATATTAGTTGACCATATAAACAAGGTTTTAATTCTGGACTCTCTATTGTGTTCCATTGGGTTCTGTGTCTATTTTTTGCCAATACAATACTGTTTTTATTACTATAGCTTCATAGTAGAGTTTGAAACTAAGAAGTGTGACACCTCCACCTTTGTTCTTTTTTCCCCAAGATTTCTTTGGCTACTCTGGGCCTTTTCTGGTTCCATACATGTTTTAGGATTTTTTTTTTTTTCATTTCTATGAATAACACCATTAATATTTTGTTGGGGATTGTATTGGATCTATAGATGGCTTTGGGTCCTTTATATTTTGTACTTAGATGATAGAAACTGTGTGCTGTTTCCCTGAAAATTTATTCTCCCCTTTTTTAAAGGTAATATACCCCTGTTGAGGTGCCAGGATGCCTCAGTTGGTTAAGCATTCGACTCTTGATCTCAGCTCAGGTCTTGATTTCAGGGTTGTGAGCTCACGCCCTGTGTTGGGCTCCATGCTAGGCATGGACCCTACTTAAAAATAAGAAAATAAATAAAATAAACCCCTGTTTTTTAATTGGACACAGGGCCTCACAGAATAAAAACTACATTTTGAAGCTATCTTTGCACTAGACAATGGTCATGTGTCTTAATTTTGGCTAATGGGATAGGAGCTGAAGTGATGTGGAAGTTCCAGGTCATAAACTTAAAGGGAAATACATCCTTTTCTTCACTTTTCTGTATCTCAGGCTGTAATGCATCTGTGGTAATAGTGAACCATCTTGGAACAACAGATAAGGGTAACACCTGAGAATCCATGGCCTGGAACTGCTCTCTACCAGCTCTGGATTGCTTCTGCTCGGTCTCAGGGAGGAAAAACTTTTATCTCATGTATACCACTTCTTTGGCAGGGAGGATTTCTGTTATAGTAACCAGGTCTATGGATTAATACCACAACATTTGGTTAGTCTTTCCATCCTCACTTTTAACTTCTCTTCAATCTGTTTTCTACATTAAATTCAGGGTCATTGTAGAATTCAAGTTCGATCTGCTCATTCCCTGCCATCCTCCACTTCCCATGCCATTTCCTTCAGGGTGTATTTTATATTCCTCCGCCTGGCAAACCAACCCCTTCCTAAACTAGCCTCTGCTTTATCTCTCCAGTCTCACTTCTCATCATTCCTGACTTTGTATACCAAGCCCGAATCACATAGAACTATTTGCAGTTGCACAGGATGAGACAAAGCTCTATCTGCACATACTGTTTAAATATTCTGCCTGAAATGCTCATTTCCCACACTCATTGGTTTGGCTCATTTCTACTTGGCCTTGAGGATTCTGGTCATCTCTTCTTGGAAGCTTTCCTTGCCCACCCAAGAATTGGTTAGTGTCCTTTCTTACGTATTCCCAAAGTACTCTGCATACTTTTGTCAAAGAGTTTCCTGTTTGCTTGTCTACTTCCCTCCCCACCTCTCTCTTATCAACTTCCTGGAGAGCAAGGATTATTTTCTCATTCGTAGTGTATCACTTGTCCCGGCACAAACGTTGGCCCAGAGTAGCACTCAAAAGATATTTATTAAGTGAGTGAATAAGTTGATGAATGAATGGATACTATGGAGTCATGAAAGTAACTTCTGAATGGAATACAGAGACCTGCGTTTTGTACCGGATTCTGCCACTTCTTGGATGGTTTTAACTGAAATCATTTCATTCCACTTCAACTGAGCCAGATAAACTCTCAGGTTCCTTCCAGGTCTGTGATTTACAAATATGTTATAGAGAGAAAAGTAACAATATGCAGACTTAGAGAACTGACAACTCTAAGGGGGTGCCCAAGTAATTGTTGTTCTAAGAAAATGTACTTTGAAGAAATATGCCAAATCGAAGCAAACTTATATAGCCATGTTTAAGTTCTTTTTACTTACAGCTTTTAAATTATGTTTGTGGAATCAATTATTTTCATGAAATCTTTCAAATGCCTATCATAATCTCTGTGTGAGAAGTTGAGAATATTCAATTCAGTGGTAGTAGGTAAGTTTTTAGAGCCAGCAGCAGAGAGAGAAGCAGAGTCAGAATCTGATTCAGAATTGTCTTGATAGAATATCCTACCTGTTGTGAAACAAACATATAATAGTGATATTATAGAGTTAAACCAGTAAAGAAAGCAATGAACTTTAAAACAAATTGCAGATAGATGAAAACAGCAAATACCAGAGCTAAGGTATGAGATAACATTCTATTTTTGAATCACATAATTCTGGGTTTTGGCAACATTCTTAAGGGATAATCATCTACTCTTCCCCTACCATTAAGCAAGGCTATTCCCAGTAGTCCCCAAACAGAGCAAATTATGCAATTCTTTAAAATGTTTGGAAAAAGAATATTCTACAGCTGTTTTTCATGCTTGCCACAGTGCCATATGATACTGATAACAGAGGATTTTTATTTACCTTAACATTCATTTAGTTTCATCATTTTTATTTTATAGCTGAGGGAAAAGAGGCCCCAGATGGTTGTGATTTGGTTAAAGTCACACAGTAAGATTACTGCAGAGCCAGAACTAAACTCCAGTCTTTCTGATTTCCATCTCCCTGCTCCAACTGTATCAAGAGGGGCTGTGACTTTCAGCATCTTCCCTATTTCACTCTCTGTGTCTCTTGGTAAATCTTTTTTTTTTTTTTTAAAGATTTTCTTTATTTATTTAAAAGAGAGAGCACGAGAAGAGGGAGGGTCAGAGGGAAAAGCAGACTTCCCCATGGAGCTAGGAGCCCGATGCAGGACTCAACCCAGGACTCAGGGACCATGACCTGAGCCGAAGGCAGTCTCTTAACCAACTAAGCCACCCAGGCGCCCTCTTGGTAAAATTTTAATATGGTCCCTGGCTCCCCAGCCAAGGCTTTATCTCTTAGTTCACAGATTGAACGAATTTCCTAGCTGTGGTAGGCAGAATTCTAAGATGGCCTCCCAACTTCCTGCCTCTTGTGTACATGTTCTGTATAAACCCTCCTAAAGTGTGTGGGGAGGACCCATGCATATGATGAAGTAGTCACTCCTTTGACAGGTTACATTATATGGCAAATGTATGATGAGGGTCACCTTTGGTTTTGTAGTGATAGAAAACAAATATACCAGCATTACATGGTTATATTTAGTAAAGAAATTGGGATGCTACCAGACTGTCGCTGCCTCAGTTTCCCTGATTTCTACTTCTAAAATGCTACATGGCTTTCCATCATTTTCTTTCCTCCTGAGGTAGCCGATGAAAGATACCTCTTTATCTCAATGTTATTAAAAGTGTCTCTCTCTCGGGGCGCCTGGGTGGCTCAGTGGGTTAAGCCTCTGTCTTCTCCTCAGGTTATGATCTCAGGGTCATGGGATCAAGCCCCACATCAGGCTCTCTGCTCAGCAGGGAGCCTGCTCCCCCCGCCTTCTCTGCCTGCCTGTCTGCCTACTTATGATCTCTCTCTGTCAAATAAATAAATTCTTTTTTTAAAAAGTGTCTCTCTCATATTACCAATTTTCTTTCTCCCCTTAGTCATTCCCTACAACCTGCAAATGTCTAGAGTTTCCTACCCAGAATAACCTTTCTTTTCTTTTTAAAGACTTTATTTTTAAATAATCTCTATACCCAATGTGGGGCTTGAACTTACAACCCCAAGATCAAGAGTCACATGCTCCACTAACTAAGCCAGGCAGGAGCCCCACAGCATAACCTTTCCATGACTCCAACGTTTTTTAACTTTGGTGCTTCTCCTTCCTTTCTCTGTGTCAAACCTGCTTGTTCCAGATCTACCCTACTGTTCCTAAAGAACACTGGGCTCAGCTGGGCCCAGATCCAGAATAAATAATACCCAGCAGGTTTCAGATCCTAGCTCAGTGAAGTGACATAAGAACAACACAGTAGGGCACCACAGATACTGGTTCTGAGTGGCCCTTGATGCTACCTTGCTTCTGCTTGCTTTCTTTTCTTAACCTGGCAGCTTAAACTTTCTAGGTTAGCTACTAGATAGATATATTCTCAGAGCTTTCAACTCTTTCTTTTTTCTCTAATCAGCAGGGTGTCTTCTCCTGTCTGACATCATGATAATTTGAGACTTTTCTTCTTTTCTTTTTTTACAACTTAAAAAGAATAATGAAAAAAAAAAAAAAAGAATAATGCAGCGACCCCCATGTCTCAATCACCCAGCTTCAACAGTCATCAACATAAATCCATGTTGGATTATGATTCTATGCGTGTGTGTGTTGTATATAAGATTAAATGTACCACCTAAACAATTTTTAAAGGATTTTATTTACTTATTTGAGAGAGAGAGAGAGAGCAAGCAAGATCATGAGTGGTGGGAAGGGGCAGAGTGAGAGAGAGAAGCAGATTCCCTGCTAAGGAGGGAGCCTGATGCAGGGCTCAATCCCAGGACCCTGAGATCATGACCTGAGCCAAAGGCAGATGCTTCACCAATTGAGCCATCCATGTGCTCCCCATGTTAACCATTTTTAAATGTGAAGTCCAACAGTGTTAAATATATTCATATCATTGTGCAACAGATCTCTGGAACTTTTTCACCTTTTAATACTGAAACCCTATACTCACTAGATTTAATCATGTTCAATTTTTTAAAAAGATTTCATTTATGTATTTACTTATTTATTTGAGAAAGAGAGCTTGTTGATGAGTGGGGGAGGGGCTTAGAGGGAGGGAGAGGAGAGAATCTCAAGCAAACTCTGTGCTGAGTGCAGAGCCTGACTCTGTACAGGGCTCCATCCCTTGACCCTGAGATCATGACCTGTGCTGAAATCAAGAATTGGACCCTTGCGGGGGTGCCTGGGTGGCTCAGTCATTAAGCATCTGCCTTTGCTCAGGTCATGATCCCAGGATCCTGGTATCGAGTCCTGCATCAGGCTCCTCACTTGGCGCGAAGCCTGCATCTCCCCCTCTCACTCCCTCTGCTTGCATTCCTTCTTTCGCTGTGTCTTTCTCTGTCAAATAAATAAATAAAATCTTAAAAAAAAACAAAAACAAATTGGACCCTTGGGTGCCTGGGTAGCTCAGTGGGTTAAGCCTCTGCTTTCGGCTCAGGTCATGAGCTCAGGGTCCTGGTCAAGAGACCCACATCGGTCTCTGCTTAGTGGGGAACCTGATTCCCCCTCTCTCTCTGCCTGCCTCTCTGCCTATTTGTGATCTCTCTCTCAAATTAAAAAAAAAAAAAAAAGAATTGGACCCTTAATCTACTGGGTCACTCTGGTGCCCCTAATCATGTGGAATTTTATTTATTTATTTATTTTAAAAGATTTTATTTATTTATTTATTTGCCAGAGAGAAGGGGGAGCAGCAGGCAGAGGAAGAAACAGGCTCCTGACTGAGCAGGGAGCAGGATGTGAGACTTGATCCCAGGACCCTGGGATCATGAACTGAACCGAGGACAGATGCTTAACTGACTGGGCCGCACAGACATCCCTTGAATTATTTTTAAAGCAAATCCCAGACCTTATATAATTTCATTCATAAACACTCTACAGTGTGTATTTTCAAGGAATAAAGGACTCCCTCTCCCTCTCTCTCTTTTTTTTTTTTTTACAACTACAAAACCCTTATCACACTTATATCAAGGCTTCAACAGTAAACAGATGACACATTCAAAATAAGATGACTTTAAGAGGGTTTATTTAAAGGTTGTGTGTATAGGGGAACCACAGATATAGTGTACTAACCTAAAGTAAGTGACTGAGTTGGTACTTCCTACAGTGCCATATAGAAAGGGGAGGGAGTGATTACCAGAATCTAGAAAGGTCAAGAAATGGGCAGAAGAAATGAACAGGTAATTCTCCAAAAAAGACATACAAATGGCCAATAGGCACATGAAAAAAATGCTCAACATCACTTAGCATCAGGGAAATACAAATCAAAACCACAATGAGATACAACTTCATACCAGTCAAACTGGCTAAAATTAACAACTTAGGAAACAACAGAGATTCGCGAGATGCAGAAAAAGGGGAACCCTCTTACACTATTGGTGGGAAGGCAAACTGGTACAACCATTCTGGAAAATAGGGAGGTTCCTCAAAAAGTTAAAAATAGAGCTACCCTATGACCCAGCAATTGTACTACTAGGTATTTATCCAAAGGATACAAACATAGTGATTCAAAGGGGCACATGCACCCCAATGTTTATAGCAGCAGTGTCCACAATAGCCAAGCTATGGAAAGAGCCCAGATATCCATTGACAGATGAATGGATAAAGAGGTGGTATATACTTACAATGGAATATTATGCAGCCATAAGAAAGAATGACATCTTGCCATTTGCAACATTGTGGATGGAACTAGAGGGTATTAAGGTAAATGAAATCAGTCAGTCAGAGAAAGACAAATATCATATGATTTCATTCATCTTGGAATTAAGAAATAAAACAGATGAACATAGAGAAAGGAGAGGAAAAATAAAAGGAAAACAGAGAGGGTATAGGGGAACCACAGTTACAGTGTACTCATATAAAGCATAAGAGACACTTAACCATAGGAAACAAACTGAGGGTTGCTGGAGGGGAGGTAGATGGGGGAATGGGGTAACTGGTGATGGGTATTAAGGAGGGCACTTGAAGAAATGTGCACTGGGTGTTGTATGCAACTAATGAATCACTGAATTCTACCTTTGAAACTAATAATACAATATATGTTAATTACATCAAATTTAAATTAAAAAATAAAAAAAAGAGTCTATGGAGTTGGCTGTTCTGAGGGAAACAAATAGCTGTGTCCAAGAGACACAGTATGTAAAAGGTGACCTTTCAGGGAAGGAGGCTGGGGAATAATACCTTGATATTACTCTCCTCCCTCCCTAGTGCCCTTACCACTGTTTTTCACTGGCCAAGTCCATTAATAGTTAAAGGCAGGGAGGCCTGCTAATAGAGTTCATATAGGGCCAGACTTCCAGATTAGAGAGCAGGGTAGAGAGTGGATCTAGAGGAACAAATGGAAAATATCCAGAAAATATAATTCTTAATGTTATTTAAAACCCAGTCAGTGATCAGAATTTGCTGTCTCACAATGTCTTTTATTTTATAGTTAGTTTTTTTTTTTTCTTTAATCCCCAAAACTTCGCACATTGTATTTGGGTTGGAATGTGTGATGGTTAATTTTATGTGTCAATTTCACTGGGCCAGATGGTGCCCAGATAGTTGATCAAACACTGGGTGTTTCTGGATGAGCTTAGTATTTATTTTTTCCCAAAGATTTTATTTATTTGAGAGAGAGCCAATGAGAGAGAGCATGAGCAGGGCAGAGGGGCAGAAGGAGAGCAAGAAGCAGGCTCTCTGATGCGGGGCTCAGTTCCAAGACCCTGGGATCATGAGCCAAAGGCAGACTCAAGCAACTGAGCCACCCAGGCACCCCAAGTCTAATATTTAAATTGATAGACTGAGTGTAGCAGATTGCCCTCCATAATATGGGTGCGCCTTGTGCAATCAACTGAAGGCCTAAATTGAACAAAAGTTCTGACCTGCCCCTGAGTAAGAGGAAATTCCTCCTGTTAAGTGGCCTTTGACCTGGGATGTAAGTTTTTTCCTACCTTCAGATGACTCAAATTGAAATATTGGCTCTTTTGGACCTTGAATCTTCTGGCCTTCAGACTGGAACTACACCATTAGTTTTCTTGGTTTTGAGGCCTTCTGACTTAGACTGGAACTCTGTCATTGGCTCTCCTGGGTCTCCAGCTCACCAGCAGCAGATCTTGAGACTTGTCAGTCTCTATATTGTGTGAACAAATTCCTTATAATAAACCTCTCCTCCCCTAACCCCCTAACCCCCCAACTTGCTCTCTTTCTTCTATTCTATTTTTCTGGAGAACTCTGACTAATACTGTATGCTTCTTAAGTGTGTTTTATTCCATTTTTTTAAAAAAGTTTATTTATTTAAGTAAAATAAATGGGGCTTGAACCATTGATCCCAAGATCAAGAGCCTCATGCTCTCTAACTGAGCCAGCCAGGTGCCCCTTGTTCCATTTTTTAATGACAGCTTTATTGAGGTATGTGATACAATAAGAAATATATATTTGGGTTTTGTCCCTGGTTCCTGGTACAGTTTCTAAAATCCTTGGAATTTTCTAAGTAATAGAGGTGATAGGAGCATCTTTTGTTATTCATAAAAAGTTCCTTTCAATCTTGCCTGAGTTTATGCTAATAAGGTGACTCTTAGTGGGGCCCCTAGATCACTTCAGAATGGGGCATATTGCCAGAGGAACCAATCATGTGATTAGAGAGTTGAAACTTTTAGCCCTACCCACAGACCTCTGTGAATGGGAGGGGCAGGAGATTGAGTTGAATCACCAATGGCCAATGGTTTAATCAACCATGCCTACATAATGGAACATCTATAAATAGCCCCAGATGATGGGATTTGAAAAGCTTCTGAGTTGGCAGAAACATTCATGTGCTAGGAGACCAGTGCACCCCAACTCCATGCAGACAGAGCTCCTGTGCTGAGATGTTTCTGGACTTGCCCTAAGCCCTTCTTCATTTGGCTGTTTATTTGTATCCTTTATAATAACTACCAATAACAAGTAAAGTGTCCTCCTCAGCTTTGTGAGCCATTCTAGCAAATTACTGAACTTGGGGAGGATACTGTGGGAGCATTAAATTTATATCTGGTTGGTCAGAAGTGCATATGGCAACCGTGACTTGCAATGGCACTTGGGACAGTCTTGTGGGATTGAGCCCTTCACCTGTGGGGTCTATGCAAACTCTGGGTAGTGTCAGAATAGAAGTGAACCATAAGACACCCAGTTATTGTCTAGAGAGCTGGGGAGTTGGCTGGTGTGGGGGGAAAACTACATACATTTGGTTTCAGAGTGTTGTGAATAAAAACATTTCAAGATAACAGTTCACATTTCATACAACTCACCCATTTAAAATCTATAATTTATGGCTTTTAGGATACTCACAGAGTTGTGCAATAATGACTATTAATACTATTAATATCATCCCCAAAGAAGCCTTACACCCATCAGTAGTCATTTCCCATTCTCCCTTTCTCTCTGCCCCTGACAACCACTAATCTACTTTCTGTCTCTATGGATTTGTCTATTCTGGACATTTCATGTAAATGGAATCAGATAAATTGTGGCCTTTTGTGTCTGGCTCCTTTCACTTTGCATAATGTTTTCAAGGTCCATTCATGTAGTTTGGATCAGTACTTTATCTCTTTGTGTTGCCAAATAGTATATTCCATTGTATGGATACATGATATTTTATCCATCTGTCAGTTGATGGGCATTTGGGTTGTTTCCATTTTTTGACTATTACAACTAATGCTGATATAAATATTTATGTGCAAGTTTTTTTTTTTAATTTTATTTTTTATAAACATATAATACATTTTTATCCCCAGGGGTACAGGTCTGTGAATCGCCAGGTTTACACACTTCACAGCACTCACCATAGCACATACCCTCCCCAATGTCCATAATCCCACCCCCCCTCTCCCAACCCCCCTCCCCCCATCAACCCTCAGTTTGTTTTGTGAGATTAAGAGTCACTTTTATGTGCAAGTTTTGTGTAGACATAGCCGTCATTTCTCTTGGGTATATACCTAGGAATTGAATTATTGGGTCACATGGTAACTTTATGTTTAACATTTTGAGGATATGCCAGACTGTTTTCCAGAATGGCTACAACACCTTCTAACACCACCAACAGTATATGATGGGTTCCAATTTCTCCACATCCTCATCAACAATTATTACTATCTGCCCTTTTGATTCTAATTATCTTAGAGGATGTGAAGTGGTATTCACCGTGGTTTTTAGTTGCATTTCCCTGATGTCCAATACTGTTGAACATCTTTTCATATGTGTATTGGCCTTTTGCATATTTTCTTTGGAGAAACATCTATTGAAACTGTCCACTTTATTTATTTATTTATTGAGGGGGGCAGAGGGAGAGGAAGAAAGAAAATCTTAAGTAGGTTCCATGCCCAGCCCAGCATGGAGCCTGACACAGGGCTTGATCTCACCACTCTGAGATAATGACCTGAGCTGAAATCAAGTCAGACGCTAACTGACTGAGCCAATCAGGTGCCCCGAGACTGTCCACTTTAAAATTGAATTATTTCTCATCTTATTATTGACTTATAAGAGTTGTTGATATATTCTAGACATTTTTCTCCCATTCTTTGGTTTACTTTTTCACTTTCTTGGCTGTATTTTTTGATGTACGTAAGTTTTTAATTTTGGTGACTTCCGATTTACCTTTGTTGATTGTTTTTATAATATTTTAAATCTTTTTTTAAAAGATTTTATTTATTTATTTGTGGGAGAGTGAGAGAGCAGGAGGAGGAAGAGGGAGAAGCAGACTCCCTATTGAACAAGGATCCCAACATGGGGCTCGATCATGGGACTCTGGGATCATAAGCCAAGCTAAAGGCAGACATTCAAGGAACTGAGCCACCCAGGCACCCCAATATTTTTAATCTTTTTAAAAAAAATCCTTGTCATTTATTTGTTGAAGGAACCAGGTCATTATGATTTACAAAATTTACCATATTCTTACATTTGCTAATTGTAACCATAAGGTGTTACTGAACATGTTCCTCCATCCCCTACATTTTCTATAAACTGATAATTAGATCTAGAGACTTGAAAAGATTTGGGTTAAAATTTTTAGCAGGAATATGTCACAGGTGGTACAGTATACATTCTAAATATCTCCTCTTTACATCACGTGAGGAGGAATACAATGACTGGTTGACTGTGTGTGTATGTGTTAAGATTGATCAGCAGGTTATATTCTTATCAACCTGACCCAGTCATTTAAGTTCCCCAACAACACCTGGGTGACTCAGTGGGTTAAGCCTCTGCCTTCAGCTCAGGTCATGGTCTCAGGATCCTGGGCTTGAGTCCCGGATCAAGCCCTGCATTGAGCTTTCTGCTCAGCAGGGAGCCTGCTTCCCCCTCTTCCAGCCTCTCTGCCTACTTGTGATCTCTCCCTCTGTCAAATAAACAAATAAAATCTTTAAAAAAACAAATAAATTCCCCAACAGACTCTTTTGGAATAGTTTATCTCCTATGATCTTTGGGTGAGTGCTCTCCAATAGAACTTTCTATAATGACAGAAATGTTCTATCTATATATTGTCCAGCATGGTAGCCTCTAACCATATGTGGCTAGTAAATGCTTGAACAATGCCTAATACAACTGAAAAATGAATTTGAGACTTTAATTAATTTAAATTTAAATGGTCACATGTGGCAAGTGGTTACTCTAATGGACCATATAAGTCTAGATTCATTATTTCACCAGAGTCTGCATTACTTTTGCATTTGTTACCTCAAATTTTTGTAAGAGAACTTTCCCTCACCAAATATGACTCCCTTGAAACACAAATCATCCAGGAAAGACATATTATGGGCTTGTTTTTCATGTGGACACTGAGCCTGCATTATAAGTCATTTCATTGGAATAAACTAGTCTTCTGGCCCTTTCTAGCTCTGTGAAGCAACAGAACCACGAGGGGGCAAATACATTCTATTCTGGTAGGATTGCTATTGTAGTCTCTCCTCACTTTTAGGGGTCTGTAATAGATGCTACTGATGCTTCATCTTCTTCCCACAGCTCATCTCTGACTACCTGCAGCTGAGGTGGACAGGTATGCACATGATGGCTTCTCAGTGGAAGCAAAAATCATCTCTCTCAGCCTTTTGCAGCATAGAGTATAGGGACAGTTAATGTTCCCAGGGCCAGCAGCCTTCAACCAAGGAATTTAGAGGCATACATTTAGTTAGCTAAATAAATACTCAATTAAGAGGGACAATTCTCAAGTACATATTCAAAGTTCTTCAGAGAGTCACAGGAGGGATTGAGCCTCCTTGTCCACAGTGGTCAACATCCCAATAACACACCATTTACTGGCTCTCCCTCCTCTGTTCCATTGTCTCTACTCCTTCAATCAGCTTCTTAGGATCACTTCCTTAATAAACTACCTGCTTCTAAGCCCTTATCTCAAGCTCTGTTTTGGGGGAAATATAAATTAAGGCAGGATCTCAAACATACTTTTGTCCATGGCATTTATTGACTCAAGAACATTTACTGAGTGATTATAATGGATCGAGCTGTGTATTATGTGCTGAAGATACAATGGTGAAGAAGAGATCAAGTCTGATGGGCCATGCAGATTAATAGGCAATAACTGAATAGTGTAATAAGCATCATAACAGTGTAAACATGGGTACCATTAGTTGGAAACTGTCACCAGGTTTAGGATCTCTGAATTGTCCCTTTTCCTAGGTATTAAGAGAGAGTGAGTGACAGAGGGCAAAGCAAACAGAAGTATCCTTAGCTTGGATTTTGTACCCAACTCCTAGGTTTCAGTTTGGGATTGAGATAAACCCAAGTGATATGCCCTGTCCTCCCTTCCTCTAGGCCACACTCATTTGGCCTTCTAGGAGCCTTCTAAGAGTTCTAGGTCAATTTCACTAAGTTCCTAGGTCAGTTTCACTGCATGAATCCAGCGGTGCTTCAAAAAAGTCCAAATCTTAGCAAGGGAAGCACTCCCTATCCTCCCAAAATTCCCCCAAAGAGAGCACATTCTGCCTGCAAAACCAGAACTTTATCCCTATGACACAAAAACTTTGTCGTTTTGTAGTGTGGCCTTAAAACTTTGACCTTGCCAAAACTATAATCCTTCTTAGCCCTGTATTAAAAGGGGAAAATTGAGCTTGGTATCAGTTAGAATATGAAACTAATATAATGCCCCCATCCCCCTTTTTCTCTGCCGTATTTCCAAGTCTTCTGTTTGAAGGACTTTAGAACACTGTGTTTATTTACTGAGAAATCTGCCCTGAGGTGTTCTTACCTAAAACTCACTAATTTTAGACTACTCTGCCAAATTAGTTCTAGCTCTTGGTATGTAGTTTCTTTGCAAGTATCTTCCCATTAGTGGGGAATTTAGGTTCTGAATCCCAGTAAATGGTGGGGCCATTGCTGCTTCCAGGGTTCCACCGAGACTTTCCAGTTTTAACAGGGTTAAACATGGGGTTAAACTCTATCCAGTTTTTACCACCTCGTGTCAAATGAACATCTTGGTGGTAGTCTAGTCCTTTTTTTAAAGATTTTATTGATTTATTTGACACACACAGAGAGAGAGAGAGAGCACAAGTAGGGGGAGCAGCAGGCAGAGGGAGAGGGAGAAGCAGGCTCCCCACTGAGCAGGGAGCATGATGCAGGACTCAATCCCAGGACCCTGGGAATATAACCTGAGCCCAAAGCAGCGGCTTGCTTAACTGACTGAGCCACCCAGGCACCTCCGTGATAATTTAGTCTTAACCTGATGCTGAGAATTGGTGCTATCTAGAATTTATATGGATCTTCCTGAGTTTTTCCTGTCTTAGCACTTAAACATAACTGTTTACTCGCTCATCTTTTCAGCCAGTCTCTAAATTCTTTGAGGCCACAAAATGTCCTTTTACCATTGTTTCTCCAAGACCTAGTGGAATCAGTTTACTAAAGGAAGGCTTGTATTAGATAAAGACTCTTTCAGTTGCTAAACGCAGAACACCCAACTCAGATTAGTTTATGCAAAAACCCAAGACCAAAGGAAAGCGAGCAAAACAAACCCCAGTGCTTTATTAGTTCCTGTAGCTGCAAAGTCCAAGGTTCAAGTTATGTTATAAGGAGCTCACCTTTCTCCATTTTTTACTTTCTTCTCTGCTGGGTTTGGCTTTACTCTTAGGTAGGCCTTTAGATCGTCCCTGGTGCAGCAAATGCAATTTTTAGCTCTGATTGGGCCCGACTGTCTTGGTTTGATCTATATGCCTTTTCCTAAACCCGTCACGGAAGCCAGGGGAATATGCTGCTCTGCTTGGCCAGACTTAGGCCACAGGTTCATCCTTGAAACTGGAAATGAGGGCATCAGCACCATAAAAGTACGGTGGATTGAGGCTGATGTGTGTGTGTCTGTGTGTATGTGCAGGGATAATATGTGGAGCATGGTACTGGGGAGCCAAAGGAATTCCACGGTCATTCCCTTTGTTGAACTCCACGCATTTCCCTGAATTTGGACCCTTATGGGACATGGATATCTGCCCATACTGGGCTTGCCTGTGACTGCCAGCTCTTCCCCGAGGTGGGGGCCACCACTCCAGCTTGGAGTATTTCCCAGGCTCTGTCTACCCTGCTTACAGTTTGGTCCTGCTTGTCCTCTTCCTGCTCTAAATGTTCCCAGCAAGCTGCACAGTGCTTGCAATGTCCTTTCAGACACTTTGGCAACTAGTGAGTCATGTATACAAAGAACCATTCAAAGGCAGAATGTGGTCAGTTCTCTAAGAGAGTAGTGAAAAGATGTTTGGAGAGCAGAGATAAAGGCGTACAACATCTGGCTGGGAGCATGAGAGCAGACAAACGCTTCAGGGTCTATCAAGCACCCAGGACAAGTTTAAGTGTAAGCTGAATAATGATAATAACACTCACAGTAATAACAGCAGCTAGTACATATAGGGCTTACCATATGCCAGGCGTGTTCTAAGAATTTTATATGAATTAACCCAATGAATCTGCCCAACTACTCTTTTAAGTTGGTACAATTATTCCCCTCGGTTTAGAGTCAAGGTTAAGTAACTTGCCCAAGGTCACATAGTAAGAAAGTGACAGAAAATAACTGGGTTCCTATCAAGCAGTGTCTTAAAGGCCAGGTTACAGCGTTAGACTTGACTTGCAGTTTTTTGAGTAGCTGTTTCATCTTTCCCAATGGACTTAAACTCCCTGGCAGCAAGACTGAGTTTCGTTCAGTTTTGTGTTCTCTAGAATATCTAGGTGGGCTACACATTCAAGTAGAAGTTGCACAAAAATCCTCTTTAAGTAGACTATCTCTACTGGAATGTACATTGTTATACAAAATATGCCATCTTCCACAGTGGTTAGAAAACTAGACAGGAAGTTATGGATCTGACTAATTGAGGCTTTCACCCCTGACTCAGTGTGTGACTGAGCAAATGGCTTTATGCTACAGATTTTCCAACTGTAAAAGAGAGGAAAACAAGTATCCATCATACCTCACAAGGGCACAGAGAGAACATAATAAAAAAAAAATACACATAAATCCTTGCAATACTTGAGTAAAGGTACTACAAGAAACAAAGATTATTTTTCCTAGCTTTACCACAACACAAGTAATCAGCAAATATGCATTAGGAACTACATTCTACACACTATGGGATTACAACAGAATAAGGCATAATTTTCACTAGTCCCTGTTTTATAGGATTTAACAGGCAAGATCATTTTGAGTGGTAAATATATAGATTATTTAATAGAACATCAAAATGGTAAAGTACATTAGAGCTCATCTGGTCTAACATTTATAAATGGAAAATGAGATCCCAAAGAGGGAAGTAATAGTCTCAGGGAGCCTATTGTTAATGGAGAAACACTTATCTTCAAAGAAAAGGACTAGGCTCTGGGTTTGAACCTAAGCTGAAGAGGTTACTTACCATATGTGTGACCTGGGGCCAGCACTTAGCTACTGTGAACAAATTTCCTTGTCTCTAAAATGGGCATAATAAGAACTTACTTCAAAGAGCTGTCGTGGCGATTAAGATCACGCCTGTAAAACTTTCATCTGTGTCTGGCTAAGCACCACAAGTCAACTATTCTTGTTACCTCTGTAGGAGAAAGGTCTTTTTTAGCTCTTTTTCTACAAGAAAAACCATTCTTTCTCTGGTCAGACCCCATTCACAAGGTCGGAGCAGAACAGAAAGTGCTTTCAACTGCTCGGAGATGGGAGCAGCAGGAACAAGAACTCAGCCATCCTGGGCGTCAGAGCACAGCCCCCCCTCGCCAAAAACCATCTTCCATTTCCTCCCCTTCCTTTTCGGGAAAGCCAAGCTCCCCCCACCCCCCTCCCCGACGCGTTCTGTAATCTTATTTTCCTGCCTCGCCAAGTCGCTGGCCCCTGCCTGGCTGTTCTCTGTATCCTTTCGGTTGAGCGAGCCCCGCAGCCGAGGCGGCCAGGACTGGCGTGTCGCTCACTCCACGCCCCATTCTTCCCCTGGGCTCCAGCCGGCTGCAGTTGCGTGCCGAAGCCCGGGCTCCTGCGGGGATTGACGCGCCGGGGGAGGAGCGGTTTCTTGCTGCGCGCCTCTCAGGAGCATTACGGCAGGGCTCGTTCCCGGCTCCGGCCGCCAGCCCCAGCCTCCCCGGTCCGGAGCTGGGACTGGCGGAGGCCGCGAGGGAGGGAACGCGAGCGAGGAGGCACGCGCCCGCCGGTCCGCGCCCAGAGCGCCGCCGCCGCCGCCGCCTTAGCAGCCATGGCGGAGCGCCGCGCCTTTGCCCAGAAGATCAGCAGGTAAATCTCGGGCGCGGGGCGCGCGGCCGCCGCGGGAGGAAGAGCCGGGAGTCCTCCCGAGCCCGGCCTAGGAGGCGGGTGGGTGTGGCGACGCGGGCGCGGGGATCTGGCGGCCTGGTCGGCGGCTGGGCGGAGGGGGCTCGCGGCTGTCGCGGGTGTCGCCGAGGCCTCGCGCCGCCCTCCGACCCCAGCCCTCAGCCCGCGCTGGCGGCCGATCCTCGCCCGGGGTCTCAGGGAGCCCCACACGCCAGCGCGCCGGCCTCCGCCGGCTCCTCGGCGGCCCGGGCCTGGAGTTTCAAGGCGGCTTATTGCAGGGCGGGTGGGGAGCTCGTCGGCTAGCCGATCGGCGCTCCCCAAATTCTTTGTGTCCCCACCCCCAAGCTGGCCGGGGGCCGCCGCGGCGTCTCGCTCCCTCACTCTCCCCGCCCACCCCCGTTTGCCCCCTGGAGGGTGTGGGGGTCCGCCCTCTTCTCCTCCCCAACAAAAGATTCGGCGCGCGGCGGGCTCCGGGCCGGTGGGAGGCCGCCCCTTCTTCACGCCTCCCACCCTTCCCAAGAAATCTAACAGGAATCCTCTTTGCAACCAGGGGCCAGTTCGAAGTAGGCTCTCGCACCCAGAATCTAAAACGTATAGTCAAAATGAAAAGTTGAGAGCTTGTGGTCTGCACCTTGTGTGTGCAGCTGCCGAATCTTGGACGAATTGTAGGCTGGAGCTTGATCTTAGAAGCATGTGAATTTAAACGTGCGCCTGTGTTTCCAATGGCACCAGACGAAGATGGATGATAGTGTTCTTATTATACTGGCCCTTTGACTCACGTTTTAGGAGTCTGGAAGTAAGCGGGAGAATCACGGTTGAGATTTCCGAACCTTTTACCTGCCTGTGGTGGGTAGGTTGCCAGAACCAAAAATTGAATAACGGCGGGGGATTCTAGTATTTGTAGAATTTCATTCTGAAACATAATAATGTGTAAGACACTAGACTGAGTTGGTTTTATTATGATGTCCCAAGAAAAGATACGTTCGAATGCATTACTTTTTCGACAATTTTATTTCTGTGGTTCTGTATCTTTTTCGTTTGCTGATCTTGCTTAACGATTTTTGGACCGACCAAACGGGTTCTTTCTTAACTGCCTTAACTTCCATAGCGTTACTCTGTTGTGGCACGTTTTTCATTTAAAACTAACAGCTTTTTGATTTAGGCTTTGTGCTTAATTATTCTTTCCTTTTGAGCTTTAAAGCATTTAATTTTATCCTTAAGAGGCAAAATAACAAGGGGTACCTGGCTGGCTTGGTCGGTGGAGCATGGAACTCTCAGGGTTGCGGGTTTGCTCGGTGTTGGGTGTAGAGATTATTTTTAAAAAGTCTTTTTTTTTTTTTTAATTTTATTTATTCATTTGTCAGAGAGAGAGGGAAAGCACAAGCAGGGAGAGCAGCAGGCAGAGACAGAAGCAGGCTTCCCGCCCAGCAAGGAGCCAGACTCGCAGGGACTCGATCCCAGAACCCTGGGATCATGACCGGAGCCAAAGGCAGATGCTTAACCGACTGAGCCACCCAGGTGCCTCCAAAATAAAATCTTAAAACAAAACAAAAAAACAAAGAGCAAGTGCTTAAGAACATGTGCTCTGGTGTCAGACTATGCCATGGGTTCAAATCCCAACTGTTAGTTTTCTTCTTCTTTATTCTTTAATATTTATTTGAGAGAAAGAGAGGGAGAGCATGAGGGGAGAGGGTATGAGGGAGAGAGGGTATGAGGGAGAAGCATCCCCGCTGAGAAGGGAGCCCAATGTGGGACTCGATCCTGGCGCTCCAGGATCATGACCTGAGCAGAAGGCAGTCGATTAACCAGCCCAGTCACCCAGGAGCCATGACTGTTAATTTTCTAAGTTAGTACTTTGATCAATCTTAAGTTATAGTTTTGGCATCTGGAAAATGGGTACAGTACCAGTACTCTGTTGATAACATTGTGAACATTAAGTGGCGAAATTTGTGCTAAAGCACTGTGCATAGCCTTTAGTAGCTATCATTGAACAATTAACAATTATTGGTATATTCCGGGGAGTGTGCTAGAGTTAATAGGAAATTACTATTTTTTTTTTTTTTTTGCAAAGTAACTGAGTCTTGTTTCTGAAGGCAATGCCATTGAAAAAATGTATTACTTGACATACATGCTTAGTATTAATTTCTTTTTTTTTTTTTTAAGATTTTTATTTATTTATTTGACAGAGAGAGATCACAAGTAGACGGAGAGGCAGGCAGAGAGAGAGAGAGAGGGAAGCAGGCTCCCTGCTGAGCAGAGAGCCCGATGTGGGACTCGATCCCAGGACCCTGAGATCACGACCTGAGCCGAAGGCAGCTGCTTAACCCACTGAGCCACCCAGGCGCCCCAGTATTAATTTCTTTTTATTATTTTTTTTAATTTTTTTTTTAAAGATTTTCATTTATTTGACAGAGCACAAGTAGGCAGAGAGGCAGGCAGAGAGAGAGAGGAGGAAGAGGCAGGCTCCCTGCCGAGCAGAGAGCCCGATGTGAGGCTCGATCCCAGGACCCTGGGATCATGACCTGAGCCGAAGGCAGAGGCTTTAACCACTGAGCCACCCAGGCACCCCTAATTTCTTTTTAATAGAACCAAGTTTCACCAAGAACATGTGTTGATTAGGAAATTGCACATTAAGGAGTTAGATATGAATATATATCATACCTGTTCTTCATTTGCAGAGTTTGTGCTAGGATTAGACAGAACAAAATACAAGAAAAAAAGAAAGTTTCACAAAATAATACAAAATTCAAAGTAATAAGCCTTGTAAATTTGTCAGATTAAATAAAGCAATGGAATTGAGATATTCATTGATTGGAGAAATAGAGGAGGTGACTGGTGATAGATTAGGTATGTAAGGTGCAGAAGACTGAGTCTGGGATGACATCTACGTTTCTGACCTGGGCAACCACGTGGATGATGGAGGCAGTCATTGAGGTAAAGGTGAAGGGGAGGAAGAAGGGATTTGAGGGTGGGAAATGAGGTGGGAAGGAGATGATGATTCAATTTTGGACATGTAGATTTTGAGGTGCTCATTGAGCATTGAAATAGAAATATTTATTAGGTTGTTGGTGAGGTTTAAGATGCAGAAGAGAGATTGGGCTGGAGGTCAATAGATTTTGGGAATCATCAGCAAGGAGATTGTTACTGAAACCAGAGGAGTAGATGAGGTAGTATGGGAGGAATGTGTGGATTAATTTGGAGGGAAGATCAAGGACAGAATTGTTATAGATGATGAATTACTGTAATTGAAAGCTACTTTCATTCTTGTTATCAAATATGGCCAAATAATACTTTTATTTATTTATTTGAGAGAGAGCACGAGCAGCGGAGGGGGTTGGGGGTAGGAGGGTGAGGGGAGGGCCAAAGGGAGAGGGAGAAGCAGACTCTCCACTGGGCAGGGAGCCCAGGATCCTGAGATCATGACTTGAGCTGAAGGCAGACCTCAGCCTACTAGCTACCCAGGTACTCTGGCTAAGTAATACTTCTGAATAAATTCTTCTTCTGCTTCTTAGTTTCCTACTAGAGGAAGTATAGCACATACTCTGGAGATAAACTGCTTGGGGTTGACTTCCTAGCACTGGCCCTCATTGAATAAACTTGGGCAAGTTACTTTACCTCACTTCTGCCTCATTTTCCCTATCTATAAACTGGGGATAATAGCGGGACCTATCTTATAGGGTTGTTATAAGAATTAAAAAGTCGGTTCCAGTAAAGTGCTTAGAACGGTGTTTTCCACATAAGTGTCCAGCATCCATTATTTTTTATTGTTACAATATTTATAATGTGGTGTAGGACCTTTTCTTGGAAGTGATAAGTCTTTTTGTGGTGTGCATATATGAAATTTGTTGCTCTGTGAGTAGCCTGTTGCTATTTGAAACCCTATTTTTCTTCTTTTTAAAGCTTTATGATTGTCCCGAAATCTTACTTTTAAAAGAATTACACTGATTTCTTTTCTGGCTCAGTCATTTCCTAAGCCTTTGCATTTAGTGTTGTTACTTTTTGAGGCCATGATTTTGTGATTTCTCAAACTTTTTATTTTTTAGATTTAAAAAAAAGATTGATTGATTTACTTTGGTGGGGGAGAGGCTGGGGGAGGGAATCTTTTTTTTTTTTAAGATTTTATTTATTTATTTGACAGACAGAGATCACAAGGAGGCAGAGAGGCAGGCAGAGAGAGAGAGAGGGAGAAGCAGGCTTCCTGCTGAGCAGAGAGCCCAATGTGGGGCTCCATCCCAGAACGCTGGGATCATGACCTGAGCCTAAGGCAGAGACTTTAACCCACTGAGCCACCCAGGCACCCCTGGGAAAGGGAATCTTAAGCAGACACTGCACTGAGCTGGAGTTCTATGCTGGGCTCCATCTCAGGACCCTGAGATCAGGGACCTGATCTGAAACCAAGAGTTCGAAGCTTAACCCACTGTGCCACCCATGTGCCCCAAAGCTCTTTATTTTTTCACCGGTTGTACTGAGCTCATCATGGAAAAGCAGCACGTGTATTTTGTTTGTGACAGTTACTGCCTCTTGTTTGTTCCCCCTACTTTTGGAGGACAGGCATATTCATTGTTAATTACCCCTTTTTTAATCACACCGTAACATATGATAGGTATAATTTGTGGAGTGTTGATTGTAGATTAATGATTTTGTTTGGATTATTTTGTCCTGTTACCAGATACTCAGCAGTAATGATGAACATTTGGATACACTTAAAGCACTTTTTACTACATTCTCATCTTTATTACTTAGAGAGGCAGAAGAACATAGTAAAGAATGTAGACCCCAGGTCACATTGCATGGGTTGAAATTCTGCCTATACCACATAATAGCTATATAATTCTGGGCAGTTGCTCTAATCTCCCTGTTTCAGTTTTCTGTTCAGTAAAATGGGGATAAAAGTGTCTCTGTCATCATGAAGATTAAATAAGTTAATACATGTAAAACACTTAAACTGTGCCTGAAACATAATAAGCATTCAACAGATGTTAGTTGCTGCTATTATTATTCCTATATTATTTACAATGATTGTTATTCCCATAATCCAGATAAGGAACTGAGGCCTACATCTCATGAAATTATTAGCTCATATTGGGACTCAGTCCCCAGTTCTCTGATTTCAGATCTTACACTTTTTTTAAATTTCTGTATTCTTTCTGTACTATATATACTGTATTTCTTTCTGCAAAATATTTTCTGGGGTAGTTCCACATTTTCTAACAGTGCTACCATTAGCATCCCCAAAGTAATTTCTTACCTACTTAATCTTTCCTTTGTTAATTTGGTATCATTTTGTTGCCTAAGAAGCAGAATTTAATGAAAGACTTGCATCAGATTTTTATTTTTGAGGAAAATCTTAACATGAGTAGGATTTCCGGGACATAGGCTTATTTATAATCTCTCTCTCTCTCTTTTTTTAAGTTTTGAATCTGTGCATAACTCTGGC
Organism: Enhydra lutris kenyoni; assembly: GCF_002288905.1. NCBI lineage: Eukaryota > Metazoa > Chordata > Mammalia > Carnivora > Mustelidae > Enhydra > Enhydra lutris. The sequence goes on along the minus strand of NW_019154093.1, from coordinate 31,147,340 downwards.
TGTATAGGCTCGGTCTTCCAGTCTACTTTCTTCACTTCATTATTAAAGAAATTCTTCCCACATAATATCATCTACTTCAGTGCTCCCTTTTTCATCACTTTGGCCTTTTGTTGTACTCATCTCACTAACTCTCAATGCTGAATGTCTAACCTGTTTCTTGCCCCTGAGAGGGAGAGCAGAACAGTGCAGAGTTGAACTTTTAATAATGAATGTCTTCTCATTTGCAATGAGGTTTACTCTAAATCATTTCTCTTACTAACATCTTTGTTTTCCTATCCCATCTTTTACTGAGAAGTTCTGGATCATCTAACATGAGTCCGTGATAACCTCAGCACGCTGCTGTTCCTTTATGTCACTTAAACATCTTCTCCTGAGCCTGTAAGATATCCCTTCCCTAAAGTTTACCAATTCTTTTCGTCCTTTGTACCCTGTTACCTTGCTGCCTCCCTCAGAACCTTGATCTCATAATTTTTCCTTTCCTTTCTAGCATCTTCAGTATGTTTCTTTTTATGGATGTTTCCCTTAACGCATAAGACTTATTATGCCTTTTTCATCATAAAACAAAGAACTATTGAATCTTCTGCATTTCTAGCTGCCAACCAGTCATTCCTTTCTTCTAGTCACATTTCTCACATGTATGTGGTGCAGTCACAACCACTTTCTGCTTGTTCTCATCAGTCCTTGGACCATATGGCTGTGCTTCCCATGGTACTTTGTGTGTACTTGAATTATGGAACGCCTGGAGATTAGGAGCCTTTGACTTTTTTTCTTCATCACTGATTTCATGGGCTACTGTTTTTTGGGTTTTGTCTTTTTAATTTTTCTTGCCCTCATCCTCCGTGCCATTTCCCCCCTACTTCATACTGCTTTTCAGAGGTCTTTGATGACTGTTCTGTGTTTTTTATATCTAGTGTCGGACACAGAATCTTTTGTAAACTGGACATTTAAAAATTGTTTGAGGGCGCCTGGGTGGCTCAGTAGGTTAAAGCCTCTGCCTTTGGCTCAGGTCATGGTCTCAGGGACCTGGGATCAAGCCTCACGTTGGGTTCTCTGCTCAGCAGGGAGCCTGCTCCCCTACCCCGGCCCTGCCCCCTGCCTGCCTCTCTGCCTACTTGTGATCTCTGTCAAATAAATAAATAAAATCTTTAAAAAAAAAAAAGAAGGATTGTTTGAAAGAATGCTACCCTGCCCCATTGGAGCATCTTTTATTATCTTGCTTCTAGATGACCTCAGCGGCCCAGAGCTGATCTAGTCTCTTACCTCCTGTAATTCAAATGTGTTACAAATGAAATCTCCCTAAAATACAGCTTTTATCATGGCATTCTTTTGTTCAAGAATATTATAGTAGCTTCCAACAGTGTTAAACCCAAACTCTTGTTTGCATTTTGAAGTCATCTATAATCTGGTCCTTCTCTTGTTAATTTATTCCCTAGCTTACATTTTGGACCAATCATTCGAACATTTTCCTTGCACTCTCACAAATGCTCTGCTCGTTTCCAACTCTGTAACTGCACGTTGTTTTTTCTTTTTAATCTATCCTTTCTTTTTTCTAAATCTTAACCTTTTCTGTGGATCACTCCAATCCACTGTCTTTACTTTTGGGATAACCATTTCCTTGGTTTTCTTTTTTAAGATTTTATTTATTTATTTTAGAGAGATTGGAGCAGAGGCAGAGAGGGAGAGGGACAAGCAGACCCCCCACCCTGCCCCTGAGATCAGATGCTTAACTACTGAGCCACTCAGGCCACCCCCATTTCCTTGATTTTCTCTATTCTTTTCACCTATGAGTGCATTTCTAAGTAAAAGCATTTTTTCTGTTTTTTAACTCATTTGACTATAATCATATTGTATATTGTATTTCTTTTGTCTTGCTTTTGTTCAAAATTAATCTGTGAGATTCATTCATAATATTACAAGTAGTTGGAGTTCATTCTTTTTTCTTTATATTATTTCATTATATAAATATACCATGATTTTCCATTCTACAGTAGATGGGCATTTGGATTGTTTCTAGTTTTTGGCTATTAGAAACAATGTTCTGTGAACACACCTGTACATCTATTTGGGTATGCATGTGCACGAATTTCTCTAGGGTATACTCAGGTATGAGATTGCTGGTCCTTAGGTATTCTTTGTTGCTCCTCATAGCACTTTTATTTATCATGGAGTTTATTAGGTAACCAAACTGTTTTCTTAGATAGCTGAAGAAATATACACTCTCATAGTAGTGTTGCTGTACCTAGCTGACATCACTTGTACTGCCAACTGTGTCATTTTTGCCAATCTGATGGATGCATGCATGATGCTATCTTATTATAAAAGTTTTGATTTGTATTTACTTGATTACTGTTGAGATTAAGCTGTTTTGTATGGGTATTGACTATATGAATATACTTTTATAAGTTGCCTATTTAAATCTTTTGCATTCTTCCCATTTTTTTCCTTTGTATTATTCTTTTTCTTATTGATTTGAGTACTTTATATATATTCAATGTATGAACCCATTGAATGATACTGTGTTGCAAATACTTTTTCTCATCCTGTGGTTTTTAAAAAAATTCTCTTTATGGAGTCTTTTTTTATTTTTTAAAAATTTTTAAGGATTTTATTTATCTATTGGACAGAGAGAGATAGATCACAAGTAGGCAGAGAGGCAGTCAGAGAGAGAGAAGGAAGCAGGCTCCCCACTGAGCAGAGAGCCCGACGTGGGGCTCGATCCCTGGATCTTGAGATCATGACCTGAGCCGAAGGTAGAGGCTTAACCCGCTGAGCCACCCAGGAGCCTCTATGGAGTCTTTTGAAAACTAAGTTCTCAGGTGTTTTGGTTTTTTTTTTTTTTTTAGATTTATTTATTTTAGAGAGAGCAAGAGAGTGCGGGGAGAGGGAGAGAGAATTTCAAGCAGGATCCATGCTGAGCATGGAACCTGGCTTGGGGCTACATCTCACGACCCTAAGATTGTGACCTGAGCCGAAATCAAGAGTTGAATGCTCAACGGACTAAGCTACCCAGGCACTCCAACTAAATTCTCAGTTTTTTTTTTATTTTTTCAAAGATTTTATTTATTTATTTGATGGAGAGATAGAGAGAACCAGAGAGCACAAACAGGGGGAATGGCCGAGGGAGAAGTATCCCAGGATCCTGGGATCATGACCTGAGCCAGAGGCAGACGCTAAACCAACAACCACCCAGGAGCCCCTAAGTTCTCAGTTTGAATATATTTTTATCAGTTTCTCTCTTTCTCTCTTTTTTAATGGTTAGTACTGTTGAGGTCTTGTTAAAGAATTTTTTTCTTTTTTTAAGATTTTATTTATTCACTTGAGAGAGAGAGAGAGAGAGAGAGAGAGATAGCAGAGAGGGAACTAAAGCAGGGGAAGTGTAAGAGGGAGAAGCCAACTCTCTGCTGAGCAGGGAGCCTGATGTGGGGCTCCATCCCAGAACCCTGGGGTCATGACCTGAGCCGAAGGCAGATGCCTTAATGACTGAGACACTCAGGTGCACCTTGTTTGAGGAGTATTTTCCTACCCTATAGTCATTAAGATATTCATCTGTATTTTTTTTTTTTAAAGATTTTATTTATTTGACAGACAGAGATCACAAGTAGGCAGAGAGGCAGGCAGAGAGAGAGGGGGAAGCAGGCTCCCTGCTGAGCAGAGAGCCCGATGCGGGGCTGGATCCCAGGACCCCGGGATCATGACTTGAGCCGAAGGCAGAGGCTTTAACCCACTGAACCACCCAGGCGCCCCAAGATATTCATCTGTATTAATCTTATAGTTGCATCCTTTATATTCCACCTGGACTTGATATGTGTGTGGTGTGAAATTTTAATTTTTTTCCAAATAGATTATCCTTTCCTCATTGACCTGCCCTGCCACCTCTATTATAGATTGTGAGTCCTCATTTGTGGGTCTTTGTCTGGGTTCTCTCTTTTGTTCCATTGGTCTGGTTATACATATTTGCCAATTATAAACAATTTTATTTATTTATTTATTTTTAAAAGATTTTATTTATTTATTTGACAGACAGAGATCACAAGTAGGCAGAGAGGCAGGCAGAGAGAGAGGAGGAAGCAGGCTCCCTGCTGAGCAGAAAGCCTATGTGGGGCTTGATCCCAGGACCCCGGGATTATGACCTGAGCAGAAGGCAGAGGCTTTAACCCACTGAGCCACCCAGGCGCCCGTGTAAACAATTTTAATTATCATAAGTCTTGGAATTTGGTAGAATAATTAACTTCCCTCATCATTAAAGAAAGTGTCTTGACTTCTCTTAGCCCTTTGAATTTCCTCGAATATTTTAGAATCTATCAAAAAACAAACAAAAAATCCCCAAGTCCTATTCAAATTTGCTTGGAATTACCTTGACTCTGTATATCAGTTTTGTAGAGAAATGATGTCCTAATAATAATAAATAATAATAAATAATTTTGTATTATAATATTGAGTTTTTAAGCCTTGATCATGGTGTATCTCTTTGTTTACTTAGGTCTTCTTTATCTCCTACAACAAAATTTTATAAAATTTTCTCTGTAAGATTCATGCATATCCTTTCTAGGTATAGAACCATTTTTTATCCAGCTATATACCTTGCTAAATTCATGTCAATGCTAAAAATGTGTCTGTGGCGGACACCTGAGTAGCTCAGTAGGTTAATAAGCACCTCTCTGCCTTTGGCTTAGGTCCTGATCCCAGGGACTGAGTCCCACATGGGTCTCCTTGCTCATCAGGGTGCTTGATTCTCCCTCTGCCTGCTGCTCCCCCTGCTTGTGCTCTCTCTCTGACAAATAAATGAATTAAATCTTAAAAATAAAAAAGTAAAGTGAAACCTGAAAGTTATTTAAAAGATGTATCCATGAATTTTGTATTTTCTGTGTCATCTGGATATCATGAATTTTTGTTTCTCCCCTTCCAAACCTTACAGTTTTGTCTTGCTCTGTGGACGGTTATCTTGTATTACTCTGTAGATTATTACCATTTCTGTTTAACGCTGTACTAATACTGAGCATCCTCATTTTGCTGATGACCTCAGAGGGAAAGCTTTTTATGTTTCTTAACTTCTTTAAGCCTAAAGGTTGCTGTAAGTTTTTTTGTAGACACCCTTTTAATCTGAGTTGCCTAGAAAACAGAGACTGAGACAAGGATTAAGAGTTGAGGGTTTATCTGGGAGGCATAATCCTGGGGCAGCAAGAGAAAAGGGAAGTGAGGCAGAGATGGGAAACAATGTAAGGTGATACTTTATCTTCTTGGCCACTGCTTCACGTCGGGCTGGGGAGGGACTGTTTGGCAGGTATCTTTGGACATAGGAACAGTTTCTCCAGTCCGTAGATAGGAGTCTGGAAGAAGATTTATCTACCTGCTTTTGTCTTGCATCCTGTTTTCCATTAGTCAGCTCCATCTCCTGAGAGAGTGAACTTTCCTTCACTTCTGGGTTGATCATCTGCTTTGGCAAGCATCTAGATGTGTCACTACTTTTTCATTGGCTTTTTATGGAGGGGACTTTTTGGTTGCGTTTGACAGAAACACCATTCAGATTAATTTGCTTACAACTGAGTACATCGGGTGCCAGGATACAGAGGGTATGAACAGCCTCTTCGTGTCTTTGATAGATTTTCCACTAAATGGTTGCAATGAGAGTTGACAGCCCCAGGCTCAAATCTTACCATTTAGTTTGGCTCGTGTCACATGTTCCTGCTTGAACCAATTACTGTGTTTAGGGTCAGTGGGGATGCTGGCCGTTCCTGTGTCACATGTCATTCTCCTTGGCTAGAGGACAGATGTGATGGTGTCATCCCCAGCCAGTCTCAAGTAATGAGTTCCTTGCCAAAAAGAAGAGGTTTCTAACCAAAAGAAAGAGGGGGAAGGCAAATTCTGGTCACACCAGAACAACTGGTATTCTTTTAAGATTGGTCATTGTAATTTGTTCAGCCTCACTGTAATTTTTTAAATATATAGCAATATAGTCAGTTGTACTACCTGTTAAAATTTAAATGTAACTGGTGAATACAAAAATATAAAGAAAAGCAGTGTAATGTGAAGCAACTGTGGATCCCTGTTCCTTAACTTTAAGTTTAGCTCTGAATGAACTTAGTGGTAGCTCAGCCCTCATGGGCAGTTGGCTTGGTTTTCACCGTCTGGCTTTCCCATGCTTCTCTCTGTTGTGGTTCTGCAGCATCATGAGGTGTTTCTCATTTGTCCTCTGTGACCAGAAAACTGCACTCATCAGCCATGTAATGATTTTAATAAACTTTGCTGAAGATGAGGGATTGTGGTAAGGAGGCTAAGGGTGCAAGACTTTCTTCAAGACTCTACTTTGGCTCTCCTCTTTTCCTGTCTTCACATTCTTTCTCTGACTGGAAGCAATTTCTTCCTCTCACCCTCGTAGAGCAGTTACAGCTTTATGCAGGCTCTCTCTCTCTCTCTCTTTTTTTTAAAGACAACTTTCTTGAGGCATACTTTGTATACCATAAATTAATTCATTAAAAAGTTTTTTAAATTTATTTTAAAAAGATTTAATTTATTTTAAAAAGATTTTATTTATTTATTTGACAGAGAGAGGTACAGCGAGACAGGAAACAATCAGGGGAGTGGGGAGAGGGAGAAGCAGGTTCCCCACCAAGCAGGGAGCCCGATGCGGGGTTCCATCCTGGGTCCCTGGATCATGACCTGAGCCTAGGTACATGCTTAATGACTGAGCCACCCAGGGCCCCTACATTTTTTTTTTTTTTAAGATTTTATTTATTTATTTGACAGAGCGGGAGAGCACAAGCAGGGGGAGCAATAGAAGGAGAGGGAGAAGCTGGCTCCTTACCGAGCAGGGAGCCTGATGAAGGACTCGATCCCAGGACCCTGGGATCTTGACCTGAGCTGAAGGCAGATGCTTAACCATTTGAGCTACCCAGGCGCCCCTAAATTAATTCATTTTAAGTGTACTATTTGATGATTTTTAGTAAATTTACAAAGTTGTGAAGCCATCACCCACAATCCAGTTTTAGAGCATTTCCAGAACCTCCCCAGATACCTTGTAGCCGTTTATTCTCTATTCCCAACCCAAGTCCCGGGCAACAACTACCGTACTTTCTCTCTCTCTCGAGATTTGCCTTTTCCGAACATATGAAGCCCTTTGTGCCTGGCTTCCTTCACTTAGCATAACATTGCCATGTTTCATCCATGGTGTGGAATTTATCAGTACTTTACTCCTTTTAATGGCTGAATAATACTCCGTTGCACGTCTGTAGTACATATTGTTTATTTGTTCATCAGTTGATGGACATTGAGATTGTTCTACCTTTTGGACATTGTGAATAGTGCTGCTATGAACATTCATGCACAGCTTTTTTTTTTTTTTTTTTAACACTTTTTTCATTTCTTGTGAGTATATTCCTAGGAAAGGAATTGCTGGGTCATCTGGTATTTTATGTTGAAATTTTTTTAAAGATTTTTTTTTTTTTAAAGAAAGAGAACATGAGCAGGGGAGAGAGGTAGAGGGAGAAGGAGAAGCAGACTCCCTACTCAGAAGGGACCCCGATGTGGGACTCGATCTCAGGACCCTAGGATCATGACCTGAGCCAAAGGCAGACACTTAAACTGAGCCACCCAGGTGCCCCTCTGTTGAATTTTTTAAGGAATTAGGAAACTTCCACAGCAGCTACACCATTTTACATTTCCATCAGCAATGTATGAGCCTTCACTCTTTTCCACATCCTGGTAATACTTGTTAATTGTTTTCTTTTTGACTGTAGGCATTCTAATGAGTGTGAAGTGGCATTTCATTTTGGTTTTGATTTGCATTTCTCTAATGATTTGTGATGGTTTTTCTTGTGCTTATTGGCCATTCACATATCTTCTTTGGTAAAATTTCTATTCCTATCCTTCGCTCATTTTTAAATTGAGTTATTTATCTTGTTTTTGAATTGTAGGAGTTTTTTTTATATGTTCAGAACACAAGTCTTTTTTTAGATATATGAATTACAAATATTTTCTCCCTGTCTGCTTTGTTTCTTCATTTTCTTAATGGTGAAGTTTGAATCACAGAGATTTTAAATTTTGATGAAGTCCAGTACATCTTTTTTTTTTTTCTTTTGTGTATCATGAGTTTGTTTTTATTCTCTAAGACTGCTTAATTCATGGTCAAGATTTCCTTCTCTGTTTTCTTCTGAAGTTTTTATAGTTTGGCTCTTACTTTAGGTTAATGATCCATTTGCATTGATTTTTGTGCATAATGTGAGATGAAGATCTAAATTCATTTTTCACGGGGCGCCTGGCTGACTCAGTCAGTGGAGCGTGCAACTTTTGACCTTGGGGTTGTGAGTTCAAGCCCTACATTGGGTGTAGAGGTTACTTAAAAATAAAAAAAGTCTTTACATTCATCTTTGCATGTGACTGTTTTATTGCAACATTCTTTGTTGCAGAGACTATTCTTGTCTGGTTGAATTGTCTTGGTACCTTCAAAAATCGGGTGACCATAAATGTCTTTAATTTTTGATACTGAATTCTGTTTCATTGAACTATGTGTCTCTTCTTAACACTAATACCATATCTTTTTTTTTTTTTTTAAGATTTTATTTATTTATTTGGCAGAAAGAGAGACAGCGAGAGAGGGAACGCAAGCAGGAGGAGTGGGAGAGGGCGAAGCAGGCTTTCCGCTGGGCAGGGAGCCTGATGCAGGGCTTGATCCCAGGACACCGGGATCATGACCTGAGCTAGAGGCAGACACTTAACTGACTGAGCCATCCAGGTGCCCCAGTCTTGTACTTCTTTTGTTAAATCTGTTTCTAAGTATTGTTTCTGATGTTATCATGGTGGAATTGAAAAATTATTTTTGATATTTCATTGCTAGTATATAGAGATACAGTTGATTTTGAACTTCTATCCTCTGCCTTTGCTGAACTTACTAGTTCTAGTAGTTTTTTTGTGGATTCCTTAGGTTTTTTGCTTACAGGATCATGTTGTCTGTGAGTAAGGAGTTTTATTTCTTCCTTTTCCATCTGAATGCCCTTAATTTGTTTCCATTTCTTTTTTTTTTAATTAAAAAATTTTTTTAAAGATTTTTTAATTATTTATTTATTTGACAACAGAGATCACAAGTAGGCAGAGAGAGAGAGGAGAAGCAGGCTCCCCACTGAGCAGAGAGCCCAATGCGGGGCTCAATCCCAGGACCCTGGGATCATGACCTGAGCCGAAGGCAGAGGCTTTAACCCACTGAGCCACCCAGGCACCCCTGGGTTTCCATTTCTTTCCTTCCTTCCTTCTCCTGGTGCACTAGCTAGAACCTTTAGTACAATGTTGAATAGTAAGAGCAGACATTCTTGCTTTCTCCCCAATCTAAGGAGAAAAGCATTCAGACTTTCACCCTTAAGTATGATGCTGTTTGTAGGCAGATGTTGTGGTAAAGGGAAGGAGAAGACAACGATTTGAGAAGTATATGAGAGTTAGAATGAACAGGACTTAGCAACTAATTGTATATACAAGATATAATTTGTATGTTTGTGGGAGATTCTGGCGATTTTTTTTATGAAGTAGGGTGGAATTGAAGATAAATTTATCTCCTTTTGGGAAGATTGACTTTTTACAGTAAGAGGTTTTCTCCCCCTCCCAGTTTTCATTTTGGTTGGCAATTTCAGATCAGTTTTAATTTTTCCAAATGCTAAATTTTTAAATTCTTTTTTTCTGTAGTTTTAAGTTAATATGTTCCATGAACTGGGAACAATGTTATTACCATGTTTTTGTTGAGGAAATTGAGATATGATAGGATGCTTTAGATCAGAGTGATGGAGTCATCCACGTCTCTTTCATACAGCTTTCTAAATCTTTGACTAAAATGTTATTCCAGAATTGTGTCAGATGGGATACATGAGTCATCGACATCTTTTTTTCTTTATCCTTCCCAAAAAGGGATTATGTCTTAAATGTTAAGTGTATTATTATATAGAAAGACTGTTTCTGTTCTTTGGTTTCACAAATCATCCTCTCTGTGTTTTTGTTTCTTAGGCCTTTAGTGGCTTCTGGCCCATTGTGAACCTGAATTCTTAAAGGATTTAACACAAGCTAACTGACAAGTGACAGGGACTCAGAAGAAAGTTTTATTTAGCCATCCCGGAAAGATAGGAAACAGATCATAACAGTGGTGGTGGTTGTAATTACAGTGTTCCTATTAATATGTTAGTGTATACACTAGACATTTTCACTGAGTATTTTTAGTTGACCTCATAGGCTAGGTTTTCAAGAACAGAGAACTCATTAATATGAACTGTAGCTAGAATCATTTACCTTTGGAAACTTGCTTCTAAGGAAAGAGGCCTTAGGAGTTTTATGGATCTGAATTCAAACTCTGTCTCTCTATTACTCATAAGCTTGGAAAACTTACTTTATTTTCGAAGTTTATCTAAAAATATCTGTTTTTTTCTGACTGTAACATAATATATGGTGCTGCAGAAAATTTGGAATACTGAAGGCCCAAAAGAAAAAATAAAGACCATTCATAATTCTAGATTTAGACAAAAATCTCTCTTGGAGCTTGCATTCCAGTCATAATCTTTACAAATCTAGAAATAGCCTAAATGTCTACTAATAGAGACTGCTGGTTAAATATGTTCTGGTTCACCCATGTTCTAAACTCTGTAGCAGATCGAAAGCTGGAGAGCACTTTTTAAGAGTGGGGGCTCTATGTTCAGATCTTGGCTCTATTCCTTATTAGTTATCTGAACTTAACCTCTTGATACTTAAAGATTCTAATATAATGCCTACTTCACAGAGTTTTTCTGAGGATTAAATGGGGTATAACAAATCTAACACATTATACAGTATCTGGCATATAAGTTGTAAATGCTTGATAAATATTGCTAGAGAATTATTAATTTTATGTGCTCATATGGAATGATTCCCAGGATATATTAAGTCTATAATGTAAGGTATCAAGAAAAGTTTTTTTTTATTGTATGATGTCACATATGAATATTAAAAAGTAGACACATTTTTCTTGAAGGATACCTGATAAAATATTAAGGGGTTACGTTTAGGAAATAGGATTGGGGATAGGTGATGGTAGAGAGATGTATTTCTTGTTTTTACCTCTTTGTGAGGTTTGAGTTTTTTAATGCCAGGTATATTTTCCTTTTGTTTACTTTTTTTTTTTTAAGATGTTATTTATTTATTTCACAGAGACAGAGGTCACAAGTAGGCAGAGCAGCAGGCAGAGAGAGTGGAGGAAGCAGGCTCCCTGCTGAGCAGAGAGCCCGATGGCAGGGCTTGATGCAGGGCTCCATCCCAGGACCCTGGGATCCTCCTTTTGTTTACTTTTTGAAAGATGTCTTCCTGGGACACCTGGCTGGCTCAGTAAGTAGAGAATGTAACTCTTGATCTCAGGGTTGTGAGTTCAAGCCCCACATTGAGTGTGAAGTCTACTTAAAAAAAAAAAAAAAAGATATCTTCCTTTAAAGATTTATTTTCTTTGTCTTTCCTCTATGTTGGAAAATCTTATTTCTCTGCTACTTGTAATAACTTTATTTACATAATTGTAGAGTTTGAACATAGTTCTGGAACCAGCCCTTTGCAGGTAGGTTAAATAACAGACTGCTTTGAGATGAGTAAACATATCATATATCTTGTTTCAAAGGAGTTTCTTGTAGAATAGGGAAGCATTGTGTTTCCGTGTTTCACTTAATAAATGGGATAATGATGTCAGCAAGGCTCTTACAGAAATGGTTATGTATTTAGAATTCTTCTGTGGATTCAAATTTTTCCCCTCAGCAAATATTTACCTATTTGACAGTAATAGATAAAAAGGGATACTTCCTTGGCTTTTCCCAATCAATTAGAAACAACTGTACTTACAAAAGACATTTAGAAGATTTATATTTTGAGTAGTCTCTAAATTCATCCTTCTGCCCTATCTCCTTTTCTCTCTCTGCATTCTCGTATCTTGGGACGCCTGGGTGGCTCAGTTGGTTATGCATTCTCGTATCTGTGTCTGCATTTCTCCCTTTCTCTCTCTCCATTGTCTCAGATACTGAGGATGTAAAGATTAATGGGATGCAGGTCCTGTCCGTAAGAAGCTCTCATCAGTTGTTCCATTCTAGCATTCTTTCTGAACTACTTTCTGGGGCCGGGGTGGGGGGAGAATTATGATTTTTTTCTCTATTCCCATTTTTTCAGTTCAGCTTTGAAAACATTTATTAAAGTACTCAGGATGTGCCAGGCATTCTGGTAGAGGGTACAAAGGTAAATGAAGTCCCCCCTTTTATTGCTTGGTTTCTTTCAAGGAGATAGGTAAGTAGATTTCAAAACAATTTGATAGATGCTATGTCTATAATACTGTTTGGTTATCACAATGAGATTTTTTTTTTTTAAGATTTCATTTATTTATTTGAGAGAGAGAGAGAGAGAGAGAGCAAGAGACGGGAAAAGATCAGAGGGCGAAGCCGACTCCGATGAACCTGAGAGCCGGATGTGGGACTTGATCCGGGGACTCTGGGATCATGACCTGAGCCGAAGGCAGTTGCTTTACCAACTGAGCCACCCAGGCGCCCTCATAACAAATAGTTTTTGACAGAAAAGTGCCACCAGATTGAGTTAAAGAATATACATTTTCTTTAATGGCAGAAATTAACCTATCTTGAGACATTTATACAAAACAGGAGCCAGCATTAGCATACTCCAGAAGTAAAGTTTCCATGTTCTCCCTAATTCCTCAAGGAGGTTGCAAAGGTACCTCTGAAGTGTGAGAATGTGCCAGACCTGAGAGCCAAGTTCTTGATCCTTCACTGTTCCTTTTTCTCTTCCACCATACTTTCATATTTGAGGGTTGTGTTAGTATTCCAGAAGAACCTGCTTTGCAATTTATGTGCTTATATCAAAGAGAACGTTTATAAACATTGGACTTTCCTGCTGCTGTAATCAGACTCCGTGTCAGCAAGTCCAGGTTCTTAGTTTATGGTGAAAAGCAGTCTGGCCAGTCTGCTGCCTGTCTAAATGAGCCCCCTGGTAACTCTGTTTCCTTGAGTGTATACGGATACACATGAGTACTTTGAAAGCACAGAGGAGGCGTAGCTAACCTGAGTGGAACAGAACACATAATCAGGCAGGGCATTCTGGAGGACATGATACACTTCGTGGAGAGTACTTACCTCATCTGTACTCCATAATTAGTTTGCTAGTTTTGTACATTTAGGTAGAGTAATAATAGCTGAAGAGTTTAAAGCTAAATTACTGACATCATTTGTGTCTCTAAGATATAAGGACATTTCCTGCATTACTGTAATATTGTTTTCACACCTTAAAAAAAAACAATAATTCTTAATAATGTAATACCTGTCCATGTTCAGGTTTCTCATTATCCCCAGAAACGTCTTTTGTAGCTGGTTTGTTCAAATCAGGATCTAATTAGGAACCATTCATTACAGTTAGTTATATCTCTTAAGAGTTTTTCTTTTTCCCCTTCTTTTAAATAGACTGTACTTTTTTTGGTCTGAAGGCTTTTTTTTTTTTTTTTTAATGCTAAAACTTAGCCCACTGTCTTTATTTATTTATTTATCCATGACACTGATTCGCTGAAGAGACTTACGGTGCATAATGACCTGCCTTCCGGTTTTTATCGATTGCTTCCTTTGGTGCCAGCTTGTTCTAGTGTTCTCTGTAGATGTACAGTCTGATTCGATTCGGGGTAAACATTTTAGGCATACTTAGTATCGTACTTAGTAGGTAACACGATGTTGCATTTCTTTAATAGATTGTTTTTCCTGGTAAATTATTGATTTATTCAATGTCACTACTACTCCTAGTAAAGCCTTTATTTGCAGGGGGTAATCATCTGTATTCGATGGTAATGAATATTTTTTAAAAATTACAAGTAGAAAAATATGACCGGGCTTTATATCTAAGGTGACTACTTTGTGATATTTGATGTGTGTATTGTATACACACACATCACACACACATATATACCTACATATACACAGACACATACATACAAACACAATAGGTTACATATATCCTGTATTGTAATGTAAGCCTTACTTTGTCCTCTGGGTCCTACTCAGAAAAGGTTGACCATTTTTAGTCTAGAGGAATTGACTCATTGTTTGTGAGCTATGCCATATATCTGCACTCCTTTGCGTGAGAACACCTTATCAAGGTAAATTCCCATCTGTTGGCATGGATAACTCTTTACTGTTTCACATATTGGGGAAACCATGTGTGATAACACAAAGGAACCAACAGCTGCCATCATACCAAACTCCATGCTGTATCTTGGTTAAGGTTCTTAAATATACTCCTTTGATTTTCCGTATTCATCCCAGAAAGGATTGAGGGCACTCCATTTTTATGTTGTTATTTGCAAACACTTTTGCTTTGCTAGTTCTTGTATTCGATCTTCATATACTTGTGAGAAGAGGTCCTCTTCAGGTTTTGTTCTGTCTCGGTAAATAGTTTCCCACCTTATGTCTCCATTTCTTCTCTGTGCTTTAGATACATGGACTACATGTGGCCATCAAAGTACGCTGGGGGTCTGGAGGCTCGTAGAGCTTTATACTCTTCCTCCTTTTATATTCTTCGTATAGAATGGTCAGAAAGTAGCTTCTGTTCCATAGAGTCTCGAGGGGCTTATAGTTAAAGAGAAGGAAGCCTTTGATGATTAATATGGGAATTTCTTAGCATTTCCAGAGTCTGTTGGTAACACTGAGTGTCTTGGGCTTTTTGTCCAGCAGGAAATGGTGGGTATCATTTTTTCCATGTTGAGTGCTTTAAGCACATCGTACTGCAGAAATCCATCTGTATTTGTCTCTCTCTCATACTCTGGCTTAAAAAAATCATCCTGAGATATGATGCTGCAGTTTGGAAGGTAGTTCTGCAGATTCTTAGCCATGTTGTCTTCCTGCCATTTGTCACAGTACTAACTCCAATGACAAATGTTTTCATGATTAGCTTTGAAAATCATGTTTTCCTGAAGTTTCCAGGTGTCAGTTCGAGTCCTCCCAAGCAAAGTGGCAGAAGCCCATAGTCCCTCCTTCCACACCTCTAATCTATTATTTTCTAATCTATTGTTTTCTTTGTTTTGCTTCTCTTTATCTTTAATGCCAGCTAGACACAGGGTAGAACTGTGATTCAGCCCGTCAGTCACCAGTCTTGGGCTTGGGTAGTCATAGCACTGATCAGCTGTTCTTTTCCTTTTTCCTTTGGGGATTTTTAGCCAGCCCTTTTTTGCCTTGTCTCTGATATATTCTCTTACCTGGTATAGTCCATGGTATATCCTCTTACCCTTCACTTCTTCCCTGACTTCTATTTTATATATAAACAGTTACAGTTCCAAGAGATCTTATTTTCTTATTTGACATAGTACATTGCAGCTACTCTTAATGACTTTCTAGTAGAAGCTCACACTCTTCAGTTTTGTCTGAACTCTCCTTACTGATCTTTTAAATTAACATTTATTTATTTATTTATTAGTTATTTTATTTTTTAAGTAAGCTCTACGTGGGGCTTGAACTCAGGACCCCAACATCAAGAGTGGTAGGGTCTATAAGGCTCCCCTCTCCTTACTCACCTTTACTAAGGTTTTACTTCTAGTCCCATGAAGAATGAGTAGAGATGTGAGAGGCCCAGATTGGTCTTTCTGGATATCATGGGTTAGATGGGGCATCTGAAAGTGGGAGGAGGGTAGAGGAAAAATTAAATAGAATAGAATTTCCCTCAGGATGTGAGTCCTTTGTCGGTTATTTCCAATGTCCTGTGGTGAATGGCCTTAGTGTATTCTTTTGTGAAAATTGTAATGCATATTCACATAGGGCAGGGGGATGGGGGGTGGGGGGGAGCTTGTAGAAATGGTGAGAGTTGGTAAGGAGACAAATAGGTCAAGTATTCAGTCATATTCTTTAGGGAGCGGAAGAAGGTATTCTCTTATAATTTAGGAGCATAAGTAACTATGGAATTTTTGACCTACCCTTTCCACTTTGCGGTTAATATATTTTTAAAAAGATTTTATTTATATTTGACAGAGAGCACATGAGCACATGCACAAGCAAGGGGAGTGGCAGAGGTTGAAGGAGAAGCAGACTCCCCAGTGAGCAGCGATCCTGATGTGGGGCTTGATCCCAGGACCCTGAGATCATGACCTGGGCCGAAGGCAGACTCCCAACTGACTGAGCCACCCAGGTGCCCCTGCAGTTAATATTAATAGGTTATTAGATGTAAAAAAGACTTCCCTGTATTTCCCTACTATAGAGCTATCATTAGGAGTAGGGAAAATTATTATTATATTGTTATTTTTAGGTTTTATTTATTTGAGAGAGAGAGAGAGCGAGCACAAGTGGTGGGGAGGGGCAGAGGAAGGAGAAGCAGACTCTCTGCTGAGCAGGGAGCTAAATGCAGGGCTCCATCCCAGGACCCTGGGATTATGACGTCAGCTGAAGCCAGATGCTTAACCGTCTGAAACACCCAGGTGCCCTGGAGTAGGAAAAATTACATGGGAAAAGGCAGTGTACAGTGGTCCTCGTTATCCATAGTTTCACTTTCTGAGATGAGCCTCAGTCAGGGAACAGATGATCCTAGTCCTGCGGATTCGGCATCTCTCTTCTCAGTAGTAGACTAATGCCCCTTACTTCATCTCATCACATAGGCATTTATCATCTTCTATCATCACAAGAAAAAGAGTGAATACAGTATAATAAGGTATTTTGAGGGACCACATTCACTAACTTTTATTACAGTATAGTGTTATAATGGCTCTGTTATTGTTGTTAATCTCTTACTTTGCCTCATTTGTAAATTAAACTTTGTGGTAGGTATGTACATATAGGAAAAAGGATATAGATAGGGTTAGGTACAATCTGCAGTTTCAGACATGCATGGGGGTTTTGGAACTATTCCCCATGAGTAAGGAAGGACCACTGTCTAGTAAAGAATTTTAACTAATACCAGGAACTATATTCGTCATATTTTTTGTCTTGCATACTTTGGACCATAGTATGGTTAAGAGATATTATTTTTCATTTGGGAAAATTTCCTCACTACCATTCCATGAAATCTTCTCATACATCTTCTCAGTGTAAATACATCCTTTGTTTCATTTTTATTCATTTTTATTGCTGTTATAGCCCATTTTAGAAATGCTTTTTATTATTTATTTATTTTTTAAAGATTTTATTTATTTATTTGACAGACAGAGATCACAAGTAGGCAGAGAGGCAGGCGGAGAGAGGAGGAAGCAGGCTCCCTGCTGAGCAGAGAGCCTGATGCGGAGCTCGATCCCAGGACCCTGAGATCATGACCTGAGCGGAAGGCTGAGGCTTTAGCCCACTGAGCCACCCAGGCGCCCGAAATGATTTTTATTTTTAAATTATTACTAATTTTCTTTTTTTGGGAAATCATGTAATGTAGAAATAAGACAAATATTTGTAGCATGGGGATAATCTTTTGTTGTATGTCTTTGTTAGTCAAGAAAATATCATCTCTTTTTGAGGTAATCATATTTCATTTATTTTAAGTTTCACTGCTTAACATCTTCTGAAATCAGGATATGTGTTCCAATTAATTGATGTTATGGTGGTTAATTGGCAAGGTTTTTCTTTGTTAGCTGTACATGAAGTAATGGCAGGTCTTAATAATTAATGACATCTTGAATTTGATGAAATTCTGATAACTCATGGTTTAGCCTCAGAAACAATGAAATAATGCAGAGGTTGGTAGACTGAGTTGAGTAGCACTGAGGAAGAGACACATAAAGAGACATAGACATAGTCTAGAATATTTATTCTACATCTCTTTGTGAAAAAGCTTTTTCATATTCTCATCTAAGTCTTGACAAAAGGATCAGGAGATTTTAAGGCCTTTAAACGCACTAAATAACACACAGTATATAGGCTTCATTAAAAGGCCCATGGGGAGGGGCCCCTGGGTGGCTCAGTTCATTAAGTGTCTGACTTCGGCTCAGGCTGTGATCCTGGAGTCCCAGGATCAAGTCCCACATTGGGCTCCCTGCTCAGTGCAGAATCTGCTTCTCTCTCTCCCTCTGGTCCTGCCCACTCCTTCTCTTTCTCAAATATATAAGTGAAATCTTAAAAAAAAAAAACAAAACAAAAAAACCACACACACAAAAAAACAGAAAATGCATAAAAGGCCTAAGGGGAATCCCAAACTGAAATGAACTTTCTTGTCTTTTCACATCTGGCGGAAAGTACAGAGATTTCCCTTATATGCTTCCCCAGCAAGTTTCCCTTATTTTTTATTTTTTTTTTTTAAGATTTTATTTATTTATTTGACAGACAGAGATCACAAGTAGGCAGAGAGGCAGGCAGAGAGAGAGGAGGAAGCAGGCCCCCTGCCAAGCAGAGAGCCCGATGTGGGGCTTGATCCCAGGACCCTAGGATCATGACCTGAGCCCAAGGCAGAGGCTTTAACCCACTGAGCCACCCAGGTGCCCCTCCCTTATTATTAATGTCCTGCATTAGTGTGGTACATTTTATAATTGATGAGCCGATATGGATATATTATTATTAATGACAGTCCATGGACTACAGTGGGTTTACTTTTGTGTTGTACATTCTGTTGGTTTTTTTTTTTTTTTAAAGATTTTATTTATTTATTTGTTAGAGAGAGAGAGAGCATGAGCACAGGCAGACAGAGTGGTAGGCAGAGGCAGAGGGAGAAGCAGGCTCCCCGCTGAGCAAGGAGCCCGATGTGGGACTCGATCCCAGGACGCTGGGATCATGACCTGAGCCGAAGGCAGCCGCTTAACCAACTGAGCCACCCAGGTGTCCCCATTCTGTTGGTTTTGACAGATGCATAAGGACATCTGCTTACCATTATAGAATCATACAGAGTAACTCATTGCCCTAAAGATTCCCTCTACACTACTTACTTATCCCTTCCTTTTCCTCCCCGCTCTAACCCTGGCAACCCTGTTTTGTTTTTTTTTTTAATTGGTTTCATAGTTTTGCCTTTTCCAAAATGTCGTATAGTTGGAATCATACACAGGATTTTCAGAATGGCTTCTTACTTGCAGTATTCTTTTAAGGTTCCTCCATATCTTTTGTGGCCTAATAACTTATTTCTCTTTATTGCTGAATAATATTGCATTGTATGGATGTACCTCATTTGTATATGCATTTACCTGTTGAAGGATAAACTTCTAGGTTTTAGTAATTATGAATAACAGGTTAGCCTTTTATAAAACACAGAAATGGTCTAAAGTACCTAAAAGCACCCATTAAAAAAAGCTGAGCTAAATCAGTATCTTGAGACTTACTTCAAAAAATATGGCTCAGTAAATATGTGTGGAATGGTTGAACATGAAAAATGAAAGGAGGTCTGGAAGAGAAGGTGGGGGAAAAGATTGTATCACAAATCTGGATAATTTTTGGAAAATGAGATTGTTCAGAAATTCAGCTGGAGATTTGGATGAGGACCAAGATGTTTAGGGCTCTGAATTCAGACTCTGGCTTGCTAACACTACTGTGTTAGCAAGGCTGTCCCGGAAACTAGGTCATTAGACCTATTTTAATTTATTTGCAGTAGAATGATAGGAGAAAATAGGGTTTAGTTTTTGGAAAAGAGTAAAAAACCCCAGAAGGCTAGTTTTATAAAATAAGGAAGTGGACAGTTAGTGATCATAGTGTAGAGGTTAGATATTGACTACAGAAAAAGAAATGCACAAAATCTGTTGATGGTGGTGTTTATTTTGTGTTCTTGAGTTGTAATTTCTTTTTTTTTTTAATTATAATTTCTATTTAATAAAAGTGATACTAATGTGAGGAAGTTCTCAGTTACAGGATTTAGAACTCATTGAATATTTTGTTTTATAGTTTTGTGAAATATAAGGAATATGGATATTGATGAGGTGTGAAGTCATTTGAATTTCTACAATATTTTTGTTTTAGAAATGCTATGTAAATAAATTTGAAATACTAGTATGCCCCCAAGGGTTAGCTTGAAGTGATGAAACTTTTCCTAATTGAAATAAACTTAATCTGTTGTATTGTGGTAATGCTTTTGTGTTTTACTTCATTTATACTTCAGTAATACTGTATATTTCATAACATACAGTAATATACATAATATGCAGTATTACTTCATTACTTCAGTAATACTGTATATTTCATAACCAGTCACCTTTTTTGAGTGTTGCATGTTCAATATTTTAGGAAAAACATTGATGAATGAAACCACTGCCTCTTGTTTATATAGAGCTACATAAAATGTGGAAAAATAACTAGGAAGGAGGAAAATGCATTAGATCATAAATGCTCTAAGAGTTTTAATGAAGGGTGGTATTATTTTTAGTTGGGATGAGCTAAGGTGTTTGTATACATGTCTTGGTATTTGAGTTTTAGCCTAAAACGAGTTAAGAATTGAATTTGTGTGGGACACCTGGGTGGCTCAGTTGGTTAAGCGGCTGCCTTCGGCTCAGGTCATGATCCCAGCGTCCTGGGATCGAGTCCCACATCGGGCTCCTTGCTCAGCGGGGAGCCTGCTTCTCCCTCTGCCTCTGCCTACCACTCTGTCTGCCTGTGCTCATGCTCTCTCTCTCTCTAACAAATAAATAAATAAAATCTTTTAAAAAAAAAAAAGAATTGAATTTGTGAGTATAGGAGAGAAATATCTTTGTGGGAAGCAATTTATATTCACTCACAAGAATTTGGGAAAGGACATGCAAGGCTGGAAAGGTGATTAGGGTCAGATTATGGAAAGCCATTAATGCCAGAGTATTAAGGATGATTTCTACTAGTTAAGTAAAATTAAGAGATAGTTTTCTGGGGCATGAATGAGCAGCTAGTGATATTAGAAAGGAAGGAGGAGTTTTTTTTCCTCCTAATTCTTTGTTTATAAATATTTTAGAATTTTATATCCTTAAGATATGTACATTTTAATATATATGTACATATGTATATATACATATGTATGTGTGTGTGTGTGTGTGTATGTCTTATTATAGCTTTCTGCTGTGTTGAAAGCCAAAGTATGTTTCCTGAAATGCCAGATACAAAAAAAGCCTTCTGTAAGTTGGCTGTCACTTTTGTGACATCAGCATAAGATGTTCTACTGTATTATAGGCAGTATTTACCGAAGTATTTTATGAACTTATGGCCCTGTTGATACTCTTGGGATTTTGTTGGTTTTTATTTTTTTAATTTTTAAAAAAGATTTTATTTATTTATTTGACAGACAGAGATCACAGGTAGGCAGAGAGGCAGGCAGAGAGAGAGGAAAGGAAGCAGGCTCCCTGCTGAGCAGAGAGCCCGATGTGGGGCTCGATCCCAGAACCCTGGGATCATGACCTGAGCTGAAAGCAGAGGCTTTAACCCACTGAGCCACCCAGGCGCCCCAAGATTTTGTTGGTTTTTAAATGAATATTTAATATACTTATGGAGGCAAACTAAGTAATTAGTTTGCCTCCATTTTAAACGTGGTTGTTTTCTTTTTAAGTAAAATATTTACTTTTTTTGTTATAGAACTGTGGCTGCTGAAGTCAGGAAGCAGATCTCTGGACAATACAGTGGTTCTCCTCAACTGCTCAAAAACCTCAACGTTGTTGGCAGTATATCCCATCATACCACAGTAAGTAACATATTTAAAATATGGGATGTTAACTGGCACGTTACTGATGAGGCCATGAAAAAATAGGGCAAAGACGAGCCAGTGGATTGGGTTCCGTCACTAGTCTCATAATGTTATTTGTTGCCACCCTTCTCTTTCCTGAAATTTGAGTTGGGTAATAGGGTTAGGAGGTGTAATACAGGTGTTGATTTCCTAGTCAACTCTGAAACTCTACCTTCAGGATTTATCAACTCTGGAATTTTATAGTGAAGGCTCCCTGGATCCAACGTGATTCATTACAGGAAAATTTAGGAATCTATTCTGGGAATACGTACTGAAGGAAATACTAAATAATTACGTAGATTTGTAGTATTATCTGTCCCCTTTTATAGAAGGGAATATACAGGTAGTGAATCATTGCCTTAACCAGTTACTATGTCAGAATCATAAGCATATGTGTTCTTAATAAGGAAACTGGCATGTGAGGATAATTAATTTTTAGAGAGAAAGCTTGAGCGGATGGGGAGTGTCGGTTGGGGGAGTGGGCGGAGGAGAGGAAGAGGGAGAGGGAGAGAGAAAATCCTAAGCTAGCTCCTGCAGGGGCTCCGTCTCTTGACCCTGAGGTCATGAGCTGTGCAGAAATCAAGCCACACAGGTGCTCCAGGATAATTAATTTTGATAAAAAACTGATACTTACTAGTTATAGTAAGAATATGAATTAGAAATATACATCCATTTGTCAAAAACTAAAAAAGTAATTAAGAGCGACTTGGGTAGGGGTACCTGGGTGGTTCAGTGGGTTAAACCTCTGCCTTCAGCTTAGGTCATGATCTCAGGGGCCTGGGATGGAGCCCTGCATCTGCTCAGCAGGGAGTCTGCTTCCCCCTCTCTCTCTCTGCCTGCCTCTCTGCCTACTTGTGATCAACCACTGTCTGTCAAATAAATAAATAAAATCTTAAAAAAAAAAAAAAAGGAGTGACTTGGGTAGAGTTACGTATTAACACTTTTTTCATTTAGGTAAGAAAGGATACCAGTTATTAAAATATATTGTATGCCAGAACATAATAGTTTGATTACCTTGTGATAACAAGTTTATAATGATTGCATTATTAAAAATTTTAAAGATGGAGTTTACATTTAACAACAGTAACACATTGATTGGAGAAGTTTTAGAATATATGCATTTGTAGGTGATTTTAATGTACATGGAGGTGATCCTTTTAATACCCTCTCAGAGTCTTGAACTCCTTTTTTATACTGATATTCTATGTCCTGTGTTACACCTCAACCACTCACTTCTGTAGTCATGCCCTAGATTTGGCCATTATAAATAATCGTGACCCCTCTGTAATCTCAGTTTTATGTTTCTTACTTTCTGGCTACTGCTTCTTACCTTTCTTGCTCTCTTGTTCTGGTATCCTTCTTAAAATTTGTTTTTATTTTTAAGTAGGCTCCACACCCAGTGTGGGGCTTGAACTCAGGACCCTGAGATCGAGAGTCAGTCTCACACTCCCTGATTGAGCCAGCCAGGCGCCCGTCTTATTCTGGTATCCGACTCCAACTGTCCTTCACCCCCAAAACCTAGAATCCCATGGTCCTACTGACTTTTTCCTGCTCCTCACACTTTCATGTTTTCTTTTCTCTTCTTACCAAACTTAAATTATTTGATGATCATTGTAATGACTCTCTTGCATGTAACCTTGAATTCCTTAACTTTTCATTTCACTGGCACAACCTCAGTGCTGTTCAAAATCCAGCTCTCCGCTTAGTTCATACCTGCACTTGGGCAGCTGAGTGTCTGGAGAAAAACATAATCCTAATGAATGGTCTTCCTCGATTTATGAGCATTCACTCATGAAGGCTTTAACATTTCCAGGCAGATAGTATGTTTTCCCAGTTCATTCATTTCCCCACTGTTACAGTTTGCTTATTTCGTGCCTCCTACTCTTAAGCCCTAATCGCTTTTTCCCATTTTTACTCCTCAGATAATTTGGCTTCATATTGTACTTGTGAAAATTGAAGCAAGTCAGAAAAGAACATCCACATACTCCTACCACCATGTGTATTCACCAGTTGTCATCTGTACCCATGTAGTCTACCTGTACACCTGTGACTCTAGGTGAACCACTCGTGGACAAGCGGAGGGATGAGTCAGTCCCTGCTTGACTCAGTTATTGAAATGCACCCCTTTAGTAATTCTCCCTTCTCCTTTATCACCTTTCCTCCCTATTTACCCAGTCATTCCCATCAGTATACAGACATGCTGTTATTTCTCCCATTTAAAAAAATCCTTCTGTTTTGCCCTACTTTTCTACCTGTCCCCAGCCTTCTGTATTTCTTTGCTCTTTGCAACACAGTTCCTTCAAAGGATTGTCAGAGCTTGCTGACATCAATTTGTCTTCTTCTTGTATTCTCTTTGATAAAGTATTTTTAACTTTTGGGAATCTTTAAACATACATAGAAATAGAAAGACAAGTATAACCATTGATATTTTCTTACTTAACAACAACGCTGTTATCACACTTAACCAAAATTAACAGTAATTCCTTGGTATTATCTAATATCCCGTACCTGCTAAATTTCCTTGATTATCTCATAAATATCTTTTTATAGTTTTATTCAAATGGAGTTCCACATAAAATCCACACATAGCATTTGGTTTTAGCTCACTTGTGCTAAAACAAAAATAAAAACAACTAGTTTCTTCCTCCCCCAACTTCTAACTTTGTTTTTATGCCATTGAGCTTATTGAGAAAATTGAATTAGTTGCCTTATAGAATTGACCATTTTTTTGGATTTTATGTTTGCTTCCTTGTAGATTTGTTTCTCTATCTCCTTCATTCCCTGTGGCTGACTAGGATTCTGGTTGAACTTTTTTGAAATTTCTTCCTTATAGACCCATTTCTCTATCATTCATATTTCCTGTAACTGTTAGATTCTGGTTTAACTTTTTTTAACAGCTTTATTGGAGTTTGAATCACACACCAAATAGTTAACCCATTTAATTTACAAATCAGTGGATTTAATGTATTCACAGATGTCTGCAACCATTCCCACAGTCATTAGAACATTTCATCACCTCAGAAAGAAACTCTTCATCTGTCACCTGTTAACCTCCCATCCCCAGCCCAAAACAACCTCTGTCAAATACCAGAACTTTTGATGGTGCACCAGAAAAGATTGAAAGAGATCTTAACACTAAATATGTCCTCCAAATCCCAACACAATGATTGTTGAAGAAAGTGTGGTACCGTTGCCTGTTAGAGGTTCTGTAGTGCTTCACTATTGCTTCTCATCACCCTTTAACTCTGCTTACAGCCCAGCCATGCTCTTTCTTTTTTTTTTCCAAAAGATTTTATTTCCTTTCTTCTCAGAGAGAGAGCGCAGGCAGAGGGAGAAGCTAGGCTCCCTGGCAAGCAAGGAGCCTATGTAGGACTTGATCCCAGGACCCTGGGATCATGATCTGAGCTGAAAGCAGCTGCTCAACTGACTGAGCCACCCAGGTGTCCCCCAGCCACAGTCTTCTAGAAAATCATGTTGTAATCTCTTCCCTTGGGTCAGTAAATACAGGATCTTTCCTTGGAGTCTTGCAAAATAATTTATCGTTATAATCAGCTCATCACCACATTCCAAGACTAACCCAAGCAGCTGTCTCTGTTGGGCATCAGAGGGAGGGGAGGTAGTTGTAGCAAAAATAAACTTGATTCTGTGATCCAAGTCTAGCTAACACCGCCTCTAGAAAGCCAGTGACCTGTGTGAATTTGGGAAACAAGATCGTTTTTTGGTGTTTTTAAGAAAGTGTCACAGCTTCCTTTCCTTCCCTAAGACTTACTCATGTATGGTTGGTCATTCTTTGAGGAAAGATTAATTTTGAATTAGATATATACAAGGACTCCCAGCTTTTGTCATTATTTCCATTGAATATTCATTTGTGACACTTTGAATCCTGAAAGGTATGCTGCCCTAGAAATAATATCTGGGCAAAGAAACATGACCTAAAATTTTTTTTTAAAAAGTTGACTTCAATCTATCTATCTATCTACATTGTGGTAAAATATATGTAACAAAATTTATTATTTTAACAATTTCTAAGTGTATAATTCAGTGGCATTAAGTGTATTCACAATATTATGTAATTATCACCCCCACTATCCATCACCACTGTCCATTTCCAGAAATTTTTCATTATCTGAAACTGAAACCCTGTAGACCCATTAAACAGTAACTCCCAGTTGCCCCTTCCTCCCAGTCCCGAGTAACCTCTCTTCTATTCTATAAATTTGTCTGTTCTATATATCCTATAAAGTGCAGTCATACAATACTTGTTTTTTTGTCTCTGGTTTATTTCACTCAGCATTTCTTCAGAGGGTTGTCCATGTTAAGACTCAGTAGTATACCATTGTATGTATATACCACATTTTGTTCATCTATTCATCTGTTGATGGACATGTTTCCATGTTTTGGCTGTTGGTGCATCATTGCTGTAAACACGAGTGTACAAGTGTCTGTTTGAGTCCCATTTGCAGTTATTGGGTGGAATACCTAGACTTGGAATTAGATCATATGGAATTCTGTTTTTTGGTATGATTATTTTGGGAACATTTGAAAGGCTTCTGATTTCTTTATATCCTCTCCTAAACTTGTTTTCCATTTTTTTTTTTCAAAGATTTTATTTATTTATTTGACAGACAGATCACATGTAGGCAGAGAGGCAGGCAGAGAGAGAGGGGAGGAAGCAGGCTCCCCGCTGAGCAGAGAGCCGGATGTGGGGCTCGATCCCAGAACCCTGGGATCATGACCTGAGCCGAAGGCAGAGGCTTAACCCACTGAGCCACCCAGGCGCCCCTGTTTTCCATTTTTTTATAATAGCCATCATAATGGGTGTGAAGTAGTATCTGTGTTTTTGATTTGCATTTCCTTCACCCCACAAATTTTGTTATATTTTCATTTAGTTCAACGTATTTTTTAAATTACACTTTTCAGACTTCTACAATTCATGGCTTATTTGGAAGTATATTGTTCATTTTCTAAGTGGAGATTGTCCTGTTATCTTTCTATTGCTAATTTTTAATTTGTTTGTATTACAGTCAAAGAACAGACTGTGATTTCAGTTCTTTTACAATTGTTGAGGTTTGTTTTATGGCTGAGGATATGGTCTGTCTTGGTATATGCTGTTTGGGCTTTTGAAAAGTGTGTTTATTCTGTTGCTGTTAGGCAGACTGTCTTATAAATGTCAGTGAAATCCTGTTGGTTGATGGTGCTTTTGAGTTTTACCATATCCTCATTGGTTTTCTGTCCATTTACCTATCAGTTGTTGAGAGGTTTTGAAGTCTCCAGTTTTAATTGTAGATTATATCTTATTTTTCCTTTCAGTTCTCTTAATTTTTCACATAATTATAGCTATTTAGTACATACACCTTTAAGATTGCTGTGTCTCCAGGGCGCCTGGGTGGCTCAGTGGGTTGAGCCTCTGCCTTCGGCTTAGGTCGTGATCCCAGGGTCCTGGGATCGAGCCCCGCATCGGGCTCTGCTCAGCGGG
This sequence comes from Enhydra lutris kenyoni, assembly GCF_002288905.1. Lineage (NCBI taxonomy): Eukaryota > Metazoa > Chordata > Mammalia > Carnivora > Mustelidae > Enhydra > Enhydra lutris. The sequence goes on along the minus strand of NW_019154093.1, from coordinate 31,120,282 downwards.
GAGCCTGCTTCCCCCCTCTCTCTCTGCCTGCCTCTCTACCTACTTGTGATCTCTCTCTCTCTCTGTCAAATAAATAAATAAATAAATAAATAAATCTTAAGGGGGGAAAAAAGATTCCTGAGTCTTCTTTTTGGATTATAGCTGTTATCATCAGGTAATGTCCCTTTTTATCTAATACTTTACTTTGTTCTGAGGTCTGATTTTATTTTTTAATTTTTTAAAGATTTTATTTATCTATTTGAGAGAGAGACAGTGAGAGAGAGCATGAAAGGGGAGAAGGTCAGAGGGAGAAGCAGACTCCCTGTGGAGCTGGGAGCCTGACACGGGACTTCGATCCTGGGACTCTGGGAACATGACCTGAGCTGAAGGCAGTTCCCTAACCAACTGAGCCATCCAGGCCCCCAAGGTCTGATTTTAATATAGCCACTTCAGAATTCTTTTGATTAATGTATGTATGGTATATCTTTATCCATTCTTCTATTTTCAACTTCCTTATATTGTCTTATTTGAGGTGAATTTTTTGTACACCATACAGGTGGGTCATACCATTCTGCTGTTCTCTTTTAATTGGTGTATGCAGACATTTACATTTAATATTATTATTATTTTGCTAGGGCTTTAGTCTGCCATTTTATTTTTTGTTCTGTTTTTTTTTTTAATTAATTTATTTGAGAGAGAGAGAGAGCGAGAGAGATCATAGAGGGAGAGGGAGAAGTGAACTCATTGCTAAGTAGGGAGCCCATGTGGGGCTTGATCCCAGGACCCTGAGATCATGATCTGAGATGAAGGCAGATGCTTAACTGACTGAGCGACCCAGGTGTCCCTGTTTTTTCGTTTTTCTGTTTTCTTTTTCCAATTTCCCTCTGAGTTATCTGAACATTTTTTTTTAGATTTCCATTTTGATTATCTGCAGTCTGATTGAGTGCATTATCTTTGTATAGCCTTTTTAATGGTTGCTTAGGTATTATATTTACATAACATCACAAAACTAGTGTTGACATTTTAACAATTTGAGTGAAGTCTAGAAATCTTATGTACCTTTCCGTCCCTTTACCCTTTATTGTATTATATATAGACCGCCTCATATGCTATCCCAACAGTAAGAGGAAGAAGTACCTTGTTATTACTGAGTGAGTAGATGCCCCTACGTGGTCTCCATTGACACTGTGAAGGTGGGAGGCTCATAGCTCCTAGTAGGTATGAAAATCCTGGTTCCCTACTCTGACTTCTTTGAATCCATGCTTGGTGGGAGTGTTGGATGCCTTGTTATAACTTTGAGAGGGTGAAGTCTAGCTTTCCATTTGGTCTTGCTTGTGTAGATATTGGTGGGTCCACAGTTTTTCATACAGTGTTTGGCTGAAGTAGAGTGGTTATTGTCTAAAACTTTTCTGTTTTGCTGGGGTGCCTGAGTGGCTCAGTCGGTTACACATCTGCCTTCAGCTTGGGTCATGGACCTGGGGTCCTGGGATTGAGCCCCGTGTTGGGCTCCTCGTTCAGTGAGGAGCCTGCTTCTCCCTCTCCCTCTACCTCTGCGCCTGCTAGTGCTGTGTGAGCATGTGCGCTCTCACTCTCTGTCAAATAAATAATCTTTAGAAAGAAAGAAAGAAAGAAATGAAGGAAGAAAGAAAACTCTTCTATTTCGTAGTGCTGCCCCTTTCTTGGTCCTTTGGCTGGGGAGAATAGGATTTTATTGGGGTTTCCTTCCCCCGACTCACCCCATGCCATGTGTCTTGGTGTTTCTGGTTTGTGAGCCTTTCTAGCTCTAAACAAGGCAAAAAGAAATTTTAGCTAACCCACTGATAACACCATTTCTTGAGTCCCAAGGTCCCTACTGATTTGCCTTTTTCTCTACCTTTTAGTCTTCTGTTGTTTATTTTGTATAGACTGTCCAGGATTTATAGTTGTAATTAGTGGGGAGAATAGGGAAAAATATGTGTATGTACTAGTGACTTTAAACATTGAACACTTTTTTGAGTGCTGACTGACCATTCCTGTGTTTTCCTTTGTGAATGCCTTGTCAACTTTACCCCTGATTTGGGAGGGTGGTTTGTCTTGTTATTCTTTATATATTGTAGACACCAGTCCCTTGTTGAATATGTTTTGTGAATATTTCCTCTTACTGTGACTTGCCTATTCATTTTAACTATCTTTGGATATGTCAGATTTTTCTCTTAAAATTCTGTGTCATGTGTAAGAAACCTTTGCCTGCTCCCAAATCATGAAGATGTTTTCCCATGTTTTCATCTAGCGGTTTTATGGTTTTAGTATATTTATGTTTATGTCCATGATCCATCTCAATTTAAATTATGTTGTAATGTAAGGATTGAGATTCATTCCCCCCAGTATAGATACCAAGTTTTTTCAGTAATTGTGGTTGAAGAATATTCTATTTCCCTATTGAATTACTTCTTTCCCTGTATTAAGAACAGGGATAGGGGGTATCTGGGTGGCTCAGTGGGTTAAGCCTCTGCCTTTGGCTCAGGTCATGATCTCAGGGTCCCAGGATCGAGCCCCGCATCAGGCTCTGTGCTCGGCGGGGAGCCCGCTTCCACCTTTCTCTTTCTGACTGCCTCTCTGCCTACTTGTGATCTCTCTCTCTCTGTCAGATAAATAAAATCTTAAAAAAAAAAGGAACAGGGATAGTATATGGGGTATAAACTATACAGCATGATAGTATTTGATGTACTTAAGAGAATAGGTAAGATGGAATGCTTATGAATGAAAAACCATGAATTATAGAGCCTGATGACCCCTTTTTAAATTTTACACTGTCATTAGTGGCTATTTCATTTTCAGGAGTTGAGTTCGTTTTATTTATTTATTTATTTATTTTTATTTAATTAATTAATTTATTTTTTAAAGATTTTATTTATTTTTTTGACAGAGAGAGATCTCAAGTAGGCAGAGAGGCAGGCAGAGAGAGAGAGAGAAGCAGGCTCCCCGCTGAGCAAAGAGCCTGATGTGGGGCTTGATCCCAGGATGCCGGGATCATGACCCGAGCCGAAGACAGCAGCTTAACCCACTGAGCCACCCAGCCACCCGTTTGAGTTTTTTGAGCACAAATGCCCTTTGTCATAGAACTGATATACTTTCTCTAACTTACAGGGTTTGGGAGAAGTTTGAATGAGAAAGCATATAATGATAATAACGACTCTCATTTGAGTGTTTATGACTTGCTAGTCACTTTTTACTTTACTTAACTATCTTTAAAATGTTGCTTTACCTGTTGGGGGTTGTTCATCCAAAGCATCATAGATTATAACACGTTCTATTTTGTAACACAAACCTGCGAGTCTCAGTGTGTTTACCTAGTTGAACATCTTGAAAAATTACATGTTCTTATTTTATTTTCATTGTTATATAATTTGTTATTTAATTTGTTATATAATTCTTCACAGTTTTGCTTAATATTTTTTCTCATGTTAGATAAGAAGTAGGGTATCTTATTAAAATGTATAATTTCAACTTGGCTAAGGAATTCTGTGAATATTCTATTATTGCTAATAGATACTTTTAACAGATTCTGTGTATTACTTTCCTGTGGCTGCTGGAACAAATTACCACAAACTGTGTGGCTTAACACAACAGGAATTTATTCTCTCACAGTGCTGGAGTTCAGAATTTAATATCAGTGGGCAGAAGTCAAGGTTTTCGTGAGGTTACACCCCTTCAGAGACTCCCTTCAGAATCAGTTCCTTGCCTTGTCCAGGTCTGGTGGCTGCTTGAGGCCGTTTCAGTTGTGTCTTTAATGCCAGAATCTTCAAATTTCTCTTTGCTGTGTCTTGATGTGGCTTTCTCCTCTGTGTGCACCAAATTTCCTGTGTCTCCATATGAGGATATATATGATTGTACTTAGGACTTACATAATCCAGGATAATGTCCCCATTTTAGGATCCTTAATCATATCTTCAAATACCCTTTTATTTGTATTTATTTATTTATTTTGCCATTTAAGGTTCACGGGTTGGGATGTGGAGATCTTTGGAGGGCCCAGCCTGCTACAGACTGGTTATATGTTTTTATTAGAATAATCAACAATAACATCAAATAAAAGTATAAGTGCTGCTTATAAACTTAGCAGTGACAATTCCAAGGATATAAAAAAGAAAAAAAAATCCTTCCAATGAGCATTTTGTCACCGTGAAGTATTCTAAAACTGTTAATTATTATTACTGACCTTATGTGAGGGGAATGGGCAAAGTCTAAGCGAGAAGATTGGTATATTGACCCAAAAGTATAAACAAGTATAAGAAGGCCAACAGCCTGTGGTTTCTTTAGTGCATCTGGCTGAATCTCTGCTGACATTTTAGAAATAACTAGGTTAAAAGCATGTATTTTTTAAAAGCAGTGAATTTCCTTTAGTTAAAGTTTTAAAATTTTTATGTCTGCCTCTCCCTTTCTACCCACCTCTCACACCCACCCTTCTTTATAAAGGTGCCCCTTACTGAAGCGGTGGACCCCGTGGATTTGGAAGAATACCTCATTACTCATCCTTTAGCTGTGGATTCTGGACCTTTAAGGGATTTAATTGAGTTCCCTCCAGATGATATCGAAGTTGTTTATAGTCCTAGGGACTGCAGAACCCTTGTGTCAGCTGTACCTGAAGAAAGGTAAGGTGACATTTACCTATTTTTGGTTTGAGTGTAACTATGGAAAGGCTACCTCCCTTGATTCTATTTAGATCCTGTTTCTTGTGGTAGTGTTGTTTGTTGTTGCCTAGTATATGATAAGAACTGAAGCAACCAAATTTACAAACATCGGTGCTTTCCTTACTAAATTACAAATCTGTTTTCTTTTTTAAAATAGTGAAATGGATCCACATGTTCGAGATTGTATAAGAAGTTATACAGAAGACTGGGCAATTGTAATCAGAAAGTAAGTCATATATTTATTATAACATTAAGAAATGCTGAGTAAGATCTATAAGTGGATTAAGGTAGATTAATAGTAATTATGAGACCCGAACATTCATTTAAAAAAACAGCTGAAGAAACAAAAGAAGGACCTTTTGTATGTAGATATTTTCTCCTTAGGAGTTCTGTAGTTACTGCAGCCTATATCACTTAACTTTCCTTATAAAATAATAGATTTATCAGTAGTATTTCTATATTATTATAAGTCATTAATAACTAATAATATATAATTATAATGATTTATGGTCTAACTCTTTTGGGAAATCATGGGTAGGTATTGATGAATAATTTGCATTTCTCAAAAAGAATCCAGTTTATTAAAACTTAAGTGGCTAAATTAATTTGAATAGCCAGCTTTCCAGATCAAGCTGTTTGAAAGGTCTCCACCCTTTACTAACTCACTAAGTGTTTATAGGTCATTGACCAGTATATCGAATCAGGTAAATATTTTTAAAAAGTAATGTTTTGTTCTACCACAAAATTTATATATCAAGTCAGGTTAAGAAAAAAAAGTACGTTTGCTTTGCTAATTTTAATTTGCATAATGAAGAGTCTTCATACTGGAAATTCTTAGCCTTATTTTTCTAGAAGAAAAATACATTACTGAAGTAGTGGAGAATTCCGTTATGACATGGTTTTCAGAAATGAAGTTATCTGTGCTAAATTGTACTAGAAACGGTCTTGTATCCTTTGCTTATTGTTTTGCCCTTATGGCTACTGTCTTATTTCAGTGGGTTTAATATTGTGCTAAGCATCACTTGGGGATACTGCTGACATGCTTTTTAGTTTTAGTGTGACCTAATAAAAGCACAGTCTGCTACCTTTTATAAAGAAGAGCTGTTTTTATGAACTTAACATTTTGATAAGTATTTCAATAGGTAGATTTTAGACATTACTGAAGAAAATTGTTCCTCTGTCAGATAACTCAGGTTTTTACCTCTAAACATGTATGTTGGAAACTTCTAATTAGAAATCTTAATATAAAGAGATTAGTTGCAAAACATTAATCTCAGAATCATGGAGTCTACTACTTAACTCTCATGGGGTTACTGACCTTGGTTTAGGTAAGAGGGTAAGGTAGTTAACATTTTTGGGTACTTACTGTGTATCAAGCATTACTGGGCCCTTGTCAGTCTGTCTCAGTTAAGGTTCCAACAGATGACAAAGCTCAGGCTCAGAGTAGTTAAGTAATGTCTTTGAGGTCTCCCAGCCAGAAAGTGGGATAGTCTGGATTAGAACCTAGGAACATCAGGTTTTAATGCTTCAGTTTTTCCTGTAACATCAGATATTATTTTATTTATTATCTGCAGTAGTAAATGGCAAAAGGGGCACTTTTGTTGGGCTACAGGTTTTAAAGTATCCCTGAAGGATAGAAGATAGGGTGCGATTGGAACATAAGAGAAAACCATAGTACAGAATAATCTAAGGAGAAGATATATGTAAAAACTTCAGTAGGGTTGTAAGCTCAGAAGTAGTGAATTCAGGCAGGGGAAAGGGTCCTGGGGTAACTGTTGGACATTTGGTTACTTTGACCCCTGTACCATGTGTGCACAGAAATGCCTGCAGAGATATCTATGCCTTTTTTTTAGAGCAATGATTTTGGGGGCTTGAGCTGATAATATAGTGCTCAGGGTGGGCATGCCTTGGAAGAAGGGGCCCCTCAGACCCAGAAGAGTGGATACTGGCAGATTCTGTCTGACAGCATGATTGCCTCTTCTCCACAACCACCGGATATGGGCTGAGCAGAATAGATAGTGTTTTTAGGTGGATATGGGGTTATGGATTTAAAAATGAGCACAGAACCCAGAATTGCCCACGATTTAATGAAAACCAGCATGCTTCAAAGAGAATTATCAATCTCCAAGTAACAGAACAATTTAAAGTTGGCAGTAGTTAATAGAACACAGATCAAGACCCGTAAGTGTAATTAATATCCTCAAGGAGATATGAAAGGATGTGGTAGACATATGAAAATCAACTAGTTATCTTTAGAAATTAGTATTTTTTTCAGTGAAAAAATATTAAAAATTCAGCAGATGGGCTTAATGGCAGAGTGGGCATGACTGAGGAGTGGAATAGTATTCCATAAGTCGAAACCACACTATTCGTCTATAATTCAGCACAGAAGGATAAAGGGACATAAAGTACTTCATTTATTTATTCATTCAGCAAGAACTTGCTGAGAGTCTGGAATGTGCCAGGCACTATGCTAAGCAGTGATGATACAGCAGTCAACAGCTCTGTGCCCTCGTGGAGCTTACTTTCTAGTTGGGGATGAGGGCCGTGGACAGTAAACCAACACAGGTAAATACTAGTAGGTGTGGTGGAGGTGACTCTTACGGAGAAAAAAAAAAAGTAGGGTGAGGAGGATAGGGAGATCCAAAAAGAGTGGCTCAATTTCCTGCTTTGTAAACTAATCAGAAGAGACCTGAAGGAAGTAAGGGAGTGAGCCCCCTGGATATCTGGAGGAAGATAGTATTAGGCAGAGGGAAGAATAGCACATGGAAAGGCTCCATACTGGAAGTGTGCCAGGAAAGAGGTCAGTGTGGCTGGAATAGAATAAATGAGGGACAGCATGCTGAGATACGAGGTCCTAGCGATGGTGGAGGTGGTGTGTGGGGTTGGATGGGTAATCATAGAAAGTCTTACAGCAATCAACTAGAGGTCAGAGTATAATTTAGAAAGAATATTGATCATGAATCATGTCATTCTTCTCATCTCTTGTGAATTTTATACTGTCAATATTTTAGGACATAAAGGAGATAGAATTGAACACATTTCTAGTTTATAGGAGCAGCTTAGCATGCAGTTTTACAAATTAAGGAACTTAAAACATTTCATGAAGGATAAAACCTTTCATGTTATTATATTGAATATCTTTATTTTAGTTCTTTCAGAGAAGAATGCTTTCTTTTATTTTGTGATTACACTGGGATAATGAACATCATGTAGCTGCTATTTTATTATCTTTAGCAACAAGACACAATATGAATCATTCGTATCAAGTGTGATTCTTTACTATTTCTTAAATTCAGTGGTGGCAGGAACCATATCATTCTCTGTAGTCATAATTGTTTTTGCTCCAATTAAAATTTTCCCCAGGTGGACTATATGAGGTGTGGAATAGTAGTTGCTCTTTTTTTTAAAGATTTTATTTATTTATTTATTTGAGGCAGATAGAGAGAGAGAGAGTGCATGAGCAGAGCAATAGGGTCAGAGGGAGAGGGAGAAGACTCCCCGCTGAGCAGGAATTCCCGATGTGGGGCTCCATCCCAGGACCCCCAAGATCGACCTGAGCCGAAGGTGGACGCTTAACCATCTGAGCCACCCAGGCGCCCTATAATTGCTCTTTGACCTAAATGTCTGTTTAATGTTCTTGGGTATTGGATTTTTAGGAAAGAAGTTTACATTAATTTAAGAATTATTTTAAGTCAAATATATATATTATGTAGCAATATATGTTAACTGATATATGTATACAATGGTGTAGATCTTGCTCTTTTTCCTTTTTAAAGTCTGTAGCTGTAGCTTGTTTAAGATCTTTTATCCTTGATGACATATAGGAACTTTTATTTTTGGCTATTTGAAATTTTAAGATTCAGTGCTTCATGGGTGCCTGGGTGGCTCATTCAGTTAAGCAGCTACCTTCAGCTCAGGTCATGGTCCTGGGGTCCTGGGATCAAGTCCTGCATCGGGCTCCCTGCTCAGTGGAGAGCCAGCTTCTCCCTCTGTCTGTTGCTCTGCCTACTTGTGCTCTCTTGCTTTTTGTCAAATAAATAAATAAAATCTTAAAAAAAAATTCAATGCTTTATATTTTTCTGCCTTTTAAAAATTTATACTGTTGGGGCACCTGGGTGGCTCAGTGGGTTAAAGCCTCTGCCTTTGGCTCAGGTCATGATCCCAGGGTCCTGGGATCGAGCCCCACATCGGGCTCTCTGCTCAGCGGGGAGCCTGCTTCCCCCTCTCTCTCTGTCTGCCTCTCTGCCTAATTGTGGTCTCTGCCTGTCAAATAAATAAAATCTTAAAAAAAAATAAAATAAAAATTTACACTGTCTCATTCTATTCTTTAACCTGGCTTCCCATCCTTTCTTTTAACTGAAAAAAAAAAAAATCATCTGGATTGAAAGTACAACTTAAGTTAGATATACATGGTTGTTGTAGAAGAAGGAGAATATGACTTAATGTCTGGAATCTCCTAATCTGCTCTCTAGTTGGAGTAAAGGAACTTCGAATGGAAGTCTTCTTAAACTTCTGGTTCAGTGTTGAACACAATCAAAACTGCTGGAATGTATCCTTATTAATGTAAAGAAATAATGCAGAGAACAGTTGGCTTGTTACATAATGATGCAATGAAAAGTTTCCCAAAAACTGACATTTACTTAACTATTTTATTTTGAATAGGTATCATAAACTGGGAACAGGATTTAATCCTAATACGTTAGATAAACAGAAAGAAAGGCAAAAAGGTTTGCCAAAACAGGTTTTTGAATCTGATGAAGCTCCAGATGGCAACAGCTACCAGGATGAGCAAGTAATGTCTCTATTTTTAAATGACTAAAAGAAATAATTTTAAAGTGGTTTATTTTTTAATTTCTTTATTAATATATTTATATTTAATGTTTTGCATGACAGGATGATCTTAAAAGGCGTTCGATGTCAATAGATGATACTCCAAGGGGTAGCTGGGCCTGCAGTATTTTTGACTTGAAAAATTCGCTTCCTGATGCTTTGCTTCCCAATTTACTTGATCGAACTCCCAATGAAGAAATAGACCGTCAGAATGATGACCAAAGGAAATCGAATCGCCACAAGGAACTCTTTGCTCTGCACCCGTCACTGGATGAGGTATAGATATTTGGATATGAAGAAGCAGATGATTTAAGATAGGTATTTGGGGAGTACTGCATACAGTATTATAATAATGTAGGGAATAAAACTTAATAGAAACATAGGTATAATTTTAGTAAATGAAATATACTTTTTATTTTAGTGAATATATTTAATGTAATGTAACTTCTGTGAATTGAGCACATTTAGACTCTAGTTATTTGTTTGAGGGTAAATTGGTCCTTGTTTTCTGTACTCAGTTGTGAAGACTCTGCGTATTAGATTAATAAAATAGGTTCTTAAAAACTTATCAGGAGTTGAAATGTGGTAAGAATGTTCATTTTTAATGTTGCTTGTCTATTTGTAGGAAGAGCCAATAGAACGACTTAGTGTTCCTGATGTGCCCAAAGAGCACTTTGGTCAAAGACTTCTTGTAAAATGTTTATCACTCAAGTGAGTATTCATTTTGTTTTCTCTATAACTTTTATTTTTCAAATAATATTTTGAGTGTTAGTATAACAAAATCACAATAGACTTTATGCTTGTATTTGTATCCATTTGAGAAGTATTGTTCTATACATAATTTTAAAGGCTACTAAGCATTAAAACTGATGGATGAGGGGTGCCTGGGTGGCTCAGTGGGTTAAAGCCTCTGCCTTCAGCTCAGGTCATGATCCCAGTGTCCTGGGATCGAGCCCCGCATCGGGCTCTCTGCTCAGCAGGGAGCCTGCTTCCCTTCCTCTCTCTGCCTGCCTCTCTGTCTACTTGTGATCACTGTCTGTCAAGTAAATAAATAAAATCTTAAAAAAAAAAAAAAACTGATGTATGAAGCTGAGCTTAAGAACATTTTTGGCTCGCAGGTGGAGATGACTCTTTGTCACAGCTATATATAATTAGTCTTAAAACTTGAAAAGCATTTCCTAAATATCTTGTGTTTGCCAGATGCTCTACTTGGCTTGGGGACTATAAAGGCAGAGTAGCTTATCTCTTGATTATACATTTGTTTCATAGTAGGCTTTGTGGGTATTTTTTTTTTTTTAAGATTTTGAAGTACATATTTAAAAAAAATTTTTTTTTATTAACATATAATATATTATTAGCCCCAGGGATACAGGTCTGTGAATCGCCAGATTTATACACTTCACAGCACTCACCATAGCACATACCTTCCCCAATGTCCATAACCCAACCACTCTCTTCCTACCCTCTCCCCCCAGTAGCCCTCAGTTTGTTTTGTGAGATTAAAAGTCTCTTATGGTTTGTCTCCCTCCTGATCCCATCTTGTTTCATTTATTCTTTTCCTACCCCCCTGAAGTACATATTTTTTTATGTAAAAAAGTTAAGTGACTTCTGATCTAACAACATCAAAATGATTTATCTTGAATTTATATTGTTTCACAAAGTGCTTTCTCTTATTTTAATTTTTCCTTATTTTAATTCATCCTGTCTTCAGTGTAATTGTATAAGGTAGATATTTTATTCATTTTACAAATGAGGAAACCAGGATTTAAAAATATTAACAGAGGTTAACAGGCATGCTCATTGTTTTGTACCCAGTAACAGAAAAGAAACTCTATGTTCTTTTCATTATATCATGTTAATATTATAGTTAATTGTTAGTTCTGACTTAAGAAAAAGGAAGTTTCAATTCATAGACTTTCTAAAAGCAGCAATTCATAGGGATAGACCACTTCTACTTCTGGATAACTTGGAGAGTTTTCTTCCTTTGAAAGTCAAGGCATTATATATTTAGTTAGATTTATCTAGACACTTGTTAGTGTTTTAGTGCATTGAGTCTTTTGAATATGAGGACAGCTAATATCAGTTCTTACGATCTTTTTTTTTTTTTTCAGGCAGTGAGTAAAGAAATTTATTATTTTTAAATATAAGTCAAATACAGAAAGGCTCGAATGACAACCTAGAATGTATTTTATAAAAAAGCTTATAGTAACTGATTTACATTAAAAATACCATTATAATGGACAAATTAGCTTACAATTAAGTTTTTTAGGGAAGAATATACTTTGGATGTTAAATAGGATCAAAGCGTGGGATACTGTAGAATATAAAGCAGAATTAAAGGGAAATACTCAAAGAGAAGGGAAAAGCTGTCCAACTAGAATGCATGGAGAAAGCATCCTGTGTCTGCTCCCAGGCTAGAGCGAAGCGGCCAGAGTGAACGCTCAGCACACTCTCAAGGAAGCACAGTTCTGCCTTGCACCAGTGGCAGCTGTCACCAGAACAGTGACAGAGGCAACTGGAGGAAGAAGACAGGACATTCCTCTCCCAGCAGTGTAACACCATCATAGGAATGGGTCTATCCGGACAGCTGACTACTGCTGGAAATCTTTTGTTTTTTTTTTTTAAGCGGCTTTATTATGATATAATTTACATATAAAATTCTCCCTTTTAAAAGTCAGTGGTTTACTTATTTGTCTTTGAAATTTTAATTCTAGTATAGTTAACAAATGGCATTATTACTATTTTTGGGTGTACAATATAGTGATTCAGTAATTGTATGTATTACTCAGTGCTTAAGTGTTCTCGTAATCCCCTTCACCTATTTCACCCATCTGCCAACCCACCTCCTCTCTGGTAACTATCAGTTTGTTCTCTACAGTTAGGTCTGTTTTTTGGTTTATCTCTTTTTTTGTTGTTCATTTGTTTTGTTTTTTAAATGCCACATATTGACATCATTTGGTTTTTGTCTTTTACTGATTGAGTTATTTCACTTAGCATTATATTCTCTCTCTTCCTTTCTTCTCTTGCTCACTTCTTTTTTTGGGTAAATATTTATTTATTTATTTGAGAGAGAGAGCGTGCACAATTGGGGGAGGGTCAGAGAGAGAGAGAGCGAGAATCTCATGGGCTGAGTGTGGAGCCCAACCTGGGGCTCGATCTCATGACCTGAAGGTCATGACGGGAGCCGAAATTATGAGTTGATTGCATAACCAACTGAGCTACCCAGGCCCCCCTCTTGCTTACTTCTCTCATGATTTTCTGGCTTTCTTTAGTGATATACTTAGATTCCTTTCTCTTTACTTTTTGCATATCTATTACTGGTTTTAAATTGTGGTTAATTTGTGGTTAAGTTTGTATGTAACATCTTATGCATAAGCAGTCCATATTAAGTTGATGGTTGCTTAAGTTTGAACCCATTCTTTACTCCCCTGCCTTTGGCTCCCACATTTTAGGTATACGGTGTCATATTTTACATTCTTTTATTTTGTGAGTATCTTGACTGATTTTTATAGGTATACTTGATTTTTGTGCTTTTGTGCTTTCTACTTTTCTTACTCCTGCTTATGGTCTTTCCTTTCCATTCAAAGAATCACCTTTAACATTTCTTGTAGGGCTAGTTTAGTGGCGATGAGTTCTTGTAACTTTTAGTTGTCTGGGAATGTTTTTATTCTCATTCTATTCTGAATGATGGCCTTGCTGGATAAAGTATTCTTGGGTGCAGGTTTTTTTTCTTTTAGCACTTTGAATATATCACTTTGAATATAACCTGCAAAGTTTCTGCTAAAAAATCAGCTGGTAGCCTTATGTGGGTTTCCTTGTATGTAACTGTTTTCTTTTCTCTTACTGCTTTTAAAATTCTCTGTCACTACCTTTTCCATTTTAATTACTGTGTGTCTTGGTATGGACCTCCTGGGTTGATTTTCTTGGGGTCTCTCTGTGCCTCCTCAGTTTAGATTTCTGTTTCCTTCTCCAGATTTGGGAAGGTTTCAGCTATTATTTCTTCAAATAAGTTTTCTGCTCTCTTTCCTCTCTCTTCTCCTTCTGGGGTCTCTTTGATGCAGATGTTACTATGCTTGATGGCCTTACTGAATTCTGTAAGTCTTTTTTCATTTTTTTTTCCTTTCTTTTATTCAGCTTGATTGCTTTCCATTACTCTGTCCTCCAGGTCATTGATCCCTTCTTCTGCTTCCTCTAGTCCACTCTTTATCCCATCTCATGTATTTTTAATTTCAGTTACTGAGTTCTTCATCTTTGGTTCTTTTTTATATTTTCTGTCTCTTTGTTGAGTGTCTCAGTGAGGTCCTCCCCTCTTTTCTCGAGTCCCATGAGTATCTTTATGACCATTACTGTAAATTCTCTATTGGTCATATTTCTTATCTTAGTTTCATTCAGTTCTCTTGCTGTGATTTTGTCCTTTTTTTTTTTTTTTTTTCCATTTGGGACATACTTCTCTTTCTCCTTATTTTGTCTAACTCTCTGTGTCTGTCTGTGTGTTAGGAAAGTCAGCCAAATCTCCTGCTTTTGAAAGTAGTGGTGTTATGAAGAATGGGTTCTATAGTACCCTACAGTGCACTGTCCCCTCTTCACCAGAATCCAGTAATTCAGGGGATCTCCGAGGTGTGATGCAGTTCACAGTTCAGTTATCTGCAATGACTCTTTTTGCTTGTTGCGGGCAGGTTTTGGTCCCTGTGTTGTTAGTGGGTCGGTCTGGGGCTGCCTTGGGCTTAAGTTGAGTAAGACCAGGCATTTGCCAGGGATGTAGTGCACTGAACTGTGGGGCACTTTCCCTGTGTTGTCTTCCGAGAAGCTTTCATTGCTAGATGAGGTCTGCGGTCAGACCAGCTGTCTGCTCCAGCCCCACTGCTGGGGCCACAGGGGAATTGGTGTGTGTGGTTATCTTTCCCTTCCTCAGTGTAGGAGTTACTTTGGAGGAGTTGTGGCCCCTGTTGGGGCTCTTTGCACACTACCAGGCTTGTGGCATTGCTTTGGATGGGTTCTGGCCAAGGGCATATTGTAAGGGGCATGTCTGCCAGAGAATGAAGAGACATGTTGCCCCGTTAGCAAGTTAGGTGGAGAGTTGGCACTGTGCTGGTTTCTGCAGGTATCTGGGCTAGGGGTGGGAGAGGGAAATGGTACCCACCAACTTCTTTGTTCCTGGAGAGGTCTCCCAGTGATCCCTGTACCTCCCGCACATGCTCCAAGATTTGTAAACAAATCTCCCTCTTGTATACACCAGAAATTTTTCTTTTCCTTTCTTTTTTTAAGGTTATTTTTAAAGATTTTGTTCATTTGAGAGAGAGAGCGAGAGAGAGAGAGCATGAGTGGGAGGGAGAGGCAGAGGGAGAGGGAGACGCAGACTCCCTGCTAGCAGGGAGCCTGATGCAGGGCTTGATCCTAGAATGCTGGGATTGTGACTTGAGCCAAAGGCAGATGCTTAACTGACTGAGCCACCCAAGCACCCCACACACCAGAAATTTTTCAAGCTGCTACATCTATGTTGTAAAATCTGAGGGGCTGGGGTGCCTGGGTGGAGCAGTCACTTAAGCAACTGACTCTTGGTTTCAGCTCAGGTTGTGATCCCAGGGATCGAGCCCTGAGTGAGGTTCTGTTCTCAGGGTGGAATCTGCTTAAGTTTTTCTCTCCCTTTCCCTCTGCCCCTGTCTCCCCCCGCCCCCCCCCCCAGCCCCTGCGCATGCATACATGTATGCTCTCTCTCTCTCAAATAAATAAATAAGTCTAAGTCTTTTATAAAAAAAAAAAATCTGAGGGACTCTTTGTTGTGTTGTCTCATTAAGAGCAGGGACTCAGTTTCCTTTCACCTTCCTGGCCATCCCAAAGCCTAGCTGCTGATTTTTAAAGTTCCGGGTGTTAAGCCCCACAGATGGTAAGAACTGGTAAAATTTGGCCCCTCTGATTTTCAAAGCCAAATGTTATAGGGATTCGTCTTACCCCTGTGGGTTCCTTGTGCCTGGGGTGCCCGTTTTGATGGTCTTGTTTTTTTCCCCCTTTCTGCACCTATTGTTTTCCTCCCTCCTGCAGGTCCATTTCACTCCTGACCTGTCTCTGCCCTTCCTACTTTCTTTGTGTTGCCTCTTCTCTACAAGTAGCTGTGAAGAGTCTGTTCTACCAGTTTTTGGGTTGTTTTCTGGTTTATTTACACTTACGTGAGTGTTATCTAGTTGTATCTATGGGAAGAAGTGAAGCTTAGGGTCTTCCTACTCTGCCACCGTCCCTAGAAAGCTAAAGTCAGTGGTTTTTAGTATATTCAGAGTTGTACAACTATTACTGTGACTAATTCTAGAACATACCCATCACCCCAGAGAGAAACTCCATACCTGTATTTGTCTGCTTAGACTGCCATAACAAAATACCCTAGACCGGGTGGCTTAAACAACAGAAATTTATTTCCTTACAGTTCTGGAGACTCTTAAGTTGAGGATCAAGGTGTTGGACGATTGGTTTCTGATGAGGCCTCTCTTCCTGGCTTGCAGATGGCTATCTTCTTGTTGTACCCTCACGTAGCCTTTTCTTTGTTCCTGAATGACGAGAGTGTCTCTGGGGTCTCTTTCTCTTTTTATAGAGACACTAGTCTTTTTTTGGCTTAGGGTCTCAGCCTTATGGTCTCATTTAACCTTAGTTATCTACTTAAAGGCTCTATCTCCAAATGTAGTCACATTGGGGATTAGGGCTGCAACATAAACATATTCAGGTGACACAGTTCTGTTCATAAAAGTACCCTTAGTGGTCACTCCTATTCTCTCAGCCCCCAACAACCACTAATTTGCTTTAGGTTACTTTAAGTTTGCCTATTCTGTATAATTAATGAATTGGAATTATATAATGTGTGGTCCTTTGTGTCTGGCTTTGTTTACAAAGCATAATGTTTTCAAGGTTTATGTTGTAGCATATATCAATACTTCATTCTTTTATATAGCTAATAATATTAAACTATGAATACAACACATTTTGTTTATCCATTTATCACTTGATGAGCATGCGTTGCTTCCACTTTTTAAAAAATAACAGCCTTATTGAAATATAATCATACATTGCAGATCACTCAAAGTATACACAGTATAGTTCACCAGTGGCTTCACTCAGTTCGCTCAATGTTCAATTTAGTGGGTTTTAATATATTCATAGACTTGTGCAATGTCAACACAATTTTAGAACATTTTCATCATCCCCAAAAGAAATCCCATATCCATTACTTTTCACTTTTTCCCCCAGTTCTTCCAGCCCTCAGCAGCCACTGATCTGTCTTCTGTCTATATACATTTGTTTATTTTAATTATTTCCCAATAATGGAATAATACAATATGTGGTGTTTTTTTGGTCTGACTTCTTTCACTTAGTATAATGTTTTCAGGGTATATGTATGTTATAGCATGTATCAGTACTTGATTTCTTTTTATGGCTGAGTGATATTTCATTGGATGGATACACAATATTTTGTTTATCCATTCATCAGTTGATGACCATTTGGGTTGTTTCTACTTTTCAGCCGTTATGAATCATATTGCTAAGACATTTATATACAAGCTTATGTTTTCATTTCTCTTGGGTATATACCTATGATTAGAATTGTGGTTGATTTGGTAACTCCATGTTTAAATTTTGGAGGAATTGCCAGGTTGTTTTCCAAAGCAGCTGTACAATTTTACATTCCCCCTTAGCATGTATGGGGCTTCTAACTAGTCTACATTCTTGCCAACACTTTTTATTATCTATTTTTTTGATGAGAGTGGATGTGAGGCATCTCATTGTGGTTTTATACTTATGATCTTACTGACTAATAAAGTTTTAGGTTTATTATTTCTCCCTTAAAGGAATAAAATATAGAATGGGTTTTCACATCATTTTGTGATCTTTAGTTTTAGTTTGGTCAGCTCTTGCTAAAAGTCCTGAACCAAGAATTATATACATGTGATTTCTCTATCATGAGAAAAATCCAGGTTTAAAGGAAGGAAGAACTTAGTCACATTATGATTTCAGAAGGGATCAGAAATAATAGTTTTTATTTTAGTCATCAATTACAGAAACTGATACATTTTTGAAAATAAATTTTCTTACATTTGTTTTCTAAGAATAACCTTCCTTTATCCTGCATGAGAAAATTATTTTTAATATTAAGACTGTGAGTCAGCAATAAAGTAATCTAGATATTCAGGATAAAAAACTAAGGATTAAAACTAAGCTGTTATAAAACTAAGAATTTCTTGGGAGCCTAATAATGGTAGGAAATCTTTCCATAGGGGTAAGCATTCTGTAGCGAATTTTTACATTGGGCCTGTTGTCCAACCTTGTTTTTCGTTTTTGTTTTTTTAAAAGATTTTCTTTACTTATTTGACAGAGAGAGAGATCACAAGTAGGCAGAATAGCAGACAGAGAGAGAGGGGGAAGCAGGCTCCCTGCTGAGCAGAGAGCCCAATGTGGGGCTCGATCCCAGGAGCCTGAGATCATGACCTGAGCTGAAGGCAGAAGCTTAACACACTGAGGCACCCAGGCACACCATGTCCAACCCTGTTTTAATGGACTCTACAAGAGAAAGAGCTTGCACTCAAATAGGGTAGAAACAGAGTCTTGTATAAGTAACTAACACCAGATTCTATAGGAGTAATACTGTAGGTGGTAGAGATATTTATCTGTTATGACTTTGGCTGTAGCAGGGAGAAATTTAGATATGAAACAGGAAAAAAAAACCCCAAACAGTGACTCCTCTTGAGTTCATAACCATAAGCTCATGTACCATCTATGTGGTTCAAAAAACTTCAAGGCAAAAAACTCCAAGGCAACAATGTAGTCCAGATTTGTGGTGCCGTTATTATTGGACAACATTGACTATAAGTCATAACAGAGTCATACATATTGATAAAATTGTTCAAAACTGTATTATGAAAATTGTATGGAAGCAAATGTGTTAAAATACACCCCACTAAAATCTGTTCTTATCAGTTTAATATGTGATGTATTCTCTACCCAAGGATGATATAGTAAATGGATTTTTGGAACTAGGAAGTAGAATAGGTGCTTGCTCCCTCCACTCCACACATTGACCTAGTACTAGAGTACTTCCAGGAACAGTTCACCCTCTTGGGGAATTAAAAAAAAAATACACCCCACTTAAAAAAAAACAACCCTAAAAGGAATAAGCCAATATTTTACTAGTTGTGTGTTTTGGTAGGCCTCTGAGTGTTTAAGATTGCCTGTTTTTGGATGTTTCAGAATTCTCAACATTTCAAATAAATGAGCACTTATAGTGAAAACAACAACAACAACAACAGCCTTTTTGCAGCTTAGTAGCCACTGAGCATCTAATGCTCAAATAGTATTTCTTCTTTTTTCCTTTTTAATTTTTTAAAAAGATTTTATTTATTTATTTGAGAGGGAGAGAGAGAGAGAGCACAAGTGCACAAGATTGGGGAGAGGGAGAAGCAGACTCCCCACTGAGCGGGGAGCCCAATGCAGGGGCTCTATTCCAGGACACTGGGATCATGACCTGAGAGGAAAGCAGATGCCTAACTGACTGAGCCACCCAGGAATCCTTCAAATACTATTCTTGACAAACTCAAGCATACATATGTTTGATTGCATGGGAGTAATACAATACGCTTTTTTTTGAATTTTCTGACTTGGATTTTGTACTGAACCTATGAGGAGTATACATTGAAAAAGAGAAAAGATAAAAAAGAAGAAAACAACCACTGTGGAATTCCCTTTGTATAATGGAAGAGCCTTTGAAACTTAAAAAAAAAAAAAAATCAAATTATGTAATCTCGTTCAAAAAATTATTGTCATGCATTAGGAGGAGACTCGCTTATGTGAAACACACTGTGTTTTTCCCTCAGGATTTCCAACCTTTGTTCATCATACTAACAATATGGATCTCTAAATATTGTCCAAGAGTATCATAGAGAAGGTTATTATACATGAATTTTATGGTGCTAAATTACGAAATAGGATATTTTCTGAATAAGCAATAACCATTTCTTTTACCTTTGATCCATTTTTGCTTATTTTTATGTGAATTTAGAATTTATATGAACGTGCAAAAGGCCAAAAGGAGACAGGGCAGTTTTGAAGCCCTTTTTATGAAATAAAACTAGGTATCAAGACTTAATATGAAGCTACATAATTAAGACAGTATAGCATGGACACATAATTAGATAAACCAGCCAATGGACTAGAGCCAGAAAAAGACCCGTATGTTTATGGATTTTTGATTTACGATTTAAGTGGTGTGACAGTAGTCCCTCTCTTATCCATGGATTCAGTTACCAGTGGTCAGGTGCTGTCCAGAAGCAGATGGTGATTCTTCTGAGGTATGGTCAGAAGGTCAATAGTAGCCTAATCCTATTTCGTCATTCCCCTCACTTTATGTCATACATAGGCATTTTATCCTCTCATACCATCGTAAGGAAAAGGAGGATGAGTGTAGTACAATAAGACATTTTGAGAGAGAGAGACCACATTCACATATCTTTTATTATAGTATGTTGCATTAGTTATTCTGTTATTAGTTATTGTTGTTAATCTTTTACTGTGCCTAAAGTATAAATTAAACCTTAAAACAGATTATGTATGTATTGGAAAAAACATAGTATCTATAGGTCTCAGTACTATCCCCAAGGTTTCAGGCATCCTTGGGGGTCTTAGAACACTTTTTGCACATAAGGGAAAACAACTGTATAGACAGTGGGGAAGATTATCTTTTTAATAAATTGGCAGGACAGTTGGATATCTGTTTCTGTTTCTCTTTCTCTGTCATACAGAAAGAGAAGATATTTTCAATACATTCATTTGACAAAGTGTCCATATACAGAATTCATAAAGAAGTATAAATTGATGAGGAAAATGTCAAATAATAGAAAAATGGTCCAAAAGAGGATACCTTTGTGGTCATAACTATATGAAGAGATGCGTATTAAAAATTCATCCAGTGTGGTACCACGTACCCACTGGAGTCAAAGTTCGAGCGAGTGACACTAACAGGTGGTAAAGAGGTTGCAGAGTAGGCTTTGTAGAGGTTGAGCTGTGTAGACAGTATCACCAAAATCCCTGTTCTTTTGGCTTCTGCTAAGTCTTGCTTCTGCTAAGTCCTGCTAAGAGGCATCAGCAGGAAGTCAGAGGGTGGAAGAGCCTGAAATCAGGGGTATTTATTTCCTTTACTCATTCCCTGCTAGGTTATATCGATTGGTTGTCTCCTTCTCAAAAAGCCACTGTTTCTATGAAAGGCCCTTATGTATCTTTTCTTTCTAAGTTTTGGCTTCCACTTCCAAGGTCTCCTTTAGGTCAAGGATTGGTAACGACTCCCTGCTATTGTTACCCCCAGAGAACTGTACGTTCTGTAGTTGTTCTTCCTAAATCTTGTCCAAATCTTTGTGAATCACCCTTCATTAAATTCTTTTTTTTTTTTTAAAAGATTTTATTTATTTATTTGACAGAGAGATCACAAGTAGGGAGAGAGGCAGGCAGAGAGAGAGGAGGAAGCAGGCTCCCTGCCGAGCAGAGAGCCCGATGCGGGGCTCGATCCCAGGACTCTGAGATCATGACCCGAGCCGAAGGCAGCGGCTTAACCCACTGAGCCACCCAGGCGCCCCCTTCATTAAATTCTTAATCCAATGCAAATATGTTATCTCCAGCAAGGAGATAACTTTTTTCTTTTTTCTTTTCTTTTCTCTTTCTTTCTTTCTTTCTTTCTTCTTTCTTTTTCTTTTCTTTTCTTTTTTTTTTCTTTTTGGAGAGAAAGAGAGAATAAGCAGGCAGAGCAGTAGGCAGATGGAGTGAGAGAAGCAGGCTTCCTACAGAGAACCCATGTGGGACTCGATCCCAGGACTCTGGAATCATGACCTGAGTCAAAGGCAGATGCCTAACCAACTGAGCCACCCAGGTGGCCCATGACTTTGATAATACTTTTAGGATTAAAAAAAATGAGCCGTGTAGAACATGTTTTTTTTTTCTTTTCAGCCTAACAGAATTCATTGTTTATGCACCACACCCAGTGCTCCATGCAATACGTGTCCTCTATAATACCCACCACCTGGCTCCCCCAACCTCCCACCCCCTGCCCCTTCAAAACCCTCAGGTTGTTTTTCAGAGTCCATAGTCTCTCATGGTTCATCTCCCCTTCCAATTTCCCTCAACTCCCTTCTCCTCTCCATCTCCCTATGTCCTCCATGTTATTTGTTACGCTGCACAAATAAGTGAAACCATATGATACTTGACTCTCTCTGCTTGACTTATTTCACTCAGCATAATCTCTTCCAGTCCCGTCCATGTTGCTACAAAAGTTGGGTATTCATCCTTTCTGATGGAGGCATAATACTCCATAGTGTATATGGACCACATCTTCCTTATCCATTCGTCCGTTGAAGGGCATCTTGGTTCTTTCCACAGTTTGGCGACCGTGGCCATTGCTGCTATAAACATTGGGGTACAGATGGCCCTTCTTTTCACTACATCTGTATCTTTGGGGTAAATACCCAGTAGTGCAATTGCAGGGTCATAGGGAAGCTCTATTTTTAATTTCTTGAGGAATCTCCACACTGTTCTCCAAAGTGGCTGCACCAACTTGCATTCCCAAGAACATGGTTTTTATAACCTTGACACGATTGACTTTTTTGTCTGGCTAATTATTCATTGTCAGGGGCTCTCCTATATAATGTTGAATGTTTAGCCGCAGCCCAGGCCTCTACTCACTAAATACCAGTAATGCTCCTGCAGTGAGGATAATTTAAAATGTCTCCAGACATTGCCAGATATCCCTTTGGGGGCCAAACTGTCCTTTGTTAAGAATCACTGCTCAAGGGGCGCCTGGGTGGCTCAGTGGGTTAAGCCTCTGCCTTTGGCTCAGATCATGATCTCGGGGTCCTGGGATTGAGTCCTACATCGGGCTTTCTGCTTGGCAGAGAGCCTGCTTCCTCCTCTCTCTCTCTGCCTGCCTCTCTGCCTACTTGTGCTCTCTCTCTGTCAAATAAATAAATAAAATCTTAAAAAAAAATTCATTCACCAAGTGCATTTATACATAGACAAAAATCTAGATGGATAGGCCCTGAAACTGTTTATTTTGGTTCTTGCCATGTGATAGAATTTTGTATGCTCCTGTTTTCCTCTGAAAATTTTTTTACATGTTTTCTTAGTTTTTTGTTTTTGTTTTTTTTTACATTGAATATATGGGATTACCCTAGAGGAGGTAATGGTTGATTTAGACCGATAGATATACATGGAAAAGTGTTTCAGAAAGAAGGGGTAGCATAGATGCTATAGCACAGGTGAAGAAAGGTTAAACTCCTTTTTTTTTTCTTAAAGGTTTGAAATTGAAATTGAACCCATTTTTGCAAGTTTGGCCTTATATGATGTCAAGGAAAAGAAAAAGGTAAGGGTATATTGTTTGAATATAGTCTTTTGTCACAATTCTAGGTTTCAGAAACTTGTTTTTAATTTGTTTTGTAAGATAATTTAAATTTTTTTGAGAATTGTTTAACATATCTTTTAAGAAGAAAATAGAATTTAATTTATTGAGACTTGTTAAATATTTTCTGAGTATAAAATAGTTTAGTTGATAACCTAGTTTTTATTTAAAGGAGAGAGTTTCAAAAAGAGGTAGCAGAAGCAGCTTTCTTTTGGTTTAAGAAAAATTTAATATAAGAAAAGCATTTTAGGCAACAATGTATAAAGGATTAGAATCATTAGGAATTTTGGTTGATGTAATTTTAAAATTCACTAGCTAAAAGATCATTTACGTGTGCTTGAAATATTTTGTCTTAAATACTGCTTTAGTTTTACCATCATATCTTTATTACCTTTAGGAGTTTTTCCAGGGGGCTATCTCATACTGCTTTTCTTTTTTTTTTCTTTTTTTAAGATTTTATTTATTTGAGAGAGAAAGTAGGAGAGCGAGTGAGCAGAGGGGAGAGGTGGAGGGAGAGGGAGAAGCAGGCTCCAGGCTGAACAGGGAACCCAGTGTGGGGCTCACTGCTAGGATCCCAAGATCATGACCTGAGCCTAAGGCAGATGCTTAACTGACTGAGCCACCCAGGCACCCCTCATACAGCATTTATTAACTTATATTGTAAGGCTCCTTAATGTGTAGTAGCAACTAAGTACTTTCAATGACCTCTGCTGTCAATATATTAGAAATTTCTGCATTGGAATTCTGCTCTAGCAGCTTGTATTTGCTATATCAAATCTGCTAAAATATTATTTATATAATTTTTTAAAGACTCAATTTGAGGTAATTCATCTTAGTAATTTCTTTGTGTACTTTACTACAAGTTACATTTCTAATAAAAAAGGTTGGGGATATAGTTGTTTAGAATATGTTTCTTCTATATATTCCAGATAGTTTGTATATTTCTTTTTGCTTTGATTTAGACATGTAAAGATTGGTCATTGAAATATATAATAAATTTTATATTAGTATAATGTTCTAATATCTATAGTGTTTTAAGACTATGTTTGATTTTTGTAAAATGTACATATTTTAAATATAATATATGAATTTTTTTTTAGATTTCAGAAAACTTTTATTTTGACCTTAATTCTGAGCAGATGAAAGGGTTATTACGTCCCCATGTACCACCTGCTGCCATTACCACCTTGGCAAGATCAGCTATTTTTTCTATCACTTATCCTTCACAAGATGTTTTTCTTGTAATAAAGGTGAGAATAATGTTAAATATATTAGTTTGTGTAGTGTCTGTATATTTGTCTTTCTATTAATAACGCAAGCTTTTTAGGGGCAAAGATTTTTATCTTTATTTTTTCATCTTAATATTTATTAACACCATATTGGATGTGCACTATAGGTGCTTCCTAAGTTTTTTTTGAGTGGGAGCTCTATTAGGATTCTCCAGAGAAACAGATCAGTAGGATGGAGACACACACACACACACACACACACACACACACACACACACACTCAGAAAGAGAGAGAGATTGATTTTAAGGAATTGGCTCATGTATTTCTGAGGGCTGGCAAATTTGAGCTGTGTCAGGCAAGGTGGTAGGCTGGCGTTCAGGTAAGAGTTGATATTGTAGTCTTTTTTTTTTTTTTTTTCTAAAATTTTATTTATTTATTTGAGGGAGAGAGTGACAGAGCACAGAGGGAGTGTGGGAGGGAGAAGCAGACTCCCTGCTGAGCAGGGAGCCCGAATGGGACTCGATCCCAGGACCCTGGGATCTTGATCTGAGCTGAAAGCAAAACCTTAACTGACTGAGCCACCTAGGCACCCCTGTTACTGTAGTTCTGAGTCTGAATTCTCCAGGGCAGCAGACTGGAGATTCAGGCAGTGCCTCTTTTTTTTAAGATTTTATTTATTTATTTGACAGACAGAGATCACAAGTAGGCAGAGAGGCAGGCAGAGAGAGAGAGAGAGAGAGAGGAGGAAGCAGGCTCCCTGCTAAGCAGAGAGCCAGATGTGGGGTTCGATCCCAGGACCTTGAGATCAGGACCTGAGCCAAAGGTAGAAGCTTTAACCTACTGAGCCACCCAGGTGCCCCCAGGCAGTGCCTCTTTGTTGCAGTCTTGAGAATTATTTCTTTGGGAAACCTCAGTCTTTGTTTTTAAGGTCTTTTAATTGGATGAGGCCCACCCATATTGTGGAGAAAGTAGTCCACTTTATTCTACTGATTTAAATGCTAATCACCTCTAAAAAAAATACCTTCACAGCAACATGTAGATTGTCAAATAACTGGGCATGAAAACCTAGCCAAGCTGGCATATAAAATTAACTGTCATAGGAACCTTACTGTGATTTTATCACTCAGTGTTTATATTATATAAATATGAATATCTAAATTATCAAGGTTATGGAGCAGTATGATTTGATTTTCAGCCAGTTAAGAATTAGAATTACAAACATGAGGGGGGAAATAGAGAGAAGCAAACCATCGGACAGACTCAACTATAGAGAATAAACTGAGGGTTCCTGGATTTGAGGTGGGCAGGGGAATGGTTTAAATGGGTGATGGATATTAAGGAGGCACTGGATGAGCACTGGGTGTTGTATATAAGTGGAGAATCACTAGATTCTACTCCTGAAACTACTCTTACATTATATATTAACTAACCGGAGTATAAATAAAAACTTAGAAAGATAAAAACAAAAACAAAAATAAAAAAAAAAGAATAAGGATTACAAATTGTAAAATCTCTCTGTTACTAAGCTGTTTAGCTTAGGATAACTTGAAGAATCATTTACCATAACTTGACCTTGACTTGAGAGAAGCCTAAAATATATTCCTTAATCATTTATCTTTATTTATATAAAATTATCATAAAAGGTAATGAATTTTACAATAAGGTTATAAAGTGGATTGTCATGAAATGAATCCTGTTTACCCACAGGAATAATGTCCTAATTTGTGGACACATTGCTATGAATTCAGGTTAAAATAGGTCTTAGCTACAATGAACAGTCAATCCTAGAAGCAAATATTTAGCAGCACTAGTCTTTTTTAGAGAATAAAAACAAAGCTCATTGAAAGAAACCTGCAAATAGATGAAAAAAAAAACAACAACTTGGGTTTACAGTAAGGTAACTGTAACAAAATAAGCTTAAAATTATTTTAATTAAATTTTTTAATGAAGTATGATAAAAGTCATAAATGTATGGCTTAATGAACTATCCCCAAATAAATACATTATGTTACCACCCACCCAGGTTAAGAAACAAAATGTTAACCAGAATCCCAGAAACTGCCCATATACTGTTTACTACTCCTTTTCTTCTCCCCCAAAAGTATTCGCTTGTTTTTGAACACTGTGTTAATAGGATCCAAGGGTATTTTTATTTTGTGACTTGCTACTTGTTCATGTGATTAATCTTACTGCTCTATGCAGCAATTTTTATTTTTTAAAAGATTTTATTTATTTTAGAGAGAGGGAGAGAGTGTGTATGTGAGAGTTGCAGAAGGAACAAAGGGAGAGAGAGAGAGAATCCCAAGCAGATACTTCACTGAAGGTGGAGCCCAGCACGGGGCTTGATACAACAACTTCAAGATCATGACCCAATGGAAACCAAGAGTCTGATGCCTAACCAGCTGAGCCCCCCCAGGCGCCCCGTGCCCCAGTTTTAAAATTCATTTACATTGCTGTATAGTATTATATGACTATATCATAATTCTCTTCACTGGTGATAGACATTTTGGTTAATTTAATTTTGTGGTTTTTATCAGTAATTCTGTAAACATTTGCATTTCATGAGGATAGACATGTATTCATTTCCGTTTAGTTTATTCTTGGGAGTAGAATTGCCAAGTCATAGAATATTTGTATGTCGGCTTTGGTAGATGCTATCAAATGGATTTCCAAAGTATCTGTGATAAATTGCATTCCCACCAGCAGTGAATAAGTTTCAGTTAGTTACACTTGCTACTTACCAGGTTTTTTAAAATACTGAGATATAAACTATCTACAGTAAGATCTTTGTAGTATACAAATCTGGAGTAAACAGTTGGGTAAATTCTTCCACATGTATGCATCTGTATAATCACTCCTCAGCTCAAGACATACGGTATTTCTGTTACCTCATTACTCTGGAGGGTTCTTGTGTTTCTCTTTCTAGTGACTACCCCTGCCCTTCCACCAGATAACTAGTATTCTAACTTCTGTCACCATTGCTGGCTTTTCTTCTTGAAGTTCACGTGAAAGGAATCGTATCTTACGCAGGCTTTTGTGTCTGGCTTTTCATTCAATATGATGTCTGGGAGAGTCCTCCATATTATGTGCAGCATTAATTTGTTCTTTTATGTATGTTGTCATGTCATACTCTTTCGCATGATTAAAATGGTTTATTCATCCTTATTTGGCCCAAAAAATAATCTCTCTCACACTTTCCTGATACCTTTAGACATATCTTGCCAACAGATGCACAAAATAAATGGAGGTAAAGCACAGATACTCGCTGACACAGTTCAAAGCTATGGCAGCTTGATGCTGAGATGCTGAGTGGAGTGTCCAGGGAGGGAGCTGGAAAGCCCCACTCTTGCTCCTCAGGGTGTGTGCTGCCTGTATATCTGGCAACTGCAAAGCAAATGTTGAATGTTATTTTTACTTTTTGCCTTTTTTTATAGAAGTGAAACTCTTTCAGTTAGCAAAAGCAACTATTAATACAGGTCTTCTGTAGAAGCAGAGTGGCGTAATGTATGCTTCCTTTCCTTTTGATATTATTGTAAATGAAATTGTTAATTTCCTTCTTGAATTGTTCATTATTAGTGTATAGAGATACAAATGGTTTCTGTGTTTTGATTTTGTATCCTCCAGCTTTGCTCTATTTGTTAGTTTAACCATTTGTTTGTGTGTGTGTGTGTGTGTGTGTGTGTGTGAGTGTGTGATATTAGGATTTTCTGAATAAAGGATCCTATCTGTAAACAGGGACAATTTTACTTTTCCTTTCAAATTTGGACTCATTTTTTTCTCTTTTTCTTCCTTATTTTCTGGCTCAGACTTCCAGTATTTTGTTTAATTGAATTGGCAAAAGTGAGCATCCTTATCTTGCTCCTGATGTAAGAGGAACAACTTCACCATTGAATATCATTTTAGCTGTGGTGTTTCCATATATGGCCTTTATTATGTTGAGGTAGTTTTTTTTTTTTTTATTGCTAGTTTGTTGAGTATTCCTAGTGTGAAAGGGTGTTGGATTTTGCCTGATTATTTTTTTTTTATCAACTGAGATGATCGTGTGTTTTTTTTTTCTGTCATTCTGTTAGTGTAGTGCATTATGTTGATTGATTTTCTTATATTGAACCATCCTTGCATTCCAGGCTGATTGCTTTTTTCCCCCCTTTTCTTTCTTTTTATTTCCCTTTGTTTTTTCTTTTTTCTTTTTTTTTTTTTTTTGGCTTAATTAGTCTTTACTTTTTTTTCTTTGACAGCTAGAAAAAGTCCTACAGCAGGGTGACATCGGAGAGTGTGCAGAGCCATACATGATTTTCAAAGAAGCAGATGCCACAAAGGTAGACTATCATGCTTCTCATTTTTTCCACCTTTATAGTCATATAGTCCTTCCCCATTTTCCCCAAATCTCCTGAGTCCAACCCTAAACATCCTCAGATTTCCCAAGTTTTTATTTGGGAGAATACTATACAAAGCATATTAAGGAATTTCACTACTAATTCATCATTTCCTATTGGCCTACCCACTTTTTTACTTTCTTCTTTATTTCCTTTGTCACCTAGCTTATATCATATGCTGTTATTATTATTATTATTATTATTTTATTTTATTTATTTTTTGGTCTTAGAGGGGGGTTGGCTAGGGACAAATGGAGTGAGAGAATCTCAAGCAAGCTTTATGCCCAGTATGGAACCCAATGTGGGCTCAGTCTTACAACCCTGAGATCATGACCTGAGCTGAAATACAGAGTCAGATACTTAATCGACTGAGCCACCAGGTACCCTTATGCTGTGTTGTTATTTAAAATCTCTGTTACCTGCAAACTAATTTACTCTTTGTTTTTTTTTTTCTTGGAGAGAACGAAGTTAATATAGTTTAATTCCTAAATAATGAAAATTTTCAAAAGTAGTGATATTTTTATAAAATAGTGGTATTGATAGTAAAACTTTTCATAGCAAGACACCAGTATTCTGGAGCTCTGTCTAGTTGCAGATAATTAAGGAATATGGTAAAAATAGAAAATGCAATTTGTTTTGCCATCAGACCACTATGTTGTAGAATTTGAATCAATTTATAAAACAAGAGTAATTTATATTAAAGTTGGTACCAAATTTCGGATACCCTGAATTAGCCACAAGAATAACAGATGAGGGGAGCCTGGGTGGCTCAGACAGTTAAGCGTCTGCCTTCGGCTCAAGTCATGATCCTGGGAATCCTGGGATCAAGTCCCACATTGGGCTCCTTGCTCAGTGGGGAGCCTGCTTTTCCTTCTCTCGGCTCCTGTTCTCTCTGTCTCTCCGTCTCTCTCCAATAAATAAACAAAATCTCTTAAGTAATAATAAAAAATAAAAAGAATAACAGATGATCTTAGATCTTTGACCGCATGATTTAATAGTTGGAATAGCCTGGAGAGTATGCCTGAGGAATACTGGACAAATTACCAAAATCTAAAATATGCTTTGCTTTCTGTCTGTGAAATTTATAATAAGAACTGAGACTTTTCTGCTAATCACGGTTGACTTGGGTACATGATAATGTTCTCTTATCCCTGGCTGGCTGGTTGAAATCAGGGTTAATGTATGCTGGCTTTCCCCAGGTTGTCATTTTTTAAATTTAATTTCCTGTTTTATGGAGCTCATAGTTATAATAGCACCCTATTACATATGTATATAAGCTCATAGAATCAAGTACACTGGATATCTAGTCTCTAAAGCAAGATTCTATTTTGGAGGTATAATAGGAAGAAACAGTGCTACCATTTAGTTATCCTTCCCTCTTTTCCCAGACCTGAGTCTCAAGATAGGACTGTGGTAGAGTATACATCCTATATGGAAAGAGCATATAAGATATTTGGTGTAGGTTTTTACTCTTAGACCATTGGTTGGCTATCACAGGCCCCCTTAGTGTTTGTGTCAGGGGCAGCCTAAAAGTTGGGCCAGCTTCAGGATATCTTCCTGAAAGGCACATACTGTTTGGACCATCAGTCTGTTTCTGGGGTTTGGTCCCTTTGTAATAATTTTTTCTTTGCTTCTCTTACTACAATTCTTGGCTTATTAGCCTGTCTGCGCTCCCCAGTCTCACCATACCTTACTCCTTTTCTTTCCATAAATTAAAGATTAGTTCCAAATGGCTCAACTGCTTCCATCTTTTTCATAATAATAAAAATTTAGTAAGTCCATAACCTTGAATTATTTTATAGTTAGCAGTTACTGAGTAGAACATGGTTATACTTCTTTTCATAAAATGGTACTTGTAATACATAAACATGTTTGGCACTTGCTCTCCTTTCTCTCCTAGGAACAAGGTGAGATAATCACAAAGAGAAATTTAAAAGACTTACTCTACATATACATTTATAGAATGGGTCGAAATTATTCAGTGGTTAAGATAAATAGTGTATACCTCTGAAAGGTATAAATTATTTTTCCATTTTTTTATAAAGAAGGTTTTATTTATTTGCGAGAGAGTCAGCAAGAGAGACAGCACTTGAGCAGGGGCAGAGAAAGGGAGAAGTAGACTCCCCACTGAGCAGGGAGCCCACAGTGGGGCTAAGTCCTAGGACCCTGGGTTCATAACCTGAGCTGAAGGCAGACTCTTAATTTACTGAGCCACCCAGGCACCCCTATTTTTCCATTTTTGTTGAGAATGGAGAATTCTTACCCCATCTTCATATGTATTATGAAGTAGTCTTTAATTCATTTCTTTTGAGCATAATTACATAATGTATAAAGTTTTGTTTTGCAGAATAAGGAAAAATTGGAGAAGCTGAGAAGTCAAGCCGATCAGTTTTGTCAAAGACTTGGGAAATATCGCATGCCTTTTGCTTGGACTGCAATCCATTTAATGAATATTGTTAGCAGTGCGGGGAGTTTGGAAAGAGATTCTACAGAGGTGGAAATAAGCACTGGAGGTAAGAGTGTTTTATATAAAATATTCCTAAATGTATAACTTTTTCTTTTTTCTATATAGGCTTGTTTTATTTGTAGACCTTGCAGTGTTCTGAAGCATGAAAAGGTTTTCTTTTTTTGCTTTTTCTCCCCACAGTTTTATTGAGATGTACTTTATATACCACACAATTTACCCATTTAAAGTGTATAATTTTTTTTTTTTTTTTTTTTTTTTTTTTTTGATTCATAAGGTTCTGCAACCATCACCACAGTCTAATTTTGGAACACTTTTGTACTCATTAGCAGTAACTCCATTCTCTCCCAGTCCCCAAACCCAACCCTAAATAACTTGAGAACTCCTTACTCTGGATGGATATGCTTATGCTGGACATTTCATATCAGTACAGTTATACAATATGTAGTCTTTGCATGACTAGTCCTTTCACGTAGCATAATGTTTTAAAAGTTCATCTGTGTTGTAGCACATCAGTATAATTTCTTTTTATTGCCAAATAATAGTGCATCATGTGGATATACCACATTTTATTAATCCATTCATCCGTTGATGCACATTTGGGTTGTTTATGTGTTTGTACTTTTTGTTTAATATGAATAATGCTGCAGTTAAAGTTCATGTACAAGCTTTTGTGTGGACATGTTTTCATTTCTTTATATACTAGAAATCGTCGGATCAATGATAATTCTGTATTTCACCTTTTTTTTTTTTAAAGATTTTATTTATTTGACAGACAGAGATCACAAGTAGGCAGAGAGGCAGGCAGGGGTCGGGGGGAGGCAGGCTTCCTGCTGAGCAGAGAGCCCCATGTGGGGCTCGATCCCAGGACCCTGAGATCATGACCGAAGCCGAAGGCAGAGCCTTCAACCCACTGAGCCACCCAGGCGCCCATGTATTTCACCTTTTGATAAACTGCCAGGCTGTTTTCCAATGTTTCTGCAACCTTAAAAATTGTACTAGCAGTGTGTGAAGGCTCCAATTTCTCCATATCTCTACCAACACTTTTATTATCTGGCCCTTTGATTGCAGCAATCCTAGTGCAAGTAAAGAGGGTTGTCATTGTAGTTTAGATTTGCCTTTCCTTGATAGTTAATGACCTTGAGTGTTATTTTTTGCGCTGGCTATTTGTATATTTTCTGTGGAGAAAGATGTAGTCCTATCCTTTGCCCTTTTTAAAAAAATGTCTGTTTTGTCTTGTTATCTAGTGGATGCTCATTTTTTATGTGGCTCTTTTATATTCTTGTCATAGAGTTGTAAGAATTCTTTAGGTATTCTGGATACAAATCTTTTCTCTAATTAAGGACTTGCAGACATTTTCTCCCAGACTGTGGGGTTTTTTTTTTTTTGTTGTTGTTGTTTGTTTGTTTGTTTTTTACTTTTTTGATGGTATTGTCTGCAGCACAGATATTTTAAATTTTGATGAATTTCCATTTCTCTGTTCTTTTGTTGCTTGTGCTTTTGGAGTTATATCTAAGAAAGTATTACCTAACCCAATATCAGGAAGATCTACCTGTATGTTTTTTTGTCTAAGAGTTTAAAGGTGTAACTCTTACATTTGGGTATAATTCATTTCCAGTTACTTTTTATACATGGTAAGAGGTAGAGGTCCAACGTTATTCTTTTTATGTAGGTAATGAGTTGTCCCAACACCCATTTGCTAAGACTGTTCTTTCTCCAGCAAATGGTCTTGCTATTCTTGTTAAAAATCAGTTCATGATGGATATGTGGGTTTAATTCTGGACTCTCAATTCTATTCAATTGATTTATATGTCTAAGCTTATGGTAATACTATTCCATCTTGATTATTTTAGCTTTGCAGTAATTTTTGAAAGTGGAGAGAGTGGCCCTCCAACTTTATTATCTTTTTTAAAGATTTTGTGTGTGTATGCCTATTCTGGACCCTTGTAGTGTCATATGAAGTTTAGGATCAGCTGTTGATTTCTGCACAAAGGCAGCTGGAAGATTGATAGGCATTACATCGAGTCTGTAAATCAATTTGGGGACTATTAAGTCTTCCAGTTCATGGAATGTTTTTCCATTTATTTAGATCTTAATATTTTTTCCAGCATTTTATAGTTTTCAGTGTACAAGTCTTGTCCTTTTTCTGTTAAATGGATACCCAAATATTTTAGTTTTTTATGCTGTTTTAAATGGAAATGTTCTCTTAATTTCATTTTTAGAATGTTCATTTCTTGTGTATAGAATATTGACTTGAATATTGATTGACTTGAATATTGATCTTGTACTTTGAAACTATTTGAACATGTTTATTAATTAGTTTTTTTTTTTCTCTTCTGGATTCTTTAGGATTTTTCTCTATACAAGATCATGTCATCTGCAAATAACAAAAAGGTTTACTGTTTCTTTTTCAGTCTGGATGTCTTTTATTTCTTTTTTCTTTTTTAATGATCTTAACTAGACTCTTCTATACAATATTAAAGTGGGAAGAGTGGATATCCTCTTCTTGTTCCTGACCTTGGGGGGTAATGCATTCAGTCTTTTATTATCAAGTATGATACTTGATAGATACTTTATAGATATAATTCAGTAGATTGGTGAAATTCCGTTCTATGCCTGACTTTTTGAGTGTTTTTATCATGAAAGAATGTTGGATTTTGTTAAATGCTTTTTCTGCCTCTGGGTTGACTTGTATGGTTTTTGTCTTCTATTCTTTAAGTAGGGTGTATTGCATTATTTGATTGGGTTTTGGGTGTTAAACTAATCTTACATTTCTGGGAGAAATCCCACTTGGTCATGGTATGCAAGTTTTTTGCAGATGTTAGAATATGTTTCTCAATATTTTGTTTAATATTTTTCTTCTATATTTATAAGGGATATTGGCCTGCAGTTTTTCTTTCTTATGACATCTCTGTCTGGTTTTAGTATTAAAGTAACACTGTCCTCACAGAATGAGTTGTGAATTATTGCTTTGGTTTTTGGAGGGTTTTGTGAAGGATTGGTATTTGGTTTTTGAAAAATTGGAAGAATTCACTAGTGAAGTCATCTTGGCTCTGCCTTTTCGTGGTAAATTTTTTCTGAACTAATTAGATCTTTTTATATTTTCTGCTTCACCTTTAATCAGTTTCAGTACTGTATTTCTTTCTAGAAGTTGGTTCATGTTGTGTAAGTTATCTTATTGTTGACCTACAGTTGTTCATAATATTGTAATATAATCCCTTTTCTCTCTAAGAGCTGTAATGATGTCTCCTCATTCATTCCTGATTTTAGTAATGTGAGCCTTTCCTATTTTTTTAATTATCCATTTAGCTAACATTTTTAAAATTTTCTTTTAGAAGATCCAGTTTTTGGTTTCATTGATGTGTTTCTAGTTTCTATTTCATTTATCGCCATTCAGCTGTTGTCATTTTTGTTTTTTAGGATCTTATTTTTTTTATTCAACAGAGAGAGGATGAGAGAGCACAAGCAGGGGGAGGGGCAGAGGGAGAAGCAGACTCTCCACGGAGCAGGGAGCCTGATCAATCCTAGGACCCCACATCATGACGTAAGCCGAAGGCAGATGCTTAACTGACGGAGCCACCCAGGCGTCCCTCAGCTTTTTTTTTTTTTTTTTTTTTGAGTCCTTTCTCATGCTTGCTTTGGTCTTAGTTTTCCTTTTTTCTTGTTTCTTTTTTTTTTTTTTTAAGATTTTATTTATTAATTTGACAGAGAAAGAGATCACAAGTAGGCAGAGCAGCAGACAGAGAGAAAGAGGGGGAAGCAGGCTCCCCGTTGACAGAGCGCCCAATGTAGGGCTCGATCCCAAGACCTTGAGACCTGAGCCGAAGGCAGAGGCTTAAACCACTGAGCCACCCAGGCACCCTTTTTTCTTGTTTCTTAAAATGTAGGGTTAAATTACTGATTTGAGAGCTTTCTTCTTCTTTTTTTTTAATACAGACATTTATAGATACATATTTTCCTCTGAGCAGTTTCAGTGATATCCCATATGTCTTGGGATATTGTGTTTTCATTTTCATACATCTTAACTATTTCCTGATTTCCCTTGTTATTTCCTCTTTGACCCATTGGTTATTTGAGAGTTTGCGGTAACTTCTACATGTTTATGAATTTCCCAAATTTTCTTCTGTTACTCATTTATAGTTTGATTTCATTGTTGTTGAACATATTTTGTGTAATTTCAGACCTTTTGAATTTATTGTATTTTGTCTTATGGCTTAGTCTGCCTTGGAGAATGTCCTGTGTGCACTTGAGAAGGGCATGTATTCTGCTTTTCCTTGCTGATATGTTGTATAGATGTCTGTAATGTCTAGTTTGTTTAAGGTCTTCTGTTTCCTTGTTGATCTGCAACATAGCTGTTCATTTGGTTTTGAATAATGGTGTTGTGTAAGGACTTGGAATTAAAATTCTGTTTTGAATTCAAATTCAAGTTACGGACTATTACATGGTTACTAAAATTTTTATCTTGTGAATATTTCCCAGCAAATACATAGTTCCTCTGTAGCTGCTCATCATAGCTCATCTTTGGTTATATACATAATTATAGCATAGTAGAGACTTTTTTTTACACTAGAGAAATTTTAAAAAGAGAACCAGAAGATTTAGGTATAGTGCTTTCTTACTGATCTCTCCAGAAGTGAAATTCTTTTTTTTTTTTTTTTTTAAAGCTCTATTTATTTATTTGAGAGAGAGAGAGTGAGCACAGGGGAGAGAGAGAGACAGTCTTAAGCAGACTCTGCGCTGAGTGTGGAACCTGACTCAGGGCTCAGTGTCACAAACCTGAGATCATGACCTGAACCAAAACCAAGAGTCAGATGTTTAGCTGACTGTGCCACCCACTCTCTGGAAGTGAAGCTCCTTCTACAATTAGTATGCTGAATTTTCAACTTTTAATGATTTTTCCCCCTGTGTTTGGAAAGCTGCTTTAAAACAAGTTTTAAATATTATGAAAATGAATATCATGCTTTTTCCCCCCCTTCGTAGAACGAAAAGGGTCTTGGTCAGAGAGGAGGAATTCTAGTATTGTTGGCAGACGATCACTCGAAAGGACAACAAGTGGAGATGACGCTTGTAACCTGACCAGCTTTCGACCTGCTACTCTCACAGTGACAAATTTTTTTAAGCAGGTATTATTCTGTCATGTAGGAATTCTAGGGGTCTATTTGTATGTGAAATTTTTTTATTTTCAGAAAAATTGTAATGGTACATGTACATGCAGTGTTTGTGATTTTGAGAAATTTTAAACTTTCAAGAATAAGAAGTATTAGAATAAAATAATCGTATGCCTGTTGTATAATTATATTTATTTAACTGTTATAGTAATAATGCATCAAAATCTATCCTCCACATTTATATCCTATTTCTCAATTGTAATGTTTTAACTTTTAAACATTTAGGGTATATGAATTTTTTCAGTCAGTGATTGTGTGGTTGTATCTCTCTTCCCCATCCAGGTTTTTTTTGGTTGAATTTACCACATCAGTGCTATATGGAATAGGACTTTCAGGCCTTTGTAGTGCATTTTTGTGCTAAAATGTAATCAACATTATTTTTATAGGTGCATTTATAGGTCCAAGAAGTTCTTGATCAAATATTTTATTCTTTTCAAATATGTTCTCTGTACTTTAAATCATGAATCAAATCAGGAGTTTTCAAATGCTGGTCATGATCCATTAACAGTAATGGAAATGTAATAGATAAGGTTATACATCAGGTTAAAAACAAACAAACACAGTAGAATAGAAAAATAATAGTGCATTGCACATAGCGAGGTTAAATGTTCCTTCAGTGAGATTTTTTCTCCCTAATTTTTGCATGAGTATATGCACATATGCATGTCCATACTGGGTTTTGATACAAAATGAATTGGTACCGTGTATATGTTTTGGAACAGAAGAAGGGGAAGTGCTAAATATTGTCCAAGAATTCCTTCTTTTGAGGTCTTATTCTAAATAAGAGGAGGAAATCCTGGCCTACTGACATCTTATAACTTGAAAGAGTAAAGTAGCTGAGAATTGTCTAAAGTGGTAAGGGTCTTTTTATTATGGGCGATAGAACAAGAAAGAGTCTAGAAAAGGCCACAGTGTTATTTGGATGAAGTGATAGGCCAAATAAAGCTACAGGAACTGGGCAGTAGATTTTCGTGATACAGTGATTCAGCCTTGCAGCTATGACATTTTTCTCTCTTTCTACTTCTTCAAGCACTATATCACTTCTGCACTATTTCCCAATTCTTTTTTCATTTCTTCAGCCTACTTTATTATTGAACTGGTATTGTAACCTTAAATCACCAAGTCATCCATCCACCCACCTACCTATTGATCCAACAGTTTCTGAGTGATCAGCATGTACTGAGTATCAGTACACCCACCTACCTGTTTATCCAGCGAATATTTTTTGAGCATTCACCATGTACTGGATACTATGTTGGAGACTGGTAGCTGGAAGCTAGCACAAAGTGATTGTGAAAACTTCAAATGAATGATGATTGGAAACATCAACAATAGAAACCATTTATTAGTTTGTTTGTTTATTTTAATGAAAAACATTTATACTTTGTACAGTGTATTTTTAAAAATTATTAGCATGTATAATTTTTAAAAGTATTTTTAAATAGCTAGGATACTATGCACCAGCCAAATGCAAATTAAGTAAAAAGCAGAGATTATAATTTTAATATAGTAGAATTCAAGGTACAAGTTTCTCCTAAATGAGATACAGAAGGTATTTTTTTAAGTTGATGAGAGATTACTAACCATGATTGGGATGTAATAATCAGCAGTGCTTATATACAGATTTGAAATTGTCAAGTCAAACTTATTAAAAGTACATGGAGATATAAAAACAAAATTAAACCCACCCATTAATTTTTAAGAAATTTATTTGTTGACAGGTATATAAGTTGGATATACAGTGGTGAATACGCAGTGTGGAAGTTGCGGGTGTCAGCTAGGCTCATTCACATTGAGAGATCGACTTCGATTATTTGATCTAGACTAACTTCTCTTGGGAAGACTAACATGACTCAGGTGTCTTCCATGTCTCTCTTCTATTCTCCTCCTCTAGCAGGCTGGCTTGGTCATGTTCTCATCCTAGTGGCAGGAGTTCAACAGAAGGGCGAAACTCAGTTGTGCAAATGTTTATCAGGTCTCTGCGTCACATTTGCTTATTGGCCAAGACAAGTCACAGGGCCAAGCGGGGGGGGTGGGAATTGTGTCTCACCCAACAAAAGGCATACAGGGAGTAGAGAGTGGAGGCCAATAATAGAATCAATTTAACAGGTTAAGTAGACAGAAATAATTAAGTAGAGATAATCTGAATGTACTGTCAGTTAAGACCATTTAAAGATCTGACAGAAGGAGAGTGTATATTGTTTTAGCAACTGATGGAACATTTACAATAATTAGACCACAGGAAAAAATCTTCATAAAATGAAATTCTCTAATCATGACTTAATAAAACTCAAAACTGTTTATCAAAGTATTAACAAAAACCGTGGATCACTTGGAAATTAAAAATCACATTTCTAAGTAGTGGGATAAAAGAAGATCAATTCTTTACTCCGTTTAGAATGTAAAAGTGAACGAATGGGATATGGCTCAAGATGAGCTCGCAGTAGTAATGTTAAATATGTTCATTAACATACAAAATAAGAAATATATGAACAGGGCTTAAAAACAGTAAGATACCAAGTGCAGGAGGTTTGGATTAATAAACTCCAAAGATTAACTCTTTTTTTTTTTTTTTAAGATTTTATTTATTTGACAGAGATCACAAGTAGGCAGAGAAGTAGGCAGAGAGAGAGGGGGAAGCAGGCTCCCCGCTGAGCAGTGAGCCTAATGTGGGGCTTGATCCCAGGACCCTGAGATCATGACCTGAGCCGAACGCAGAGGCTTTAACCCACTGAGCCACCCAGGTGCCCCCAAAGATTGACTCTTAAATAAAAGAGTAAAATTCTTTTGTAAGAAAGAATATTGAATTGAAAATTTTATATTGATTAGGTATGGTTTGGTTTTTTTGTTTGTTTGCTTGTCTTTTTTCCCATTGATTGAGATTGTGTCACAGTTTTCTTTCTGGTCTTAGTAGCAGGATAATTATTCTTTTCCTTTAGAGTAATTTCTGTAAACATATAAACAAACAAAAGCAGAATCAGACATGTAAATACAGAGAACAAACTGATGGTTGCCAGAGGAGTGAAAGGTTGGGGGATGGGCAAAATGGGTGAAGGGGAGTGGGAGATACAGGCTTCCAGTTACAGAATGAATGGAGTCATGGGACTAAAAGGCACAACGTAATGAGTGCAGTCAATGATATTTTAATGGTGTTGTATAGTAGTAAATGATAGCTAGTAAATGTGAGTGTAGCATAGTGTATAAACGCCTTGAATCACTGTGTGGTACATCTGAAACTCACGTAACATTTGTGTTAACTACACTCAAATGAAAAAATTTTTAAAAAGTACTTGCAATCAGAAAAAGTGTAGTTTTTGTTGCTTCTTATTCTTTTCTTTTTCAAATTTAGCTAATGCTATATATTCTGCATTTGAGAAATTTGGTGATATAAAATTGAAAAGACAAAAACTCAAGTATAAGAAATTTTTAAGACTGTATATAACATATATATATGTTTCTTTTATGTCTATTATTTTTCTTTTTTCCTTTTTCCTCTACCTCTACCTCTAACTTGTATTGATTTTCTGCATTTTAGAGTGTTTTTGTAATACCTTATAACATAAATAATGGGCTATAAGTATATATATAAAATTAAAATGTAGATAATAGTATCATAACTCAATAAAATTTGAAAGCATAAAAAGAAGAAAACAAATCAGCAGGGTAATTATTTTTAATCATAATTATATTAATTTAATCTTACTTTTCTTTCTGGCTAACCTGACAGAAGAGGGTAGGAATATTAATAGGCAATATATATTTATTTTCAATCTACTGTATTTGTTTTATTGAATACTTTTTCCTCAGGAAGGAGACCGCCTAAGTGATGAAGATTTGTACAAATTTCTTGCTGATATGAGAAGGCCATCTTCTGTTTTACGGCGACTAAGACCTATTACAGGTATTTTAAATTTTTGATTAGACATTATTACAACCCTTATCATCACTAATATGTCATATTGTTGGTAATTATATACTTCTTTTTTCACTTCTCTAACCCATATGTCTTTCTTAGCCCAATGCCTGTCAGTCTTCTTTATCTCATTATTCTCTTGTTGTGGTCTTAATAGTTTATACACAAGATTCAGTACTTTTGATAATATGAGTACTGAAATGAGAATGATGAATAATATCAGGACTTAAAATTACTTTTTAGGGGAAAGAGAATGTATGTAGAATGGTAAATATTCAGAAACAAATTCATATTACAATCAGAACAAACCATTCCAGAGTAAAACTGTTTCATTTGTTGTTCCAGAGTAAAAAAGTTTAAATTAAATCACCTTTCAGAATGTTGGCTGAGTCTATGCTAGATCCCTCTTTCTGTTTTTTTTCTTTTGCTTCTTTTTTCTCATTCATTCATTCTATAGGCATTTATTATTTTACATGTACTTATTTCTGTATCAGTAATTAGTAAGTTTGAGACTTGGTAAAATGAAATAATTTAGAGGTCTGAGATTATCGTAATTTCTAGACTTCTTGCAAAAATAGGGTCTAAATCCTTCCAGGAACATTTTTACATGAAGTTTTTCTTACGTTTACATTGTTCTTACATTATGTTTTATATGCAGCTCAGCTGAAGATAGACATTTCTCCTGCACCTGAAAATCCCCATTATTGCTTAACTCCAGAGCTGCTTCAAGTGAAGCTTTACCCAGACAGTAGGGTTAGACCTACCAGAGAAATTTTGGAGTTTCCTGCCAGGGATGTCTATGTTCCAAACACTACTTACAGGTAACACATTTTAATTTTGGAGATTTCTGAAATTAGATACTATATATTCTATCGTTAAAGTGGAACCGGAATGAAACTCTCCAAAAATCCTTTGTAGCTTTGTTATGTAATCCATTTCTTAGTCTGTGGTTTTATTAAGAGTCGTCATGTATTAAACTTACACTGTGTGCCAGGTCAAAGGTCTAATGTTTATTACCTTACATACATTCTTTTATTTAATTCTCACAGCTTGAGGTAGGTATTACCTTCATTTTAAATGTGAATAAAGGGATGGCGAGGTCAAGTATATTTCCCCGTGGTGTAGAGCTAGCCCTGGAATCGTGGGCTGTGAGATTAAAACATTTGAACTCCCAGTTACTGTATTTCCTCAGATGTTATTAGCAGAGTTTAGCATTCCACAGAACCAAATTTATGTGGCTGCACTGTGGCCCAACAACCAATCAACAGTGTTTACTGATCCACTACTCAGAATACTTGACACGAGGCTGTTGGATAGGCTTTCTAGGCTGACCACTCCATAATTCTAAGGGTTCGTTTATTTATACTCCTTATGAATGAAGCCCCTTTATTTGTGAATGCCTAGCCCGTGACTTGACATTGGGATAGCCAGCAGGGCAGCTCAGACATAAGACTCCAGCCCAGCCTTCCCAGCCTAGCACATTTCACCACCAAGTTACCCAGTTTCTAAGGCCAAA
Source organism: Enhydra lutris kenyoni (assembly GCF_002288905.1). Lineage (NCBI taxonomy): Eukaryota > Metazoa > Chordata > Mammalia > Carnivora > Mustelidae > Enhydra > Enhydra lutris. The sequence goes on along the minus strand of NW_019154093.1, from coordinate 31,078,725 downwards.
ATTTTGGAATCAAAGTGATTTCTCTTCTTTTCCTACTCCTCACATTTACTCCTCACACAAGTTTTATAGGCTGTGCTTTCAAAATGTATCCCAAATCCCGTAGTTTTTTCTTTGTCCAAAGACTTTGTTTATATATTTGAGAGAGAGCATGTGTACTGCTTGCACGTGCATGCCAATGGGGGTAGAGGCAAAGGGAGAGGACAAGAAGCAGACTCCTCACTGAGCACAGAGCCCCACATGGGGCTCCATGCAGGGCTCGATGCAGTGCTCAACTAGGCAGAGCTCAATCCCAGGCCCCTGAGATCATGACCTGAGCTGAAATCAGATGCTTAACCAGCTGAGGTTAGGCACCCCAGGCACTGCTTACCTTCTCTACTTTTTTTTTTTTTTTTTTTTTTCAAGATTTTATTTATTTCACAGAGAGACCATGAGAAAGGGAACATGAGCAGGGAGAAGAGGGAGCCCAACGCAGGGCTTGATCCCAGGACTCTGGGATCATGACCTGAGCTGAAGGCAGACACTTAATGACTGAGCCACCCAGGCACCCCCCTTTCTCCACTTAAAAACTCTCGGCAAGTCGCTATCTAGATTAGCACTGTCAAATAGAATTATAATGGGAACTACATTTGGAATTTAAAATTTTATAGTTCCCGCATTAAAAAAATGAAAAGAAACAAGTGAAATTAATTTTATATTATCTAACCTAATACACCTAAAATATTATCATTTCAATGTGTACTAAATGTGAAAAACTGTTGAGATAGTTTACTTTTTCCCTTCCTATAAAACGTCTTCAAAATCAGGTGTGTGTTTTACTTTTAAAGCCCATCTCATTGTCAGATGAGCCACATTTCAAATGCTCAGTTGCTGCATGGGGTTAGATGTTAGCCTATTGGACAGCTTCTGATCTCACATTTTTCTGTACCTTTCTGATTTGATCATCTTCCTTTAACCCCTCCAAAATCAATTCTCAACATTATCACTAGAGAGATTATTTAAATGTTCTCAATCAGATCATTCATTCCTCCATCTAAAACCTCTGGTGAATTCCATCATAAGCAGAAAAAAATGCTTTTTTTAATAACAGTCTATAAGACTCTATATGCTCTGGCCCCTGCCTATATCTAACTTCATATCCTACTCTGCTCATTTCACTTTAGCCTCAGTGGCCTTTTTACTCATCCTTGAACAAACAAAATTTCATTCTCCCTAAGGCTTTTCCATTTGTTCTTCTCTTTGCCTGACATGTTTTCCCCTAGATCTTCATGTGGTTTGGTTCATTATTCAGCCATATGTCTGCTTAAAGGTCATTGCCTCATGAGGCTCCCTCTCATTACCCTCATTAAAAAGATCCACTTCTTCTCTCCAGTTCTTTATCATCATTATTTAGCATCACATTATGTAGTTCATCGTTGTCTAGCATCACATTATGTAGTTATATCATGGGGTTTTTTGGGTCTTTTTTATTAGAATGTAATGACTGTAAAGGGCAGGGACTTGTTTGTTTCCATTATCACTTTATTTCCAGCATCTAGAAGAGGATGCTGCACACAATAAACATTTCTTCATTGAGGTCAGAAATATCAATGGTATGAGAGTGGGATTTAGAGTCATAGAGTTAGGAGTGTGATTTCTGACTCCACTATGCACTATTTGGTGACTTAGGACAAGTTACTTCATATATTGGCCACTCAGTTTTCTTATTAATAAAATGTGAGGTCATAATTATACCTGCCTCCTCTTGTGAGGGTACAGAGTACAAAACACTGCATGTAATTGGCAGTTGGTGTAAGTAAAGTTCTAGAAGTTAGGCTAAGGAAAGTATATATTGCTTCTGAAAGAAATAAGATATTATGAAATTATTCTTCTATAAATTATATTTAAGTACTTACAAGCACATGGAATAAAGAAGTGATTATATAATCCAAAATTTGTATGAAACCATTTTGAGGTTATCAGCTGTACGTCTTATCTAGTACAGGAATCTCATCCAGCGCAACCCTAACTTGTTTATCTGTCTTGCCTCCGCTTGGATTGTTTCAGAGATAAAGAAAATAGAAACCAGGGACTTTGAGTGGTCTTTTCTTTCATTTTCCTACTTATTTTTGTTATTTACATACTTCTGTTTTTAAAAAGAATTGTACGGGGGGCACCTGGGTGGCTCAATGGGTTAAAGCCTCTGCCTTCGGCTCAGGTCATGATCCCAGGGTCCTGGGATTGACCCCACATCGGGCGCTCTGCTTGGAGGGGAGCCTGCTTCCCTCTCTTTCTCTGCCTGCCTCTCTGCCTGCTTGTGATCTCTGTCTGTCAAATAAATAAATAAAATCTTTAAAAAAAAAAATTGTACGAATATACTTAAAGTTCGTGTAAGTACTGTAGGCTTGAAATTAAAAATGGAAGTTCTTCATCTTACTCCTACCAGCCTTTCCCTACCTTGATGTCTAATTTTCAGTGTCAATCACTGGTACCTCTTTTGCTCCTTCTTTTGGTATTTTATTCCTTGTTTCCTGAATAACATATTCATGCTACTATTTCTTGATTCTTGTTTAATTTTAAACATCTATTTACTGTTATAGAAGACGAGATTTAACTCTTACATCTTCCTTCCTAAAAATACATGTACTTGCATAAATCCAGAAAAAAATACATATACTTGTCATCTCTTCCATACGTAGTTATATTCCAGTTTTTCATTAAATCAGTGTTGATTTTTTTTTTTACATGTTTGTGATTCTTACGTAACTATTTTTGCAGTGGAGCCCTGTAGATTACTATGATTTTATTCCTGCTGTTTTTGATTTATATAGCTTTTATATTCCTGAAATAGTTAACATTATTTAGTTTCCCTACTTTTCTATGTATTAATTCTCTAAAGCTTCTAAAATTCTCTAAAGCTTCTTGCAGTACAATAAAATACAGCAGACAATCATTTCCTGACTCTCAGCTTCCTCAGTTCCCCTTGAAACTAGATTGTAAGTGTGGCCGAGGGAGTTTCCGAGACTTGCTAGGCCTACTGTACAGTTGTCATCTTGGAGCCTGTTTACCATGATCCTGGAAGTTCTCTTTGCGTTTTTTTTGCTATGGAGTCCCTATTTCCTGTATAGTTTTCTTTCTTGTTTTACTCATTTTACGGACAACCTTCAGTATCTTCTTGACATAGGGTGTATCGGAGTAAATTTTCTGAGACTTCTGCATCTGAAAATGTGTTTATTTTATCTTTACTCCAGAATTACTGATTTTGCTGGTTACAATATTCTAAGTTGTAAATTATTTTCTGTCAGGATTTTGAAAACATGACACACCTGTCTTCTGGCTTTAACTGATATTTTTGAGTGGTCTAATACTTTTATTTTTTAGAAGATTTTATTTATTAGAGAGAAAGAGGGTGTGAGCATGAGCGGGGAGGCAGAGGGGCAGAAAGGGAGAAGCAGACTGAGCAGGGAGCCCAATGCAGGGAGGTCGGGGGGTGGGAGGCTCAATCCCTGGACCCTGAGATCATGACCTGAGCTGAAGGCAGATGCTCAACCTTAATGGACTGAGCCATCCAGGCACCTCAGGTGGCCCAGTGTACTTCTCATTGCTAATCCTTTGTTGGTATCATTTCCTTTGAAGGCTTTTTTGAATTGTTTTTTTTTGTTTGTTTGTTTTTTGGTTTTTGGGTTTTTTTTTTTTACCCCTGGTGTCCTGAACTTGCCTGTGATGTGCTGATATGATAACATTAATTTAGTGCTCTATAGCATTTAATTTAAATTGTTTTCATTTAAATTAATTTATTCAGTCTCAGAAGAATCTTATAAATTAATTCTGGCAGAATTGTTATTTTTTATTTATTATAAATAAATAAGAGATAAGAAGCTTATCTGGACTTGAACCCAGGTCTTATTTTATTTCTGTGTTCTTCATCCTTTGGGATGGTAGTTCATCCAGCGTTTATAGTTATTGACAATATGAATAAAATTAAAGTTTCTTATTGCTAGATAATTGATTGCTACATTTTTATTAAAGCAGGCAAAACACCTTTATTTACCTTATTATTTGCCTCAAAATATACCTCATTATGTATCCTTGTCTAATAATTTTTTTAATGCCTTATAACTGAGCTAAGTATATGAGGGGCTGAAATAGAAGATCTAGACATGTTTCAGGAGTTGAATGGGAATTGGGTAGAGAGCTTATCTAAAGTGAGAAGATACCTTACTGAATGAGGTAGCCTATTGTTTTCTCTCAAGTATGTTCCAATTTTAATCCAGCAGCTGCCTTCGGCTCAGGTCGTGATCCCAGCGTCCTGGGATCGAGTCCCACATCCGGCTCCTTGCTCGGCAGGGAGCCTGCTTCTCCCTTTGCCTCTGCTACCACTCTGCCTGCTTGTGCTCTCTCTTTCTCTCTCTGACAAATAAATAAATAAAATCTTAAAAAAAAAAAAAAGAAATCAGCTAACATACAGATATCATAAAATATTTTGCATAAGTTTCTATATATATTTGCTGAGTGAATTGTTGCTGGATCACAATAGTATTTTTCTTGCTCAGTTTGAATTCTTTTTAACCTTTTAAGGAATGTTTTGTGGTAAGCCATTATTTCAGGTTATCTACACTAGTGTTCATTATACAAATCTATATGTGTACATTGTCCCAGTGAATAATGTTTAAAAAAAAAAAAAAAGATAAAGTTGACACTAGGACTCCTTGTAGTTTCAGTACCATCATTGTCTCACTAACTGTGTAGCAGCCTGCGTAGAACCAGTATGATTAGCTAACATACCAGAGGGCTCACATTTGTAACTGAAAAAACCATTTTTAAGCATTTTTAATGTGAATTTTAAGAAAATATTTGCACATCATAGCTATTTTTAGTATAAAACTTGAGTGTATTTTAGAGAGTCTTATGGAGTAAAAAAAGATTTTAAAAATACTCTCTGAATAGAGGGAGAATGAATGGATGTGACTGAAACAAACATTTGGCTGAGGTGAGAAAACAGGTTAAAAAGAACTATAGTCTCAAAATGACCGATTTCCTATCACTTAACACTTTGGCCTCCAATATTTATGGTTATTATTAGACAATGTAGAAAAAGCTGTTTTAAGGAGTATGTATATAAAAAATACATATGTTTAATTTGTTATTTTTTTATATTTTTATTTATTATTTTTAAAAAGATTTTATTTATTTGACAGAGAGAGTACATACAAGTAGGGGGAGCAGCAGGCAAAGCAGGCTCCCCACTGAGCAGGGAAGCCCAACACAGGGCTCCATCCCAGGACCCTGAGATCATGACTTGAGTTAAGGCAGACTCTTAACCGACTGAACCATCCAGGTGCCCCAGTTTTTTATATTTAAAAAAAATAAGGTTTTAATGAAATTGTTGTGATTTCTCAAAGATATTTAGAAAAATCCCTTATTAAGCTATACCTAAAATTAGAGATTTTTTTTTTTTTTTTTTTTTTTTTAAGATTTTATTTATTTGTCAGAGTGAGCACAGGCAGACAGAGTGGCAGGCAGAGGCAGATGGAGAAGCAGGCTCCCGCTGAGCAAGGAGCCCGATGTGGGACTCGATCCCAGGACGCTGGGATCATGACCCGAGCCGAAGGCAGCCGCCCAACCAACTGAGCCACCCAGGCGTCCCGAGATTTTTGTATTTAAATAAATCCCCCCTACACACATTGATTGTTCACTTATTTTTGTAGAGTGTTAATCTGGGAGAGACCTGGTCTTTTCACTCCTCTATAGGGGTGAATGAAGACATACAGATACATGGCAGTTTGCAGCTAATGTCATGCATTTCTTTTTTTTTTTTTTTTTTTTTTTAAATTTTTTTTTTATTTTTTTTTAGAGGGGGGGGGGGGGGGAGAGCAAGCACAGGCAGACAGAATGGCAGGCAGAGGCAGAGGGAGAAGCAGGCTCCCTGATGAGCAAGGAGCCCGATGTGGGACTCGATCCCAGGACGCTGGGATCATGACCTGAGCCGAAGGCAGCTACTTAACCAACTGAGCCACCCAGGCGTCCCATGTCATGCATTTCTTATTGTGCCAAACCAATGAAGATTATTGACATGAAATGCTTGCTTTATCAAGGAAATACTTAGTTTTCACAGTATCATAGAAAAAATACTAGTGTAGTTGTTACATTAAGATAACTGGCTAAGGCGCCTCTCTCATGCTCTGTCTCTCAAATAAATAAATAAAATCCTAAACCAAGTAATATCAGTGGGGAAAAATTTTTTTATTGAGTGTCTGAAATCATCCACAAGTTAGATACTGGATTTGTGTAATGTTGCTCATGTTCCAAATTTATACTTGACTTCCACTGTTGCATTTGAGTTATAAAGATCAAGGTATAATCTAATTGAGCAAATGCTGTGTGTTCAGTTTTTAAGAGCTACATCACATGTCATGTTATTCTTAGTGAGATTGTGAGAGTTGGCCTCTTTTCCAAAGTTACCTTAGTTGTAATCACCTAGTGAACTTTCATCTTTGTTTTTCTTCCAATTTTTAGAAAGAGAGTATCTAGCAAATATCGTGTTACTAAGAATATAAGAATGAATGCAGTGGTTCAGACCTGGTAACAATGTAAGAAACAAAATGAAGGGGCGTCTGGGTGGCTCAGTGGGTTAAGCATCTGCCTTCAGCTCAGGTCATTATCCTGGGGTCCTGGGATCCATCCCCACATCGGGCTCCCTGCTCAGTGTGGAGTCTGCTTCTTCCTTTCCCTCTGTCTCCCACCCTGACCCCAACTTGTTCTGTCTCCATCTCTCTCTCTCTCAAGTAAATAAATAATAATAATAATAATAAAAATAATAAATAAATAAATAAGAAATAAATGAAAAGATGCCATTCATTTTGATCTGGACTTTGGTTAGCAGTTAGGACTATGCCCCATACATCTCTTATTAATCCTTAGTGAACTTCTAGGTTTGCTAATCTGAATAAAGTCTTAAACTCTTTTATAATAGGAAATTACAAACATATACAATATAAATAGAACAGTATAATTAACCTCCATTGTCATTCTTTTTTTTCTTTTCAAATTTTTATTTAAATTCTAGTTAGTTAACATAAACTTTTTTTATTACATAATCTCTATACCCAGCATGGGTCTTGAACTCACAACCATGAAATCAAGAGTTGCCTGTTCCACTGACTGAGCCAGCCAGACACTCCTCTCTATTGTTTTATCTATTGCCAGTTCCCTTTTTTCCTGTAATATTTTAAAACAAAGCCTAGTCATTGTATCATTTCACCTGTCAGTCCTTCAGTATGTTTTTCTGTTGAGTGGTTTAATAACTTATTTCATATACTGATTGAATTTTTTCCTTAAACTTCTGTTTCTGGAAACAGATTGGCCTGTCAAAAGTAAATGTATACTGTTTATATATGACTGTTTATATACTGTAATTCATGCTTCTTGAATTAGGTCATATTATGGTAGATCTTGCTTTGGAGTTGGGGTCTTAAAGTTTTTTTGTCATGGTACCCTTGCAGTTTTGTGAATCCCGTGATTCTCTTTTTTGGAATTTTTTTTTTTTTTTTTAAGATTTTATTTATTTGACAGAGAGATCACAAGTGGGCAGAGAGGCAAGCAGAGAGAGAGAGAGAGGAGGAAGCAGGCTCCCTACCGAGCAGAGAGCCTGATGTGGGACTCGATCCCAGGACCCTGAGATCATGACCTGAGCCAAAGGCAGAGGCTTAACCCACTGAGCCACCCAGGTGCCCCTGGAATAATGTTTTTAAATACATAAAATAAAATACATAGGATAACAATGTTATCCTATGTTATGTTGAATTAAATTATCAAGATAGTAAAGTTCTGATGCATGTTTCTTTATTAATGAATTAAAAAATATCTAGCCACAGGTCTAAAAGCTACCATATTTTCTAAGCAGTAATAAGCATGTGAAAAATATTCTAAGATATCTGCAATAGTTGTGATACAAAAATGTGTATGATTTCTATTAATGACAAATTCTCTTGTATTGCTAATACTGGTATGGTTAGTTTCCTACATTCAGAATTTAAGGAAGTACAAGTTTCAGTGAAAATTAAGGAGTATTTTTCTTCCCATTCAACTTTATGGTCCCCTGCTTTAAAGAGTGTAAATTTTTGTATTTGTTTTTAGTTTTCTTGGATGTCTCAAGCTATTGCTGCATACTCTGCTGTTCTGGTTTTGCCCTAGATATATCACCGGAGCTTTTATTCTATCTTAATTGATCCTAGTTTTATTTTAATTACAAAAGCTTTTGAATTGAGAACTCTGTTTCCTAACATTTTAACGTAGCCACCCATGAGTTTTTAGTTAGGGGCTTGTATTTCACTGTGAGGAGTGTTATCTCAGACTCCGATGGAAGGAGTCAAGTTCCGGGAACGGTAGCAGAATATGAGAGCAGTTTTGTTCACCTATCCTGAGAATTAGATTATTTTCAGTTAGGAAAAATTTGTGCACGTTACTTACTTAAAGCGATGTAGAGTGATAGCCAAGATCTAATATTTACAAGTGTATACATTTGTTCAGAATTTTATACTTCATAAAACAATTCAAATACCCTGTCTTACTGGAGGATTACAACAACCCTATGAAGTAAATTTGGTAAGATTATCATTGTTCTCATATATGGGATGTGGAGACTGAGGCTTAGTTGCTCATTTGAAGATAAATAGTTACAGCCTTACCTCTTTAAGGTTGTAGATCATCGCTCTTTTAGATAAACTTAATCATCTTGTTAGATGTATGATCGTTCCCAGGGTTAAACAGATAAATTTAGAAAAACAGTTTTTCTGTTTGAGATGGCATCCTTGATTTTATATTTTCTAAAATGTCATTGAAGCTTGATTTTATAAAAGCATACTACAGGAGATTGTTAGTCCTACTTTCATGACCTTGAACTCAACATTTCACACCAATTGAGTAATTTTGTCCTAGTTGATTTGCCATGAGAACACTTTGGACTTTGATAAGAGGACCAACCTTTTGGTCATTTTTTTTTTTAATTTTCAAAACTATTGTGTTGGATGATCACTTAGTAGTACATACAGAAATGCAGCGCTGTGGTTGTTAGTGATGGGAAAAATCACAAGGGAATTTGATTATCTTGTAACAGAAGGTGAAAATATGTAAAAGTACATATTTGGAATAGGTTTTATAAAGGAGGCAGATAGTAGGAACTCAATAAATACTGGTTAGGGCACATATTTTTGATTAATGAACGAGATAATTGATCTCCATAAGTTATGCTGTTAGGAAGAAAAGATACAAGCATGAGAACATACCGATTATAGAATGACAGAGAATAAACAGATTATACAAAAATAGGTAACCCCAAAATGAGAAATGTGTATACTTGCTCTCAGTAAAATTCACAGTTTCAGATTGAACTCTTGGTATAGAAATTTGACAGTAATTTACTCACATCAAGTAGATAGACTTATCTTTTTGATGCTCGTGGAGTTTTTATTACAGTTTTTAAAATTTTTGTTATGATTTGCCATATGTATTTTTCTGTCTTTCCTTCATTTGCTAAGTGCCAGTTGAGGGGTACGGGCAGTACAGCTGCATGGTATCAGAGGGAGGAGCCCCATTTACAAGGATATTCCTAGAGGAAGTGAGATCATTTTCAAGTATAAATAGCACCTAGCTAAGTAGGAAGGTGTATAGAGGCATTCTAGACAAATGGAAGAGAATCAGGAAAGTATAAGGGGATGTTTAAAAGTAGATAATTTTGATAAGGGCTAAGGGTTTCTGTTGGGCAAAAAAATGGTACAAGGAATTTGGGATCAGATTATACAAACTCTTGAATATCTGTAAGAGATGTGGATGTTGTTCTGTAGGCTTCTGCCGTCCACATTGGGGTACACATTCTTGCTGTGTAGGATATGCAGATCCACAGGATAAATATAACACATCTTCCAGGAATATCACTTTTTAGAAGATATGGGGAAGAAATAACTATTTTTATATAAGATTTATAGAGTAGAAAACACAATTCACATGCAATTTTAAGATAAATTGTAAGATTTATGGTAGAATCCTAATAAGATCCTAAAAGAAGTATGGGCTTATATAAAGCCATTTCATCCTGTAATTCTAGAATTGTAAATCTTTTTTTTTTTTTTTTTTTTTTTTTTTAACAGAGAGAGAGATCACAAGTAGGCAGAGAGGCAGGCATAGAGAGAGGAGAAAGCAGGCTCCCCGCTGAGCAGAGAGCCCGATGTGGGCCTCAATCCCAGGACCCTGAGATCATGACCTGAGCCGAAGGCAGAGGCTTAACCCACTGAGCCACCCAGGCGCCCTAGAATTGTAAAGATACATTTTCAATATCCTCAACCTGCTATACTCTTTTAATAGACACGTTTGAGCGACACAGGTCAAAGTAGTATGTAGCCATTATAAATTTGTTTTAAGAAAATTGAAGGAAGATAGACATATACTTAGGAGACAAGGCAGGAGACTGTTCAGATAGTTTAAAATTCGGGTTAAAAGCAGGCCTTGGTCTGCTTGAAAGAAGTCATATTATATTAACAGTCTTTTCAAAAGAAGATTGTATTCAGTTTAGTGGCCTATGATATAGGAGCAGTGATTCACAAAGTTAAGTAAAAGTTAAGTAAAAAGGCTGAGATGTCTTCCAGATTTTAAGCTTGGATGACTGGAAGCGTGATGGTGCCATTAACGAATATACAGAGGTAAGGGGGGAGTGTGATGGTGTAGAAAGGGGGGAAGGCCCAGCAGAGGTGGTAGGGATTTGATGAATTTATTTGATAGGTTGAGTTTGAGAAGACTGTAGGATATCAAAAGGAGGAATGGTAATAAGCAGTGTAAGAAGGGGAACTGGAGAGAAATCTGGAAATAATACATAAATTTGGGAACTTGACTCATGGAACATAGATGAGTCCATGAGAGTAGATAGAATTTCTGAGGATAAGAGTAGAAGATATTTTTGAAGACTGTGCATTGGTCCAAATATATCACATACTAGGAGGGAACTGGGATATTAAAAACTGGATTCAGGTTAGGGATAATCCTTGGAGAGTATAGTCATATGTGGAAGCAAAATGAGGGTCATGTTTGAAGAAAGAGTGTTGTTCATGAGTAAGTTAGCAGAGAGATCCAAGTGAATGTGGACTGAGGAAAGGCCATTAGATTAGACAATTGTGAGTTAATGGTGTAATTAAAATACTTGGCAGAGGAGTGAGGACAGAAGGACACAATTTGTGAATCATAAAAAAATCCTTTCTCTACCAGATTTAACTCAATCTGAGCATATTTTATACAGAAAAAACTCACTTAGTACTCCTAAAAGGAACAAAACGAAAGATGTTGTGTAAGAAGTCTAAAAAATTGGAGAACAAATAGAAGAAGCAATTGGCATATTAAAGAATGCATTATTTTGTATTTAAAAGCTTCCACTTTTTTGGGAAAAAAGTCAGTTTGGTATTCTGGCTCTAAAAAGTCAATTTTGACAGTTTGGCTATGGTTTTAAATGCTAAAGCTTATTCTTTTGTAGTTTATTGGAACAAAATATTTATGTAGGATCCACATAGATCATACATATTTACATGTCATGTAAAAAACATGACATACTGGGGCGCCTGGGTGGCTCAGTCATTAAGCGTCTGCCTTCAGCTCAGGTCATGATCCCAGGGTCCTGGGGTCTAGCCCCGCGTCAGGCTCTCTGCTTGGCGGGAAGCCTGCTTCTCCCCCTCTCTCTGCTTGTGTTCCCTCTCACTGTGTCTGTCTCTGTCAAATAAATAAATAAAATCTTTAAAACAAAAAACATGATATACTGAGTAATTTAAAATACATAATGTTGAATATTTTTTGACTAAGGTGAGTCAGTATATAACTTGGGGTACTATATTCCTTAAAACTAGATTTAATTCAAAATTTTATTTCTATTTGGTAGTTTCTTTAAAAACTTTATTTAAAAAATACTGACAAGTGATATCATGATCAAAAGTGATCCTTGTGGGGCGCCTGGGTGGCTCAGTGGGTTAAGCCGCTGCCTTCAGCTCAGGTCATGATCTCAGGGTCCTGGGATCGAGTCCCGCATTGGGCTCTCTGCTCAGCAGGGAGCCTGCTTCCCTCTCTCTTTCTCTCTCTCTCTCTCTCTCTGCCTGCCTCTCTGTCTACTTGTGATCTCTCTCTGTCAAATAAATAAAATCTTAAAAAAAAAAATGATCCTTGAGGATTAGAATTCAAATTTTTTACATTGGAAATGATGGAATCATTATATGTCACTAAAAAACTACAAGAATTTAAATTTCTATATTTTAAAGGACTGAGTCTTTATTGAATTTGGGAATGTATCTTTCAGGCTGTTTAAACATTCAATAACTTGTTATGATTTTTACTTCTATTTGACAACCTACACATAAGTATTAAATTCATGCCATGTCCAGGGGGGTATAAATTATTAAACTTGAGGCCACAGATACATTCATTCTCATGATACTCTGACAAGATCCCTTTAAAATGGTTTTCACATTGTTAAGGTTTAAAATACATAAAATGTATACAGTATATAGATAAGTTAACAAGTATGTTGAGATACAGTGATGCCTGATATTAAGGTCAGTATGACCTAGTAATCATGATCTACTGCATTTGTTTAAGACAGTTAACCTATTTTATTTCATGTAATTTTTTATTTTCAAATTTTTTTTTAAGATGTTACTTATTATTTGACAGAGAGAGATACAGCAAGAGAGGGAACACAAGCAGGGGGAGTGAGAGAGGAAGAAGCAGGCTTCCCCCTGAGCAGGGAGCCCAATGCAGGGCTTGATCCCAGGACCCTGGGATCATGACCCGAGCCAAAGGCCGACGCTTAAGGACTGAGCCACCCAGGTGCCCCAACAGTTAACCTATTTTAATACAGTATTTTATCTTGCTTCATTTGACTTCATAAATAAAGCATACCAAACATTTATTTCAGATTATTTGGTAGCAAAATGAAACATCAGTTTTAAAATTAGTATTATAGATTTTCACATGTACTCTGAACTAACCGAATTTTAATCTGGAAATTAATAATATTACAGCATTTAGGAATAATCATCAGTCTTTTATGTTTATTCAAGTGCAGAATTTTAGCAAGAAAATTAATTTCTTAAATGGAGCAAGTTTAAACTGAGCAATTAGCCTACATAATGACTCTTAAAACAAAAGTCCTAGTAAATTTTTTATTTAAAAAATGACTTAAAAATTCACCCGTTGGGTAAAATTTAGATTGTGACTACATAAAATTGATTCTTACATCACAGAATATATGAATAAATGATATCATAAGAATTTTGACTGGGAAAGATAAATGGTATTCTTTGAAGTGATTTGGCAATATGTTTACTTTTTTTTTTTTTTAAGATTTTTTTTTAATTTATTTGACAGACAGATCACAAGTAGGCAGAGAGGCAGGCAGAGAGAGACAGGAGGAGGAGGCAGGCTCCCTGCTGAGCAGAGAGCCCGATGCGGGGTTCAATCCCAGGACCCTGAGATCATGACCTGAGCCGAGGGCAGAGGCTTTAACCATTGAGCCACCCAGGCCCCAATATGTTTACTTTTAAGTTGATAGTGACTTTAAAAAAGAATCTATTTCTGAAGCCTTCTGTTAGGGATTTTAATACCAGATTATTAAACCACAGTAACTTCAGATGAATTTAATGTTTAATTTGTTGGCTTTTTAATTTGTTTCAGTTCATTCAGAACTTTCTGAATCTTTTGGATGGATCAACATTTTAGTTGATTTGACAGAGTATAAGCTTCCATTTTGAGACTTCCAACATAGTCCTCTTCTCCTCTCTGGCTTAGTTTTTGCTCTTGGCTTGTTATATTTACCATTTAGGTTGTTTTCCCCACAAACATTGTGCCACCACCAGCCTCCTAAAGAAGATAGATAGGGCATTTCATGAATACAAACTCACGTAGTTACTGTTACTACATTTCCCCATGAGTACATCTTCACTTCTTACAAATATGACAGTATTGTATAGATAATGCATGTATTCCACTTTAAAATAATCTGTACAAGTCTTGTGTATACACCCAAAATAAAATACCTGAGAAATGTTATAAGTAAAATATCTAATTTTGTTATCTAATTTTGTTATTTAATTTAATTTTGTTATTTAACATTTTGTTAAAATGTTATAAGTAAAATATCGATATCTAGTTGAACTAGAATCAAATTAATAGTTATATTAAGAAATTTTTACCTGTAGAGAAAATGTTTATTTGGGATTCAGTTTTAAGAGTTGACATTGTAGATGTTAGCTAATACTTTGGGAAGATATTTTCTAGATATGAAAATGAAATATTGATATTAGGAAAATGATACCTGAATAACTTTCTGGACAGTTGACATGCTCTTTTGCCATGTGATCCCAAGTAGAAAACACCAAGTCTTTGTGTTCCGGGAGTGCACTGGGCACATTGCCACTAATTTCAACTAGGTGTAACGTATAGTTGGTTTCATGATTTCCCAAGTTAAAGGAATATTCGATATAATGCTTGTTGTCGTTCCAGTCTTCTAGTTCAATTCGTAAAATGTAATTAGATTGCCTTACTATGGAGTATATCTTCTCTAGACCCAACCAAAATTCTCCTGAAAAGAAAGTAAAAACCTGTGGGTTGTTAACTGCATATTGGGTACCAATAGTTTTTTTTTTTATTGTGGTTTTTTTTGATAGTGTTTTTTTATTGGTGTAAGTCAGTGAATTGTTTTAGCCTAGAATCCCTTGGTTATTTTAGAGTATCTTAAAATATTGCTTTTTAAAACGATTTTATTGAAGATAGTGAAATATACAAAAAATGTTAAAAATATTATAAGCCTGCCTCAAGTAAGATTATTGTTTTTAAAATGAATTTTATGAGACATATTTCATGGGCAAAACATATTAGGCATTTTAGATGTGGTCATTGATAAAATATTATCTCATTTCTAGGTCCTTCCTTAGGTCTACTGGCTTTACTATAAGGAATTTGTTAATACCCATATACTATTGGAAGTTTTGTTAAATATTTCTACTATTATACCCAGTGTTACTTGGATGATAATAGTGTCATTTTCTTCAAATATAGTCTTGGCCTTTGATATTTGCTTGATATATGTTTTCTTTGTAGGAAAATAGGGAATAAAATTTTTTAGACATTTTGAGTTAAAAAACATAATTCTCTCTTTAATTTTAAAAAGTATTTTTATTTGGAATTAAAAACAACATAAATACAAAGATCTCTTTTTAATTATCACAATCCTTTCTATTAGAGTGTTTAAGGAAAAAGTCAAACTTTTATTGCTGTTGAATTAGAGGACAGTTTTAAGGATTTAAAGTACAAATGGATTATTTTCTTATAGAAATAAATGAGTATTCTGGACTTAACACTCTTTAAGTTACACTAACTCATAGAAGATTTGGGTCTACAGAACATATCACTGAATATACCTTTTAGTAAGGGAGCTAACTAGTAGTCTGAATATAAAATTTTTTAAATGATCAAGTAGAGTGTTTAATAAAAAATTTGGTATAATAATGGATGTTCTCCAGTTTATAAATGAGTACTTACATTATGAATTTTTTAATGCGCCTTTTGAAATTTAAACCTGTTATTTATTTTTGTTTTGCTTATTTTATTTTGTAATCAAAATATAGTAGTTGCACTGAGTTAATTCATTTATTTTATTTTATTTTATTTATTTTATTTATTTTTTTTTTAAAGATTTTATTTATTTATTTGACAGACAGAGATCACAAGTAGACAGAGAGGCAGGCAGAGAGAGAGAGGGAAGCAGGCTCCCTGCTGAGCAGAGAGCCCGATGTGGGACTCGATCCCAGGACCCTGAGATCATGACCTGAGCCGAAGGCAGTGGCTTAACCCACTGAGCCACCCAGGCACCCTAATTCATTTATTTTAAATCACATTTCCAGGGACGCCTGGGTGGCTCAGTTGGTTAAGCAGCTGCCTTCGGCTCAGGTCGTGATCCCAGCGTCCTGGGATCGAGTCCCACATCGGGCTCCTTGTTCTGTGGGGAGCCTGCTTCTCCCTCTGCCTCTGCCTGCCACTCTGTCTGCCTGTGCTCTCTCTCTCTCTCTCTCTCTCTTTCTGACAAATAAATAAATAAAAATCTTTAAAAAAAAATAAATCAATCAATCACATTTCCATAGTATACATTTATAATATTTAAACAGTTGAGATTTAAACATTTAGTACTATACATCTGGCAGTTTACTTGTTCCTTCCACCTCCAAATAGTATTAAAAATGTTAAAAAAGAATGTAGAGTGACCAGTGATAAGGATGGTTTTCTTGATAGCTCATTCGTACCATTTACCACTTATCAGAGCACACAGCATTTTATCATAATTGTCTTTAATAATTGTAATTATGACAATTAGAAGCCATCAAATTGTGATACATATACTTAAGAATGGACATGAAATTGTGATAAGTATAATTCAAGTAGATGCTTGTAATAAGTATAAATTACTAACAGATATGTAATTATTAGTTAATAAATTCTAAGAAGGCTGGGCCTAGTCTTCATTCATTGTTGCATTCCTAATGCCCCATCCAAAATAGATTCCCAGTAAATATTTTTAAGTAACAAGTGAATGAATGAATAATGAATGAAGTCACCTTACCATTAAGTGTCCCAAAACCATATCTGTAGTTTTCCCAAGTTTCATTGAAGTTTTGTGATCCATCTGTTCGGTGTTGAATTAATGTCCATGAACTATCTGAATATAATGAACAAAATTGTGTATTTTAAGTAGATTGATGCTGAAAGATATAACAAAGTACTGTTTTCTTTTTTTTTTTTTTTAAAAGGTTTTATTGGGCGCCTGGGTGGCTCAGTGGGTTAAGGCTCTGCCTTCAGCTCAGGTCATGATCCCAGGGTCCTGGGATTGAGGCCCGTATCTGGCTCTCTGCTCAGCGGGGAGCCTGCTTCCCCCGCCCCCCTCTGCCTGCCTTTCTGCCTACTTGGGATCTCTCTGTGTCAAATAAATAAATAAAATCTTTAAAAAAAATTTTTTTTAAATTTTTAAAAAGGTTCTATTTATTTAAGAGGGGGAGAGAGAAAGCACAAGTGGGGATGGGTCAGATGGAGAGGAAGAGAGAGAGAGAAGCAGGCTCCTTGCTGAAGAGGGAGCCCGACATGAAGCTTGCCCCCAGGACTCTGGGATCATGACCTGAGCCAAAGGCAGATGCTTAACCAGCTGAACCACCCAGGTGCCCCAAAATACTGTTTTCTTGGTTTAATTTGATTTGATTTTAAAGATTTTATTTATTTATTTGAGAGAGAGGGACAGAGAGTGACAGAGATAGCATGTGCAGGGAGGAGAGGAAGCAGCAGACTCCCTGCTGAGCAGGGAGCTGACATGGGGCTTGATCCCTGGACCCCAGGGTCATGACCCAAAACAAAAGCAGACACTTAACTGACTCCGGCACCCAGGTGCTCCTTGTTTTGATTTTAATTAGTGGCTATGTAATGTAGTCATTAATATCATTATGGTACTACCATTTTATTATTTATTATGGTTACAAGAAGCTAAGTAAAGGGCAACTAATGAATCTGTCTTAATAAACTTGCCAACAATATGAATTTCAGGTTACTTGATGGAAAAATATGGAGAATATTGAATAAGTGCATTAGTAAAAACAAAAATAAACAAGGCAAATATAAATAGTAGAGCTTTGCGGTTGCCTGTGTTACTTACATTTCATTTACATATATTCAGAACAAAGATAATAAGATTAGTCTTACTGATAGATAGTGAATAACAGGAGCTAATTACAGTCCATTTTCTCTTCAGGCTGGTTTTACCTGATTTAACATCACAGTAGACATTAAAAACTTGAGAGTTGCTGGGTCTAATGGGATAGATGCCACTTGTATGTTCGCCTCTATTATAAACGGTGGTGCAATTAGCAGGAATGTCTAGAATCAAGAAAGTGTTATTACATAAGATATAATCATAAGAATGCTATCTTTAGAGCTTGAGTGCTTTACTTGACATTTTATGGAATTGTGGTGAATGTAGCCCTTAGCCTTTTTCAGTACTGTATTACCAAGAAAGTACTTGATAACTGAAGCAGATTTATTAGATGGCATGTTATGCAAACAATATTAAAATAGTTACTATTAAACTGATTTCTTTTTAGGAAAAGTGACAAAATGAGAATTTCAGACATGTATTTTTGCTAGATATACGAAGAATATAAATATAATGCCACATATGAGACATTATTATAGGGCTTGGTGTTCATAGCACTTAATCCACAGGCGTGTGTTGGAAGAGTGAACATACATGAAGGAAGCTTACAGAGAACTTTTGTGTGTGTGTGAGAATTACATAAAAGTGAATGTGTTTTGAAAGTATTATTTTGTTAATGTTTGGTTGGGAATGGAGACTTTGTTCTTTCATCTCTGTGGGGTTTTTTTTTTTTTTTTTTTTTTTTTAGTGAAAATTTTCAACAGGGAAGTAGAAACGTTAGAGAGAACTTCATAGTCGTTCCATCTGTATTTAGTAATTGTTAATCTTTTGCCATTTTTGCTTCATAAATATACATGTATACAAATATGTATTTTGCCATGCTATTCGAAAGTCATTTGCAGACATCATGACCTTAACCCCTTGAATATTTCAGCTTGGATCTCTTTTTCAAAAAAAAATTTTTTTTATTAACATATAATGTATTATTAGCCCCAGGGGTACAGGTCTGTGAATCGCCAGGTTTACACACTTCACAGCACTCACCATAGCACATACCATCCCCAATGTCCATAACACCACCACCCTCTCCCTACCCCCTACCCCGGCAACCCTCAGTTTGTTTTGTGAGATTAAGAGTCTCTTATGGTTTGTCTCCCCTGATCTCATCTTGTTTCATTTATTCCTTTCCTACCCCCCAAACTCCCCATGTTGCCTTTCAACTTCCTCATATCAGGGAGATCATATGATAATTGTCTTTCTCTGATTGACGTATTTCGCTCAGCATAATACCTTCTAGTTCCATCCACGTCGTCGCAGATGGCAAGATTTCATTTCTTTTGATGCCAGCTTGTATCTCTTAAACAGGAGTTTATTTTCATCCATAACTATAATACCATTATTACATCTAAGAAAATTTAAAATAATATCATATTATCTAATATAAAGTCTACATCTATATTTTCCTGATAGTCTTAAGAATGTGTTTTGTAGGATTAAAAATAAAAACAAAACCTGCCAGGATCCAGTTTAGGTTGACACATCGTATTTGGTAGATTTGTCGCTTTACTCTATTTTAGTTTAAGAAGAGGCCCTGAGAATAGTAATTTTTTTTTTTTAAGATTTTTATTTATTTATTTGTCAGAAAGAGAGAGCGCGAGAGTGAGCACAAGCAGATAGAGTGGCAGGCAGAGGCAGAGGGAGAAGCAGGCTCCCTGCTGAGCAGAGAATAGTAATTTTTGATGAGAATGTCTAAGATAGGAGAAAAATTTGTTGAAAATATACCTTCAAGAAAGAACCCCAACAAATTAACTTACCATCGTGTTCTACATTTTGTGTTTCATTAAAGCGAAGAAAGGGGGTAGTTCTCGGTGCTCTTGGTTTAGAAGAAAGAGAATTTTCTGTGGATTCTTGAAAACTAGTTCTTCTTAGCTGATGAAAGAATATAAATCTTTTAAAAATGGTACTGAGTATACAGCTAGGGGAATCTGAGGGAGGATATTAAAAGTACAACTTGTATACATCTTTAAGCTCATAATGTTATTGCTTTTGATATAAAAATGGATCAGAGGTGACATACAGATTGTATACATGACCTCAAAATATTTAATGAGGCACATTATTTAATGAGTTCAGAAAACTAGAGAAAGATAGCAAAGCACAAACCAGAAATTGGTCAAAAAACAGCAACACCAAAGGTAAAGACTTTGCTTATTAGCATTTTTTAATATGTTCTGTTCATTTATGTGCATATAATATGTATTCTGTTCAGTAACAGGCATATTTTAAGCTTTATAATTGTCAGTTGTAGGCCTTATTGAGTGAGTCTCAGATCTGCCTTAAAGACCTAGCATATAATTTGAACAAGGCTGCTGTCTTAATAGTTTTTTGGAATGTAAACATATCTGTAGAAGTAAAAAATTGGCAGGCATATTTGCTTACTTTCAATACATTCATTATTTCATTGCAAGTTCAGCAATGTTTAGCAGTAATACTTTATTTTTATGCAAAATGTGCTGGGCTGCAGTTTATTGACGAATAGCTTTTCTTATTGATTGCCTGAGAAAAACAAATTACGTAATACCTTACTAGTGTTTTTTGATGTTGGCATTTCCTATGACCTTACTCATAAGGAACTGTTGCAGAGTTCATTTGTTGGATATTAGCTTTTTCTCCTAGGTAGCTGTGTGATGTTAAATGCACTTAACTTACAGAGTTTTGGATCTTATTTGAAATTTGAGGAACCTGGATCAGGTGATCTGAGGCTTCTTCTAACTCAGATACTCATTGTTTTCAATTCTTCATACATTTTATTATTAGAGAGGATGTATATCATTTGATAATAGTGACATTTTGTTTTGTGAGTAGGCTCATTTATCCATAATAGATGATATAAGAGGGGGTGCCTAGGTGGCTCAGTCGTTAACTGTCTGCCTTTGGCTCAGGTCATGATCCCAGGGTCCTGAGATCAGCAGGGAAGCCTGCCTCTCCCTTCCTGTGCGTGCTCTTCCCTCTGCTGGTGGTCTCTCCCTGTCTCTCTCTCTCAGATAAATAAAATCTAAACAAAACCAAAAAAGGATACAAGAAAAAAGAATTTGGAAAAATAACATAATGAGGACGTTATAGAAATCAAAACTAACTGGCAAAATCTCCTTTTGGATAATTAGCAAAAATAATAAAATAACCTACTAAACTATGATTCACAATTAGCAAAATAACCTGAAATTATGAGTTTTAAAATTTCTGAAACATATAACGATATGTTTGTTTAGTGGAAATTGTTTTATAATTCTTGACAACTATTTTTTTATAGGTTTCTCCAAATTTGTATTATTTTTGGAACCCTCTGGAATGCCTGTTTAATAGTAGTAATAATTAATATTTTTGAAATGTTTAGGTTCTTACATAGCTTTATTCTAAATAGGTATCTCCCTCACCTAGACAGCAGCTTACATTGTAGATTAATTATAGTATTGGATATTGAACTTTATTTATGAGGCACACAACATCTAATATTACTAATAATAGCAAGCTTTTATTGATTTTTTTGTGTGTTGAATATGATATTAACTTTATTAATTCAACATATATTTATTCAATTCCTACTATGTCTCAGACAGTATTCTGTATTCCAGGGCAATAGCAATGAAAAAAAATGAAGAAAATCCCTGTTCTCAAGGGAGTTTACATTCTGATGAGGGAACAGACAAAATAAATAACTAAAATATATATATTATGTGAAATAGAGATAAGTGTGAAGGAAAAAAGAAAAAGAATGAAGGAAGTAATAGGTTTTAAGGATGGGTTTGGGAATTGTAATTTTTGATTAAGTGACCTAGTAGGACTTCACTGAGAATTTTATACTTGACAGAGACCGAATGATGACCGAATGAGGCCATGCAGATCCCAGGGAGAAGAGCATTCTTCCCCTAGATGATAGAGGGAGCAAGGGCAAAGGGCCTGAGATAGCAGCATGTTTGTGTTTGAGTAACTGGGAAGAGTTACCCCAGTATGACTAGAGTTGGGGAGATGAAGTTAGAGATAAGAGTCATCTGGGGTCTTACGGGCTACTGGAAGTGAGATGGGAAGCCATTTATGGTTTTGAACCAAGAGAGATGTGATCTAATTTTGACTTTTTTAAAAAAGTTTTTTAAAAAAAAGATTTGTTTGAGAGAGAAAGAAAGAGAAAGAGTGTGCTTGAGCAGGGGGAGGGCCGAGGGAGCCCGACCCTGAGATCACAACCTGAGGCAGAGTCAGACGCTTAACCAACTGAGCTAATTTTGATTAATTTTGACTTTTGAAGATATATATATTGAAATATACTTTACATGAATTAATTCTTTTTTTTTTCTTGTAACACTCTTATAAGATAGGTTCTGTTATTTTTCTGATAGAATAAGTGAGGAAACTGAGAGACAGAAAGTTTAAGTAATTGATTTAAGGTCATGCAAGTAATTGATTTAAGGTCATGCAAAAGTTTTAGAGCCAAAATTCAAACCCAGGTAGTTTCTTACCTTCAGAATCTACAGTCTTTAGCCGTCATGCTGATGTGACCTGTTTACTCATTATCCAACTATAAGTTTTAAAAATAAATTTAGGGTCTGATGTTTTCATAAACCTAGATTTTATGTAAAAGAGTGGACATACCATTAAAATACTGACTTACCTGGTTTTCTATTTCTTTTATTTGACTATGCTGTTGGTTTAATTGTCTATATTGTTCCTCCACCGTCTGTAGAAGGTCTTTGATGCTATTATCTTGCTGTTCTACAAAAGTCTGGACATAGATTGTAGGGTGGTTAGAACTTTCTGTCTTCTTTCTTTCTTTTTTGTTAAATTAGATTTAAAAATTTTTATAACACTGTTAAAATCTAAATTTTTAAAACTAATAGTGGATTAGATAACTGAATATTGGCAACCTTTTTCTCTTTTATGCTTCTTTCAAATCCTTTTGTTTTTATGTTTTAAAACGTACCATCTCTAAAAACCTAATTTTCTGAACTTCAAAGTACTTAAGTGAAATGGGAAAAAAAACCCAGTATTTTATTTTTTTTAATTTTTTTTTAAAACCCCCAGTATTTTAATAGGAGTTAATCTTTTACCATTTACTTATTACATTTATCCATTTTATTTTTATTTTTTTACTTTTACTCATTTTAAACATAGGAGGATAGTTTCAAATTATATTCCTTAAACTTTTTACTTTCCTCCAGTAACTCCAATACTGTAATTTTAGTGTTCTAAATTTTATTAATTGATTTGTAATTTTCATCTGAAATGTAAAGTTTAGTTTTTTTATATATAATGTTAGAGAATCATAAAAACCAAACTGAAATTATAATGGAAAATTTTATTTCCTAGAGGCTTTTTTTCCTTGAGAAAAATACAGTATTTCAATGATTCAGTAAAGTAGCATGTTTTAAAATATTTTTTTAAAAAGATCCACATTGAAAACATAATTACGAACCTTCTTTGATTTCTACTTACTTTAAGTGAAGTTACTTCTGGGTGTTCCTGAATTTCAGGTTGATTTTTAATTAAACTGGTTAATTGCTTCTCCAAATATATCACTTTTTGTTGAAGTAGAATTTTTTCTTCTAGGAGGCTTTCAAGTTTTGAGTTGAGTTCACGTGACATATTCTTCACTTCTTCATTCTTGACTTGCAGTTTGGATGTAGTTCTTCTAAGTTCCTTTTCTTCTTCTTTGATTTCGTTGGTTTGCAGTGATAGGTCATAAAAAGACTGATCAAATATGTTGAGTTTTTGAAATATATCATTAATTTGGCCTTTAGTTTTATGGACAAAGTCTTTAAGACCATGTCCTAACTGAAGGAGGCCATTGGCTAAAATTTTTACATCATCTAACATAGCAAATCTTGGTTTTGGCTCTGGAGATACAGAATCATATGATGAATCATCCCTGTCAATTTTGGAAGAAATAACTAGAGGAATGATAAAAAGAAAGAGCTTAATTATGTGCATTTTTATCCTAATTATTCAACTAATTTTCTCCTGTAAGCAAATCTAGACTTCTAAGTTCTATATATACCACCACTTGCCACATGAACAGTAAGGTTGGCAAGCAAGTATAGTTAATCATTAAGTTGTGTAAACTTGTACAAATATAACCTTCTACATTGAGTTAGATCAATGGTAAATGAAATCAAAGAAATGAGCAATTAACTTACTAGGTCATTTTAAGTTGTTAATGTATTTAATTTTGCAATATTATAAACTCCAGTTTCAGGGTTGAGAGAGCTACCTGTTTTTAAAAGCTGATTTTAATTTCTCATGATTTTTAAAAGAGATTTACAATTAGACAAACTCTTTTGATTGGTAAATTCACATTAAGGTTAAGGAAAGTTAATGAATTAAGTATGCATTTCCCAAATTGTATTTATTTGGAACAAATAATTGTAGTTATTTGGAACAGCAACCTGTTCCCAGAAATGGTTTTGCTCTAAAGCTATCCACCACTTCTTCAAGTGGCATTAATGGCTCTCAGTGCTGCATTCCCATGATACTCTGTATAAGCTAACATATATTCCTTATTATTTGTCACTGTACTTGTTAGTATGTCTTTTTGCTTCAGATGATCTTTCCTAAACATATTTGTTTATTATCACAAAATCTCATGCAACACATTTCACTCCCTTTCTCTATTATATCTCTATCTCTTTATGTTCTAACCTCTTTTCCATGTGCCCACTGAAAGACCAATAGATTAGGTGATCTGCAAAGGTCCAACCACAATGATATACTTCCAATGCCTGGAACAGTTTACCTGTTAAGTTTTTCTGAATTTTGTGACCTTGGTAACAATTTTGGTAATGGAAATTTAACAAAACAACAGATTAATAGTATGTTCAAAATAAATGTTCTCCTGTGCTTCTGACTTAGTGTTAAAAGGAAAATACTAAATGCTTCGGTTAAACTATAACTGATTGTCCTTTTTTTAAGGGAGAGAGAGTGTGCATGAACATGCACAAGTTGATGGGGAGGGGAAGAGAGAGAGGGAGAAAGAGAATCTTAAGCAGGCTCCACACCCAGCACAGATCCTCACACAAGGCTGGATCTCATAACCCTGAGATCATGACCGGAGTGGAAATCAGGAGTCCAGTGCTTAATTGAATGAGCTGCCAGGTGCCCCTGATTATACTTCTTGATTGCTCATTGAGAATTTTTTTTGAGAAAATAATAAGTCCTTTAAAATGCCTTATCTTGATAAATTAATAATTTAGTCAAATTGTTAAAAGAGTGTGGGTTCTGAAATCAGACTGTCATCTATGTCCAACAGTCAGCTCTAGCTCTCTGGCCTTGGACAAGATATTTAACCTCTGTGTACCTCAGTCTTTTCATCTGTAAGGTGGGGGATGGTACATACTTAATAGGGTTATGAGAATTAAAAGAAATGATACGTGTAAAGCACTTAGAACAGTGTCTGGCAAATAGGACGTACTCAAAATGTTATTATATCACATGTAAACAACTTTTGAACCTGTGTATGTGTGTGTAATCAGGCCTATCTGAAAACTTTTTATTTTATTTATTTGACAGATCACAAGTAGGCAGAGAGGCAGGCAGAGAGAGGGGGAGGCAGGCTTCCCGCCGAGCAGAGAGCCCGATGCGGGACTTGATCCCAGGACCCTGGGATCATGACCTGAGCTGAAGGCAGAGGCCTTAACCCACTGAGCCGCCCAGGCGCCCTGAAAAAATTTTTTTAAATAAATAGCTTTTTTGCAAAGTGAAAAGCTTTAACATAATGAATTTTAGTTTAAGTTATCAAGCAAAACTTCCTAAAATGAACTCTTTCCAAATTTCTGTGCTTAGAAATGCCTCCTCATGGCATGTAGTAGAGACCTTTTCCTTTGATGATTTAGGAATAAGGGCTTTTGGATGTAATAACTACAGTCAGGTAGTATACCATAGTGGTTTCGAGTATGATTCTGCAGAGAGGGAGGCTGACTTGGAATACTGGCTCTCCTGGTCAAATTATTTAGCTTTTCTGTACTTCCATTTTCATGTCTGTCAAGTGAAGGTAATACCTACTTTATAGGATTATATGAAGTTAAAGAAAAATTTTTAGAGCATAGAACACCATCTGGTATAAAGTAAATACTCATTATTTATTATTTACTTGTTGGTAATTAGAACTAATCAATGCATTTATGCCTATATTGTAATATTTTATTGCTGAATATTATCTAATCTCATGTTAAGGTGACATAAGTTGAGAAATTTTGCTAAAATTTAGGTTTTCTGCATTTCGGTCTCTTGAATCTTGGTAGATATAAGGAATTATGTCTTCTGTTTATCCTGTGTATGCCTTTTTAAAAAGTGTTTAATACAGAACCATATAAATATTTCTCTTTGTAAGAGAAATAAAGAATCCAAGTAAATAAAAATATATAAATAATTCCCCTAATAAAGGGAAAGAAAAAAGAAGAAATAAAGAAGAAAAATAAAAAAACTTTTTACTTTTCATTTTCATCTTACCCTTACCACTGTCAAATGTTACAGAATTATAAAAGTGTATGTAGAACTAGTGAAGAAACTTGGATTTTCTTCTTTTTTAAAGGAAAATTTAGTGTTGTGATCATTGGTCATGAAGGGCATATTTCGAAACTTCTCTTAACTAAATTACTGTAGGCTTTTCTGGCTTAAAGCTATCAACCCTGATGTTTTATCTACCTTCTAGTTGGTGGGAAGTTGAGATGGGCCAGCTTCTCTCTGTTGCTGTTGATGGGCAAGATCTATATTTGTTTTTTGTTTTTTGTTTTTTTTTTAAAGATTTTATTGATTTATTTGACAGAGATCACAAGCAGGCAGAGAGGCAGGCAGAGAGAGAGGAGGAAACAGGCTCCCTGCCGAGCAGAGAGCCCGATGCGGGGCTCGATCCCAGGACCCAGAGATCATGACCCGAGCCTAAGGCAGAGGCTTTAACCCACTGAGCCACCCAGGCGCCCCTATATTTGGTTTTAATTTGTATCCCTTATAGTACTGTATTTAGTAAAACGCCTTATGTGTTTGAGAAACTATATAAATATATTGAATGAAAAAGTCATAATATGGGAGTTTTCCGGGTGCAAAATTGCATATAATATATGCTCAACCTGTTTTGATATAGGAGGTTCTTTCTAGAGAAAGGAATTTGAAAAGTTTTTTGAATTTGCCCCTTCCAGTGCACGAAAGTAACTGGACACTAATACAAAGACAGGCTATGTGAAGGAAGTTCCTTCCATTTTGGTTACTGTATTAGAATCTTAACACTTTCTGCACAATTTATATAATTCCTTACATGTGACACTAGCAGATTAAAGGCAATGGTCACATATTCTTGGTTTATATTATATCATCTCTGGGTAGACATATCTGGATAGTTTTTTTCTTATATTAGTTTGACATGTTACCGAATATACTTAAAGTAAATAAATAGCCTATTCACGAACTGTAGGAGAGTACCAACATGGGGAGTATAATGAAAATAGTAATTTTTTTTTTTTTAAAGATTTTGTTTGGGGGCGCCTGGGTGGCTCAGTGGGTTAAAAGCCTCTGCCTTCAGCTCAGGTCGTGATCCCAGGGTCCTGGGATCGAGGCCCGCATCTTGCTCTCTGCTCGGCAGGGAGCTTGCTTCCCCTTCTCTCTCTCTGACTGCCTCTCTGCCTACTTGTGATCTCTCTCAGTCAAATAAACAAATGGGATCTTTTTAAAAAAAAAAGACTTTATTTATTTGATGGACAGAGATCACAAGTAGGCAGAGAGGCAGGCAGAGAGAGAGGAAGGGAAGCAGGTTCCCCGCTGAGCAGAGAGCCCGATGTGGGGCTCGATCCCAGGACCCTGGGACCATGACCTGAGCCGAAGGCAGAGGCTTTAATCCACTGAGCCACCCAAGGCCCCGAAAATAATAATTTTATAAGTGATTTTACATTTGCCTTTTAATACCTCCTGTCTGAGTACACATTGTCACAGGCAGAATCTAAGCCTTGCTTGAACTTGTGCCTACTTAAATAAAACCCTAATCAAACATAAACAGTAATGTTATGAAAGTTTAAAATTTTTTATGTCAAAGAAAATAAGAAACAAAAGTTGGGCCCTAATCTAAGGATTTCTAGTTTCTAGGAACTAATATACAAAACTTTTTAGCTTCATAGAATTTTAGGACATTTAAAAGTCTTATTTAAGTTAACCAAAGCAAAGTCCTTTTTCCTCCCCCAGGTTGTGTAATCTGGAGATGTGACTTCCAAATAAAACACAAGACATTGGGATCTTTTGAATATAGTATCCCTTTTAATTTCTCCTTTTAAAATGTGGTCGTTTGTTTTTGATTTAATGTTTGGTAGATAGATTCTAAAAGTAACTTCATGAGAGAAACCCATTTAAAGGTAGAAATATTTATATTAACTAAAGTGAAGAATAATACCAGATAAATACATTGGCTTCCCTATCCTCTCTTTGTCCAGAACAGGCCCTGTCCAGTGGAAATATAGTGTGAACTATATATGTGAAAAAAAAGTAAAAAGTAACAAGTGAAATTCATTTTAATAGTACATTATACTTAATCCAGGATATCAAAAATTATTTCAATATGTGATCAATATAAAAACATTAATTATGTATTTTATATTCTTTTTTTCATACTAAATCTTCCAAATCTGGTGTGTTTTTATACTTTCAGCACATCTCCATTAGAATAGGCACATATCAAATGCTTAGTAGTCTCATTAGACTATTAGTGGACAGTGCAGATCCAGAAGATCAGTAACCTTTGAAGAAATTATTTCATGTATCTTACTTTTTTCCTCATGTTCACTATTGATAAATATTAAATTTTTATGCTGAAAGTATTTATTGTGGAAACCCAGATACTTCTGAAACTTGTAAAAAATAAAAATCCTAGGGGCAACTGGGTGGCTCAGTCGGTTAAACTACCAGCTGTTGATTTCAGCTGGTGTTATGATCTCAGGGTTGTGGGATCCAGCCCCACAGGGAGCCCCATGTAGGGCTCTGCACTCATTGGGGAGTCTGCTTGAGATTTTCTCTCTGTCCCTTACCCCAGTCATTCTCATGCTCTCTTTTCTCTAAATAAATAAACAAACAAAATCTTAAAAAAAAAAAGAAAAAAAATCCCAACTCTCCACTATTATTAACATTTTGTGGTCTCTCATACCAGATCCCTTAGGTGAGTAGCTGTGGGTGATTTCTCATGTTGGATTATCCTTCAGAAGCATAGTGCCATTTTATATCCCTGCCTAGAGTAATTAGAATTCCTCTTTTCCCATGAATTTTTTTTTTTGAAAGATTTTGTTTATTTATTTGACAGAGATCACAAGCAGGCAGAGAGAGAGGAGGAAGCAGGCTTCCGGCTGAGCAGAGAGCCTGATGCGGGGCTCGATCCCAGGACCTGGGATCATGACCTGAGCCGAAGGCAGAGGCTTTAATCCACTGAGCCACCCAGGCACTCCTTTCCCCATGAATTTTTACCGATGCTTTGAGTGAGAAAAACAAAAAATATCAATAAATCCTTTTAGAAAAGGATTTATTTATTTATTGAGAGAGAGAGAGAGCGCGCGAGCGAGCATGCACATGTATGGGAGTAAGGGGAGGGGGTACAGGCAGATGGAGAGAGAGAAAATCTCAAGCAGACTCCCTGCTGAGCATGGGGCTTGACCTTATAACCTAGAGATCATGACCTGAGCCAAAATCAAGAGTCCGATGCTTACCCAGCTGAGCCACCCAGACGCCCCCTAAATATCGGTAAATCTAACAGGCAAATGCATCTAGTTTCTTTTCCTGGCCATCTGTTTTGCTCTCTTCATGAATTACCTAGGTATTATGTAAGTCCCTTCTGTCCAGACTCCTCCTCCCCTTTTTGTTTGTTTCTTTTTGACTAATTGTGGGAATTATTTACATGTTATAGATACTAACTCTTTATCTTGTATGTAACAAATACTGTTTTTCCAATTTGTCATTTGTCTTCCGCCTGTTTATGGTATCACCTGCTCTGCGGAGCCTTTAAAATTTGTCTTTTATAATTTTTGTGGCTCTTGCTCAGAAACGCCTTTTTCACATATAAAATATGGTGTCTTTAAAGCTTTTCTAGTAGTTTCATGGCTTTATTTGTATTATTTAAACCTTTGCCTAATCTGGAATTTATTTTGAGGAGGGGGTGAAATACGAATTCATCTTTTTTCCCTGAATGGCTAAGAGATAATGCTATCTCAACACTTCATCAGTCTACCCTGTCACTGCTGAGTTGTAGTTCTTCTGAAGTGTTACAAATGCAAGGTAAAGACTTACTAGTGGGAATTTATTAGTGGAGTTAGTATTCAAATGGAAAAGAATCTGGATTCAGTTTTATGCCTTTTACCTTCAGAAACAAGTTGAATTTAAAATGGTTTTATATTGGAAATCAAGCATAGCTTACAGATAATGTTTAATTATTTTCCATTTAACCTGGAATCCAAACTCTCATAAGTATTAAGTAACTAAATATTTGTATGCATTCTTATATTATTCATTCATTCATTCACTCATTCATTCATTCATACATTCATGCATTCATTCAGTATGAGGCACTGTTTTAGGCTTTGGGAATATAACAGTTAACTAGATAGATGAAGTCCTTGCCCTCCTCAATTTGGGCCCTATCTACCTACCTACCTACCTGCCTACCTATAAAGGAGATACATAAACAAGAAATAATATGAAAATGAACAAGATAATTTTGGATTGTTTTAAGCAAATTGTTTGAGTTGTGAATGAGGGGTTCCTGCGTGGCTCAGTGGATTAAGCCTCTGCGTTCAGCTCAGGTCACTGTCTCAGGGTCCTGGGATCAAGCCCTGCATAGAGCTTTCTGCTTAGCAGGGAGCTCGCTTCCCCCCCTCCCTCTGCCTGCCTCTCTGCCTACTTGTGATCTCTCTCTGTCAAATAAAATCTTTAAAAAATAATTGTGAATGAAGTAACAAAGGGATGTGATGGTGGGTGGACGTTAAGGTTTTTTTGAGACTTGAAAGATGTGAAGAGTCCAGTCATGTCCATGTCCACAAAACTTAGACAGCAGTAATGACAATGTAGAGGTTTTGAGGTGTGGGGACAGCATAGTGTGTTTTGCTTTTCTGTGTGTTCTGCAGGTCTGTTCTATGTACAGTTTTTTAATTGAAATGTATGGGCAGATTCTTCAGCCTCAGTTTCTCTTGTGGGCTCCAATGACATTCTGTCGTAGTACTTACCATACCACATTATAATTATTTGCTCATCCAGTTCTCCCTCCCGGCTAGTGAAGTCAAGAACTTTGTCATTTATCTCTATATTCTTAGTATCTAGCACTCTGCATATTCAGCAAACTTTTGTTACAATGAGGAATTACAAACATAATAAAGGGCAATCTGTTATCGTGTGCTTTGGATCCCGTTCTCTCCTACTATTTCAAGAATCTTTACTTTCTTGTTCTAATGTATGCAAACTGTGTCAGCTGGATTCTTTTCATTATCATTTAATCAAACTCAAAGCTGTCCAATTTTAAAAAGCTTACAAAATCCCTGTATTCTGTCTCCCAACTGTTGAACAATCTTTCTCTTCTTCACAGCTATACATTTCAGAATTTCACTTTTTTAATTTTCTTTAAAACTTCCTGTTCTTAAACCTACTTTTATGTGTTTTCAGCCCGATGTTATCAGTAACTTTCATGTTGCGAAGTCCAGTTGATCTTTTTCATTTCTTACCTCATTTGGCCCCTGATTGGTGTTTGGCATTTAACTGTTTAATTCTTCTTGTTCTTTTTTTTTTTTTTAAGTAGACGCCACACCAGGCGTGGAGCCCACCAGGGGGCATGAACTCATCACCCTGAGATGAAGAGCTGAGCTCAGCTCAAGTCCAGCCATAACCAGCTAAGCCTTCCAGGCATCCCTTAACTGTTTAATTCTTCTTACATTGTTTTTTTCTTGGCCTCCGTGTCACTGCACTCTTATGGTTTTCTCCTTCTCTCTGGGTTCCTTCTCAGTCTTCTTGACAGTCTCATCCCCTGCTGGATGGCCACAGTATCTTGGAGTTCCTTAAGACTCCATTCTTGGAATAGCACACATAAATAATTATGTGAGATTCTAATTCTCTCATAGTTTAGATCTTTCAGAATGATTCTCAGCATAAGAAAAATGATAGGTAGATGGAAGATAGAAAGGGTTAAATAAAAACCTTGGTGTCTTGAATTGGAGTTTGCAATATCAGTATGTACTCAGAATGCTTTTTAAAAGCGTTTCCCCTCAGGATGCTTGGGTGATGCAGTTACTTAAGCATTATCTGTCTTTTGGTTTTGGCTCAGTCGTGATCTCATGATTATGAGATTGAGCCCTACATTGGGCTCCATGCTCAGCACAGAGTCAGCTTAAGACTCTGCTCTTCCCCTCTTCAGTCTCTCTCTTTCTCTCTCTCTCTCAAATAAATACATCTTTTTTTAAAAACTCCAAACATTTTCCCCTCACTCTTTCTACTTAAGTGACCTAGGAACAGTGAGTAATGAGTGCCCAGATTATAGCTTGGAAAAATATTTCTCATTCAGAGAACCAAAGCTCCTTAGAGAAAGGGCTGATTCTGGGTCCTGGGAGAAACCTTGAAACATCTTGCTATATAGCAGATAGCAAGAAGTCATCAAAGAGTATATGAATCCTTGAATGACAAGGATTTACAAGCCAGTTTGAATTGCCTTTTCATTTGCCAAAGATGGGACAATTTGAACATCAGTGAAGATAATAACTGCAGTGTATTAAAACTCATTAATGTGTTTGGTCCATGAGTTTATAGATGATGCTAAAGATAAGAACTAGTTTCTCTTAGAAGATTTTAATCCACCAACTGCTTATTTTGAAAACTGGAAAATAATGGAAAAGAAAGCATTTATTCCTGTGTCTCATACAATGGCCCACTGTCTAAGCAAATAATAGATGAGGAAAAGTACTCTTCATAGAGATAATCCAGCTGTTAAATAAAGGACGACTGACTGATGGAATTATTATCTTTTGGCAACCCTTAATGGGGCTAATAGATTTAAGCATTGATCACCATCTGCTAACTGCTCAAAAAGAGGAACAACCAGACATTTTCCTTCTGATAGAAGGACACAGTACCATTTATGAAATGATCTTGCCAAAAGACTCTCAAACCTAAATATGACCAAAGCTCTAGATCCAGCTCTAAATTTATAGAAAACATAGAGGAATGTGTTAAATGTCACTACAGGGATGCAATCAGTAAATTGTAGCCTCTAGAAAAATTACACAAAAATAGCCCCATTTCTTCAATAAATATATTGCAAAGGTAGAAGATGAAAAGATTTCCCCACAACCAACCTAGTATCTCTTCTTCCCATAACTTCTGCATACCTCTCTCACAACACAACATTATTGTGAAGTGGTCTGTTTATGGGCATTTCTCTCATTAGACTATATGTTCCTCAAGACCAAGGAATGGCCTCTTAATCTTCCTTTATTTCCCTTGCATGTAACATGGTACCTAATGTTTGGTGTGTGGAGTCAATAAATATTTCATGTGCAAATTTTATTTGATGACTTCAGTGGTTAGTCGGTCATAGCCTTCTTTGCTCCTTAGTTCTTTTGGTTAGGAAACTGACGAGTTATAACATTTCCATATTTGCCTTTTTCATTTTTGACTGTTTGGACTAGAACTGACTCTTCTCCATGTCTTTAGTGATTTTTAGATTGTATGCTTATTGTTATACATCTCTGTCCTCCCCCCATAGAAATTTTACTTTATTGTTTTATCTAATTATAAAAGTCATGTGTTCTCACTGTAAAAAATTTCAAACAAAATGGAAAAGTGTAAAAAAGGAACTAGAGCCTTCACTGTTAACCAAGAATATCCTTTTACCCCTTTCTTTCTTTCCTTTTTTTAAAAAAAGATTTTTTGTGTATCCACTATAGGTTTTTGCTTTGTGGTTACCTTGAGGCTTGCACATAACAACTTGTATCTATAACAATGTATTTTAAGTCAGTAACAAGTTTGATAGAGTTTTAAGGTTCTTCCTTTTAATCCCATCCCTCATGTTTTATGTTTTTGATGTTGTGTTTTACATCTTTTTATCTTGTGTATTCCTTAACTATTATCTTTTTACTACTTTTGTCTTTTAACCTTCATACTAGCTTTATAACTGATTAATCTGCTACTTTTACTATATATTTATCTTTCCAGTAAAATTTATTCTTTCATGTTTTCTTGTTACAAATTAGCACTTTTTTTTTTTTTTTTTTTTAATTCCAGCTTAAAGAACTCCCTTTAATAGTTCTTGTTAGGCTAGTTTAGTGATGATAAGCTGCTTTACCTTTTGCCTGTCTGGAAAATTCTGTCTCTACTTTACTTCTGAATGATAACTTTCTTGGGGACAGTGTCCTTAAATAAAAGTTTTTTGTTTTTTGTTTTTAAGATTTTACTTATTTATTTGACAGAGAAAGATCACATGTAGGCAGAGAGGCAGGCAAGGCCGGGGGGCGGGGCGGGGAAGCAGGCTCCCTGCTGAGCAGAGAGCCTGATGCGGGGCTTGATCCCAGGACCCTGAGATCATGACCTGAGCAGAAGGCAGAGGCTTAACCCACTGAGCCACCCAGGCGCCCCGAAAGTTTTTTCTTTCAGCACTTTGAAAATATCTTGCCACTAGTTTCTGACCTGCAAATTTTTTGCTGAATGATCTGCTGACAGTCTTATTGGGATTCCCTGTGTGTGTAACAAGTTGTTTTTCTCTTCCCGCTTTTAGGATTCTCTCCTTTTTTAACTGTTAAATTTTAGTTATGATGTGGCTTGGTGTGAGTCTTTTTGTGTTCATATTTTTTGGAACTGTCTGGGCTTCCTGAATCTGGATGTCTGTTTCCTTCCCAAGGTTAGGGAAATTTTCAGCTATTATTTCTTCACAATTTTCCATAGGTAGCATATGCCACTAAACATCCTGCTGTGGAACCTGCTATTTTTCTTCTTCTAACATGCTGGGTATCTCTATATCAGTAACATTGCTGCACATTGTCATTTTGCAGACTCCATAG
The DNA here is from genome assembly GCF_002288905.1 of Enhydra lutris kenyoni. Taxonomy (NCBI): domain Eukaryota; kingdom Metazoa; phylum Chordata; class Mammalia; order Carnivora; family Mustelidae; genus Enhydra; species Enhydra lutris. The sequence goes on along the minus strand of NW_019154093.1, from coordinate 31,043,994 downwards.
TATTTCTTCTTATTAATATATTAAATTAATTAACTGGAACTGTGCTGGTGAACATTATATTTCTTCACAATTATTTGTAATTATTCTCTACTACAAAAAAATGTTATAGTGAATTTTTTGAACACATCCATTTATAAATGTGTGTAGTTATCTCCTTAGACTAGAGGCATGTTTCTTAGGTCAAAGGTTGTGTTTATGTAGAATTTCTGTATTGCCCTACCATGTTCCAGAAAATTTTGACCTCTGTTTTCATTGCTTCATCAGTTGCTTAGCAGGGCTTTATTATACTTGAAGTCTTGCTCATCAGCTCTCAGCACTAGTCTTCACTAAGTAATTCTCATTCTGTATCTTTTCTTTTTTATCTTTTTAGCCCTCTCTTTTGGTGTCTTTTCTTGAATGATTTATCTTCTCTGTGGTGGCAGCAGGGACTATTAAAGTTGTGTGAGATGCAAGATCTTGAGCTGGACGTGAAGTAAAATAAATGCAGACTAATATGTGATTATCTTATAGCAACTACCAAATACTGTTACACCTAGCATATTGTCATATGTGTTTTTGAACATATACTGTGGAATGTTACACCTCTTAAATCCTTGATATTTATATAAAAGTTTCATCTGTAACTGTCATCAACTTTATATCTGCTTGGAGGAACTAACATAATACATTATTAACTTAAAAAAAAAGATTTATTTATTTTAGAGGAGAACAAGCATGTGTGGCAGAGGGGGAGGGGCAGAGGGGCAAAAAGAGAGAGAAAGAAAGAATCTCAAGCAGACTCCCCACTGAGTGTGGAGGTGGGGCTTTATCCCATGACCCTGACATCATGACCTGAGCCAAAAATCAAGAGTTGGCCACTTAACAGACTGAGCCACCCAGGCGCCCCTGCAATTAATTTCTTAATAATGGTTTAGTCCATAGTCATTTATTTCCCAGAATCCTCTTGTAGAATAAAGAACTTGGGTTTTTAAGACTGACCAACTTATATGCTGATTTCAGCTTTGCTGCTTAACCTCACTTAAGTTTTCTGGGCTTCAGTTCATCTGCAAAATTGGGGTATATTTGATGACTATTTTGAATGATTGGATGTGAAAATAGCTTAGGGGCTAGCAAAAAGTGTTTATCCCGTCTTTTCTTTTGTGGCATGCAGTTATTACATACCAGTTTTAGATATATATTCACTCATCATGTATACTATTGCCTTCACAGAAATCTTCTCTACATATACCCTCAGAGTCTCAATTTTGCCAATCGTCAAGGTTCTGCAAGAAATATTACAGTGAAAGTACAGTTCATGTATGGGGAGGATCCAAGCAATGCCATGCCGGTAAGAAATTTTCTTTACTTTTCCTGTTCTTCATATATGGTTCAAATAGACTTTTTTGTTGTTGTTGCTGTTGTATTACTTAGTTGGCAGTTCTAAACTGGAAATTAGTATGATCTTGTAAATCAAGTTTCTAACTGCATTACTTCCTGTAGAGATAATACAAATTTACTTGAAGTCTTTTTGAAGTTTTAATTTAAATTTCAGTTAGTTAATATACAGTGTAATACTAGTTTCAAGTGTATAATATAGTGATTCAACACATCCATATTGAAATCTTAATTATTGAGGACTTGGTATGTGCTAGTCACTCCCAGAGATACAAAGATGAATAAGATACATAACCTAGAGGATATAGAGAAACACATAAAATTCTAAAATAGTGACTTTTAAGAGAGGATCAGAACAGAATCACCTAGGGTACTCTAAGAAAGCACAGTTTTTTTTTTCCTATTCTTGTCATCTGTGATTCTGATTCTTCTCCTTTAGAATGAAACATATGAGGTTGTGGTATAGGTTGAAAGTGTTCCCCACATGATTCTAATATTGTTGTTTTCCCCATGTTTGTTAAGAAATCCTGCTAATAGTGCGTATTATACCTAACCTAGGGAGCTTTTAAAAATACCAGTGCTCAGACTGAATCTTACTCCAATTAAATTATAATGTCTGGGGGTGGGAACTAATCATGTATCAGTATTTTTAAATCTTCCCAAGGGATTACATTTTGCAGCCAATATTGAGAGCCAAGGTATTTGCTAAGTATTAGAAGATTGCTATGGGGATTCAAAGGCATTGATGTACACTAGTAAGAGAGTGCCTTGCCGAGGTAATAGGCAGGTATCACTTGGAGGAGGTATATCTGAACTAAAACCAAAGGTGGTAAATGTAAATGGCATTGGGTCTTAGACAGTGGGGAAAGAAAGCAGCTCTCTCCAGTTGGAGAATGTCCTTCAACATTGGTATAGTGGTGAGTTACCAGTGAGCCAGCGTGATGTAAGATAAGTCAGAAATACTAGATTGAGGCCAGACTGGGGAGATTCTTGATTGCCCAGATTGTCATTTAGGATTTGTGGGACATTAATGCACATTCTGAGAAATACATGCAAGTTCCATGAAAGTAGATTTTTAGGCTCAACTAAAGTTAGTAACATACGGAGTAGGAGCACAACTGTCACTGTAGATGTTCAGCCTCTGAGAATAGGGGAATGAAAATGAGCTTAAGAATAGGTGCATTGTTAACAGAGTTTTATTTTAGCTTTCTGTGCCAGTCATTAAATCAAGTTCTGATTTTCTACTTACTAAGAAAGCTGTGTATTTTCTCTTTTCCTGTTGTGTCCATTTCATCAGAATTTATAGATCTTGACAGCAACAAGCACAAATTATTCATCTTTGTATTCTTCTATCTATGGCAGCTGTTTCAGATCTTTGTATATCATACATGCTAAATAAATATTTTTTCATAAATGTAGGATTTATTTTTGCGGTTTGGAATTAGCATTTCATGTTCTTTATTAGTTTTTTATTTCCGCTGAAGGAATGAATGTACTATCATAGTTGATCAAAAGATACTGGATTGTGAAAATCGGTGCTTTGTTATGTGAATTGCCATATGGATGAGCTAATGCAATTGTAGTATATGTAAAATAATCTGCTGTTATTGTTTGCCTAATAAACTCTTCCTTATCTTAGCATATATATGGCCTCCTCTACAGAATTCCAGCTGCATCCAGCCACATTGGCAGTTAGACCACTCCCTCTTTTGGTGCTACCATAGCATCTTCTCATTTCTTTTATGGGCCTTATCACCTTAAGATTATATGATTATTTCTTCATCTTGTCTACTAGATTGTGAGCTCCTTGAGGGCAGGGGCCATGTCATGATTGTATCTTGATGCTTGTCATAGTGCTTGGCACAGAAATGATGCTCAGTCTGTATGGGTGAATGGTTAAAAATACCTGTCAAATGGTCAAAAAAGGGAACACTTTCTACTTTTTATCATTCGTGTTATGAAACTAAATGAGATTCTTTGTGAAAAATGATAATTTCTCAGGAGAAAAAAAGTACTGCAATTCTTTTGCTTGTGTATTATTAGTCATATGAAAATATAATGCTTTTATGTTTATCCTAGTGGCTGGTTGAAAGTATAGAAACATAGACACGTTGTCTTGGCTTAATTTTTTAAAAAATAAGGACTACTCAAATGGATCCTAAGATAATTTCTTGATCGTATAACATTGATATGATAAAATCATAAACTTCAAGTTTTGGCATTGGAACAACATTTTATAAAAACCTGGTAATGTATTCTTAGCAAATTGATGAAAGTAGATTTATTTAGGAGAGTCATAATTATTGTACCTTTACACACCCTTAAAATAAAAGGACCAGCTGGAACTGTTAGAAAAAGAAACACAAATATCTGTTAATATGTTCTTTTTATTTACGGATGGTACTAATTAATCCCTTTGTTTAAGATATAAAGTTTGAGTTCTTTTACCAGCTGTGTTGATGGAAGTGTGATAACATGTCCATGTACTTATTTCTGCATATGTAGCGATGGCTGGCCAAACATAAGAGTTTAACTTATGGCTAGATAACATTGCAAGCCTTACTGTCTCACATAGGAATCATAAGCCATTTCTCTAATCAGCTGTCCTAATTAACTATGATATTGCTATTAGAAATCAAGAGGCAGATATACAAGGCTGAATTATTTTACCTCTAATCCTTCTTCAGTTGTATTGTATTTTTTTTTGTTGTGGTGGTTTTTTTTTTTAACACGTAAGAAAGAATATGGGAATGGTGCTCCTCCTTCTTTATAGAGTAGCTTGTAAGGAATACTGGAAGCAAAGGATACATAGCTTGACCTAAAATAGAATTTTTAAATATTATTTATAAATAATTTATATTTGATTTACAGAATGATTACTGTTTTAGTGGAGAAGCCACTAATTTGTATAGTAGATATATACTACCATTCTAAAACCATATTTCTTACATAAATTCCAAATGATATTTTACATCCAGATTTTAAAATGAATTCTTCACCTTCTTTAAGAAAAAGATAATATAATGGGTAGAAACTTTTCGAATGTTTGAATGTCAGATGGGTCTATAGTTGAAAAGAAATTTACAACTAAGCAATTGAATTTATTAATGAGCGTCAGTAGGCACATTGTTCTTCATTGGGCTGATTTTGCCCATTGTTCTCCAGTAGTTATTAAATCAGACAAATTCTTACATAGATATGAACATCCAGCATTTATTACAACAAAGTTTCAACATGCTGTTATTTGTTACAGGTAATCTTTGGTAAATCTAGCTGTTCAGAATTTTCAAAGGAAGCCTATACAGCCGTAGTATATCATAACAGGTACTGAATTCAAATATTTCTTTCAAAGTTACTCACTTCTCAGTGGCATTGTTAGCACTCACGTTAGTGTGTTTACCAAATGCTTTGCTGCACTCAATGTGCAAATTCAAGACAGCTGACATCAGCGTTATAATTTTCAACCTGTAGATGCATATTTTCCATAGACATCAAATATAAGACTTTATACACAAAACATCTTTCATATCAAATTCTCTGACCCTTTCATTTTTATTATATGGTTATTGATTATCATTGTGGCCTCTGGTCCTTTGGACTTTCCCTGTTATTTTCCCCTGGACACTTTGTAGTTTTACTTAACTCTTTACTAAGCTTATGGCTATTAGTCAGTTACATTGGTAGTATTCTCAAAATCCAATAATCCTTTGACTTAGGACCTTTCCAATTTACTTCTTTCAGAAAGTTTTAACTTTGGATAACTTTTCATCTCTGCTTACTTTCTTTTCTTTTCTTTTCTTTTTGTTTTGATTATTGAATGCTATTGGAGAAAAATCACAAAATTCTACCATTGATTATTGAATGCTATTGGAGAAAAATCACAAAATTCTACCAATCAAGATGATCACAAATTGACGTCATTTTATCCATATAATCAGGCTCCAGAAATTCATTTTATTTTATTTCATCTTCTTTTCAGCCCCACCAATCTTTGGTAATCTTTTCATCGCTTTTTAACCCTTTGTCTTTTGGCAGGATGTATTTTAAGCCTTTCTCCTCCTTTCTCTAGCTCCTACTTATTCTCTGTTTGCCTTACTCTTAGCATTCCTACTTTAGTAAGTGGATTGAGACCATCCAACTTGAGAACAATTCACTTGTCTACTCTTTACCTCTGATGATCTCTGTGTGGATCTGCCTTTCCTTCTGGTTCAAGGGCAGTTGGGGCACACACCTGGCTCAGTGTCTTTTCCCTCTGCTTTCCTCCAGTCTCATTCTTGCTCTTTAGAGTGTGACTCCATCACTTATCCCTTCTCTTGTCTGCTTCCCTGGCTCCATCTCTTACTGTAGAAAAAAAAGCTTAAGTCTCCTGAAAAACAAAACAAAGGTCTCTCTTCACTGTTGTTGTATAGCATGGTTTTTCCTTGCCCTCCTTAAAACTTTATTCTTTCTCACCCTTACCTTATGACACTCATTGTTTCCTCCCATCTCTGTGGACAGGTTTTGTTTTGTTTTTGGTTTTGGTTTTTGGTAATTACTCTAATTTTTCTTTCTTTCCTTTTTTTTTTTTTTTTGAGTATAGACATTCCATGCAAAACACTAAGGTTTCACCCATAACCTTCTTTTTCTATACTTCACTCTCTGTAAATAATCTTTTATGTATTTCTCAGAGTTATAGTCAGTGAAAATGCTACTACTTTTATCTTTATGTGGATTGTTCCCAGCTCTTTATTTTCAGTCATAACCTTCTTTGTGAGATGCAGACATATTTTTTAGTGGTCTCTTGGGATGTTCAGGGTGCCCTGCTGACTTCTCAATATCCATATGTTTTTCCCTGATTCTCTTCTGGACTGTATGGACTGTATCTCTGACTCTATTTTTATTAACGGTACCACAATTTTTCCAGTTCCTTTGACTCAGAATTTAAAACATCCTTGCTTTCCTTCTTCTTTTCTCTAATATCTTTTACATCTTGATGATTTTCTTTTTGCCTGATTACCAAACATATCCTGTACTTTTCTGTTTCTGGGCCTTTCTTGGATCTCTTTTTCTATTATAATACCGATTCCCTGTACTGATTGAACTCCTATTCATTCTCTAAGGCCCATGTCATATAGTCTTCCTAAACACAATTCCCTGAACCAAAACTTGAAATAATCTGTTCAACTCTCTTCTTGAAGCACTTAACCTTATATGCTCTATAGCAGGGGTTGGCAAACTTTTTCTGCAGAGGACCCAGTAGGTTTGTTTTAGGGCTTGTGGGCCATATGGTCTCTGTTGCAATTACTCAGCCCTGCTGTTATAGTGCAAAAACAGCCATAGACAATCAGTAAAGTTGCAAATGAATGGGCATGGCTGTCTTCCAATACAATTTTATTTATGGATACTGAAATTTGAATTCTATGTAATATTTCAAGTCAAATGTTATTCTTTTTATTTTTTTTTAACAACTTAGAAAAATCATTCTTAGTTTGTGGGCTATACAAAGCCAGGCTATGAGCCATAGTTTGCCAACCCCTGCTTTATAGCATTGCTATTGATAAATGTATATCTTACTTATATTTCTACTAAATTACATATTTTTTGAGGGTAATTATTTTTTCATGTTTATCTGTAAAACCACCACAAAAATAGCACAGTACTTAGCATAAGGGTGAACAATTAAAAGTACTTGTTGATGAATAACACATAGATGCTTGATTTTTCATAAAAGCCTCCACATAGTATGATTTCAGAAAAAAAAAAAAAAAATGAACTAGAACATTCAGTACCAGGAAAGATACTGATAAAGAAGGAAGTAATTTCTTGAAATATCTCAGTTTGTGGATATATCTTTATTTTTGCTATTCTCTGCATTAGTAGAATTAAAATGACAATACTGTCTAACATTGTTAGTAAATTCAACTGTCTCATAATTCAGTGATGATTAGTGAGATCAGTAATAAGATGCATAGCATTTTCTATTCACCAGAATCATCAAATTCTCAAATGGCTAGCATTAATTATCTTTCTTGTAGGTATTAAAAACCTCATCTATCTAATATTTCTGTGATCAGATCTACAGTTGTTAGTGTTTTTGAGGCTTATTTGAAGTGGAACGATACTAGACTTACTAGCATCAGAGGAAAAAGAGCTCCTAATTTGTGGAATAGCCTTCACTTTTAATTAGTTGGAGCCATATTGTTTGGATGAATTTTCATTGAATATAACTCTAAGAGATACTAACTGAATATGGAAGATTGGAATGCTGAGGTTCTATCCTTTTTAAGTCTATATCATAAATAGCAGCAATACGTCTATAAAAATGGTCCTAGGGACCACTCTCAAAGGATATTGAGGTGAAAATGCCATTGGTTTGATCAAATATGATACTGGTTGTATTCTTAACAGTGGCTGGGAGCACTTCTAAACTGTGCGACAAATGCATTTTGTAGGTGTTCCCTGATTTTTTCTTTTCTGTTTGTTTCTTTTTTCTGAGCTGTCAGTACATTAGTTTATGTTTTGTTAACATCTACTTCTTTAATTGATACAAAATATTCCATAGAGAGCCCAACTTGATATTAAGTTGTCTAGAGGTACTTGTTTTTTTTTTTTTTTTTTTTTTTACAAAAAGATGTTAATCTTTAACATGAAGCTGCATGCACTCCTATAATAGTAAAAAAATTTTATGGCATGGTTTTAAAAATCTGCTTATAAAAGACTCTTATTATTTTTTCTATGTAATGTGTATCACAGTATAGAAAGTCTTGCCTAGTCTGCTCTTTTGTATAATTTCCAATCTAATAAAGATCTTGGCATCAAGGTGGTGATTAATAATGAATTTAAAAATAGTAGGACTAACCAGCCCATTAATAAAAATGGGATGAGAAATTTCAGAAACAGAGGCAGCTCCCTCAACTGGAAATAAGAGTTAGTTACTTAAAGTTTGGGAATAGAGAAAAATACTTTATACTAGAAGAAAAATTAAGCATGAATCCTGAAATTAATTTAAAAATTACTCAGATATACCAATGGAATAATTACTTATTTTGAACAAATTACTGACTATTGATCTGTTTTGTTTTGTTTTGTTTTGTTTTGTTTGTATGAAGGTCTCCTGATTTTCATGAAGAAATCAAGGTTAAACTCCCTGCTACTTTAACTGACCACCATCATTTGCTTTTTACTTTTTATCATGTTAGTTGCCAACAAAAACAAAATACTCCTCTTGAAACTCCTGTTGGATATACAGTAAGTATATTTTTGTTTAATATTTAGCTCTTTGGTCTTAAAAATAATTACAGTATTTGAGATATAGTTGGTGCTCAATATTACTTGGGTATTCCTTATCTGATTCCCCATAAGGGTTAGGAAAAGTCATCATGGATAAGAAAATACTCATTAATTTAATTAACTAATGTAATTAATTAGCTAACATGTGTGAATACTTAGGTGTTGGCCCTGATTATTATGTGTTTACCCAACAATACAGTATAAAATATATTAATTTTAAGGGTTCTTCGGAAGAGAATGGTTTCAATGTAAAATGATTAAAAGAGGCCCTGGGCCATTAAAACTCTTTTGGCTTTGATTAAAGGCAGTTAAAACTCTTGAGTATTTTTTGAAAATCATTATGATTGAATTACAAAGGTAAGCCTAAGGGGAAGGATATGGAGGTCATGATGTGTTACCACAACTTTGTCAGAAAAATCATGCTGCTACCCAAAAGAGAAAACATTTGACATTTGACTAACTTTTTTTTTTTTTGTCTTTTGCAATTTATGAGTGAATTTTGCTCACCGTAACAAAATAAATTTAGGTTCCTGCTTTTTTAGTTTTGTCATCAGCATTCACATGTAGTCAAACTTTTTCCTGTATACAATGGCACAGTTACCCCCATTTAAAATGGATTCACTTTGTGGCCTTTTTCTTTTACTCCAGCCTTTTCTGGGATAATAAGGACCATCTGTAGATTTAAATATTGCATGGTTAGTTAGTAATAATAATGTTTTAAGGATCCTCCCTAATAATATATTGTCAGGGAAGCTTTTCTTTAGAGAAATCATGAAACCTGTTATTATTACCTAATTAAATCCCTTTGGTGTTTGGTGGTATGAGACAAATCTGGCTCATACCAAGTTCTTAAAACAGATTTTCCAAGTAATTCCTTTTGTAACAAACATATTTAACTTAATATTGTTTCCTTTTTAATTAAAAGTGGATACCAATGCTTCAGAATGGACGATTAAAGACTGGGCAGTTTTGCCTACCAGTATCACTGGAAAAACCACCACAGGCTTATTCTGTACTGTCTCCTGAGGTCAGTATCTCTCACGGTGAAACTCTCCAGATTAAATGAAATGTATTTTTTATTACAAAAGTGTTTTTCTCAAATGTGACCTTACTATTCTATCTAGAAGTATATAGATAAGTATAATAAGTATAGATAAATATAATAAATAATTCTCTTAGAATTAAAATTACTCTATAGAATACTTAAAGCTTTTAATCAATGTGTATTGATTTTAAAAACAAAATCGTATATGAAATACAAACTTAAAAGGCACATTTGGAGAATTTTCATATTGTAACATGAGAAGCTTTAAATAAATGAGTATTTCTTTTAATAGACAACATTTCACCTGAAGTCGAGGAAGGAGTACAAACAAACCAATTTTTTAGAATATTTTTATAATTGATGATCATGTAGGTGAAAATGAAGTAGCTATAAACACACAATACAAAAAACATTAGCAGCTGTGTTGATAACGGGTGTGACTTGAAAGAAGTAAAAACACTGGAGAAATCTCAATCAAGAATCAGTAGCCACTATTCAAAAACCAAAGTGCTGTTTGAGAGAACTGTCACGTGATGATTTGAATGTGACTCTTTGTATGCATTAATCTGAACTATGTCTTGGCAGTGTTCTCCTGGTGGCTTTATTTTTAGAATAGAACTCAAAAAATATTCACAAATAAATTTGTATTGTTTTTATTTTTAAGAAACAGAGGCAGCAGAAGTCTCCTGCTCCGACCTCCTCTCTTACTGTTCTCTGTCACTTCCTCTACCCTAGCCGCGCAGCACAGCACCTTGGCTGTTCCTCAGGTGTGCAGAGTGGAAGCCCATGTCTGGCCCTTTGCTCTTCCCTCTGCGGCCGGTGCTCTGTCACCAGGCCGGGGTCTTCGTTTCATCCAAAAGCCTCTCAGATCCTGCCTCTCCAGGAGGGTGTCTCAGTGTTCTGTTTCAAGTGCAGCCTACACCATTTTTTAATCCCTTTACTTTGCTTTGTCCTCATAATACTTATCATTGACTTTATATTTCATGTAACTTGTTTATTATCTACAGAATAGAAATTCCAGGAAGGTAGGGACTTTTTCTTGTGCATTGCTCTCTCTGCAAGTACTTAGAATAGTGCGTGGCTCACAGTGGGGGGTCAGTATCTGTTAAAGGAATGAATAAAGACAGTAGGAAAAAGGACTCCTTCCTTCCCCTCCTTCCCCCCTCTACTCCCTGCCAGACCTTTCATTCAGTTTTCCAGGACTTCTCAGTAAAATCAGCTAGTATTCTGTCAGGGATTACATTATATATTTCAAAGGAAATAACTTTAAAACAAAATCTGATTTTATGGAAGTTATGCATTTATTCTTAATTGATTTGCAAATGTAAGGTCAGCTTTCTAAAGGGAAGCTGATGGTTTTCTTTTAGCTACTGTGCTGTGTATGCTCATATATAAAGAATGTAGTTGTAATTTGAAATTTGACTATAGATGTATACTATGACTTATACGTGATTAAGTGCTTAAGCTTTTGTATTTTTAAAAAATTTTATTTATTTATTTGAGAGAAGAAAGGGAGCAGAGGCAGGGGTGGAGAGAGAGGGAGAAGCGGACTCCCTGCTGAGCACTGATTCGCACCTACCCCCTCCAACGTGGGGCTCAATCCCAGGATCCCGTGATCATGACCTGAGCCAAAGGCAGATGCTTTAAAAAATTGTGATTAAAATATACGTAACAGGGACGCCTGGGTGGCTCAGTTGGTTAAGCAGCTGCCTTCGGCTCAGGTCATGATCCCAGCGTCCTGGGATCGAGTCCCACATCGGGCTCCTTGCTCGGCAGGGAGCCTGCTTCTCCCTCTGCCTCTGCCTGCCACTCTGTCTGCCTGTACTTGCTCTCTCTCTCTCTGACAAATAAATAAACAAAATCTTTAAAAAAATAAAAATAAAAAAAAATAAAATAAAATATACGTAACATAAAATTTACTGTTTTAGCCATTTTTAAGTGTCCAGTTCCATGGCATTAATTGCATTCACATTGTTTTGAAAGCTAGCCTCTTACATATAGTTTTTAATTGTGGTATATGTATGTCTAAACAATACATTTTTACTTTACTTATTTTATGAATTTAATGGAAAGGGTATTATACTGTATATAACCCTCTGGGGACTTGCTTTTTTCATTCAGCATAATATTGCCAAGACTTAGTGTTTCTTTATGATCACATAGAATGTTTACATAGTGTATCTATATTTCGCTGGCATTGCATTGTACTTAAAATATAATATAGGTTTTTTTCCCCATGACCTCCAAATATCCAAAGGATCTGAGCTCTTCCACCTCTTTAACATCATCTTCTAGCATCACTGAGCCCCTTCTTCTGCACTTACAGCTTCTTCTAAACTTTTTCCTACTTCTAGGCCTTTAAATTTTCTTTCCTCTTCCTGAAATTCACATGGCTGGATTCTTTTCATTATCTGAATTCTATATTGAGTATTACCTCCTCAGAGAGGTCTTTGCTTACTTCATGAATTTCCAGTCCTTCCCTCTACCAAACTGTTGATATATTCTATCATTTTTAATCTAATTGTATTACTTAATACTTACCACTATCTGAAATCTTATTTTTTTCCTTATTTTTCTCTGTAAGAAATGGTCAGCTCCCTGAGACCAGACCTTATGTTTATCTAGAAAACTGCCTAGAGCCCTCAGTAAATATTTGTTGTATGAATTTAAAAAGTTACAGGATTGTTGATACTGGCAAAAACTAAAAAATGAAAATTTTGTTGAGACCATATAAAGTTTTTCAAAGTGATTAGCCATTTGGCAGTGAGGAATATCTGTTCCTCACAGAAACATTGGCCATTTCTCTGCATCTCCCTGGTACCATTCCACCATTAGAGGAAGGCAGGCATTTCACTGGCATGTAGAGAGGAAGGACTCTGGGCTGTGAAACATAAACGCGTTTGCCAAATCCAGCCATAGTTCCTCCCATTCCAAGGCTTGAGTGCCATTTTGTGATGGACCACCAGTGACATGCAGTGAAAGATATTACCTAGCAACCTTTTAAAAAAGTATTTTTAATACCTCATTTGCCCGAGTTCACTGAGTATTTCACTTCTCTGACCTAGGTTAGAGTTGGGCTAAACCTGTGACATCCTGAGGAGCTCCTTAATTTTAACTACATTAGTTGAATGCAGTTGATACATCTGTGTCCTCTCTTCTACAAAGAGCATACCAGGTTGTACCAAGCATAGTCATAACATGCCATGCCAACATAGATGTATTTAACTGTTAACACTATTGTACACTATTAAGTGTACAATGTATGACTGTAATATTTTTTTATTATTGTTTTTAAAGATTTTATTTATTTGAGAGAGAGAATGAGCGAGAGAGAGCAGGAGCCCGGGGTAGGGGAGGCACGGGATGGTGGGTAGGGTGTGGGGAGGAGGAGCAGAGGGAGAGGGAGAAGCAAACCTGCTGAGCAGGGAGTGAGGCTCAATGCTGGCTGGATATGAGACTCCAGGATCATGACCTGAGCCGAAGGCAGATGCTTAATTGTCTGAGCCACTCGGGTGCCCCTCATTTTTATTTAAAAATTATTTTATTTAAATTCAAGTTATTTAACATATATTTTGTAATATTTTAAGATATATTCTGTTTCTGTCTAAAAAGAAAAAATTATAGAACTATTGGTATTAGCAAAACATAAAAAATGAAAATTACATGGATCAAGCAAGAATGTAATAATTAAATTCTGGTGTATCCATGCAGTGATGTAGTAGTTAAGAGGAGTAATACAGATTTCAGTATCCCACCTCAATATTCCAGTAGAACATTCATTCATTCATTCATCGAGAGGGAGAGAGAGAAAATCTCAAGCAGTCTCCGCACCCAGCGTGGAGCCTGATGCAGGGGTCATTCTCACAACCATGAAATCATGACCTGAGACGAAATCACAAGTAGGACGCTCCACCTAGTGAGGCACCCAGGCGCCGCCCAACAGAACACTTATAATAAAAATACAAAAACAATGTAGTGACAACCAAAGTCACACCTCAGGTACACATCAGTAATGGGGTAATAAATAGTTTAGAAAATACACATCAAGTTTATTAGCAAGGTTAACTTTTGAAGGGTAAAGATTGTTAAAGTTTTTATTGAGTATGTCATTATTTTCAGGGTTTCACTCCTGGCCTCACCATTTATTAGTTGTAACCTCAGCTAAGTTTCTTAATCTGTCTGCTAGGGACTGAATTCTGTCTCCCCACCTCATCTCCCCCTATTGCAACCCCCAAATTCATATGTTGACGTTCTAACCCCCAGTTGTCCTAGTGTTTGAAGATGAGATCTGTGGGAATTAATTAGGTTCAAGTAAGTTTTAGATGAGGTCCAGGAGGGTGGGGGCCACATGATTAGTGCTTTAAGAAGAGACATCAGAGCACTCTCAGTCGTGGCTGTGTAAGGGCACAGTGAGAACGTGGCCGTCTGCAAGCTAGGAAGGATTTCTCACCAGAAACTGACCGCGTTGGCATCTTGATTTTGGACATCTCGTCTCCACACTGTGAGAAAATAACTTTCTGTGGTTTAAGTCACCCAATGTATGCTATTTTGTTATGGCAGTCCAAGCCAACTAAAATATTCTCTGTGCCTGAATTTTCTCATCTCTGAGTTGAGAATAATTAAAGCTTATAAGAAAGGGTACATTGGTGATTAAACAATAGTAGTCTGTAGAGCACTTAGTGATCTACATGTTTAGCACATGAAAAGTGCTAAAGAAATGTTTGCCAGTATTATGGCATTCCTATTGCCATGCTGCTTGTTAGAATTTTAAGACTGCAGTTCTTACCTTAGCATGCGTCAGATCCCCTGGAGAGTTGTAAGGCCAGCTGTTGAACTTCACGCCCAGAGTCTCTGATGCAGGACATCTGGGTTGGGGCTTGTTTATGGACATTTCCAACAAGGGCCCAGATAACGTTTATCCGACTTTAAGAACCACTATATTTAAAGCAGTCGCTATTCATTTTATTTGTGTATCCTATTTTTTTTTAAAGCAGAAAACAAGTGTTTGGGGTTGAAAGAGCTAGTACTATTCTTGCTTTAAATAGTTTTGGATTTATGCATCATCTTTCTTTTATAAAATTTCTTTTTTTCTTTTTCTTTTCTTTTTTTTTTTTAAGATTTTATTTATTTGACAGAGAGAGACACAGGGAGAGAGGGAAAACAAGCAAGGGGAGTGGGGGAGGGAGAAGCAGGCTTCCCGCCGAGCAGGGAGCCCAGGACACTGGGATTGTATTATTAGTTGATTTTCTTTTCTACATGTGATAAAAAAATGAAACCATGGGAAAGAAATCTCTAAAATATTTTTTTTTCTTGAGACTTTTATTTTGTCATTTATTTCAAGGATATTTGTAATTGCTTGTTGAAGCTTGTTTTATTTATTTATTTTTAATAACGACAGTTTAGCATCTGTCATCTTCGTGTTATTGTCTTTTCTCATTTGAGATTTTTCTGGTTCTTGGTGTGATGCAAGAGTTTTTATTCTATTGAAGACCTCTTGGGTATTATGTTATGACCTCATCTTATTTAAGCCTTAGGTTTTTAGCAGCAGGGGGAGGCACTATTGCCACATTCGTGCAACAGGTATAGGTTCACATTCCTCACTCTGCTGTGATTTCAGGGTGCTTATTAATGGTTAGAGGTGGGATTTCAGGCTCCCCACCAGACCTCTGCTGACACGTCTCTATATGTGAGGAGGAAGGGGCACCTTGGTACTGCTCCCTGCTTGACTTCCACTGATACCACAGTTGGTGGGGGTACTTGTTACTACTGGGCTGGGACCAGTTTCATTCTCTGTCTTCTCTGATACCAGCCAATGGGGGTGGGTTCGGGAATCAGGGCACCTCATTACAGCCAGCTGAGGGTGGACACCTGCACTCCCTCCTCAGACTGTGGAGGAGGGGTGGGGCTGCAACTTGTTTCCTTGCGTTTGGCCAGAGTAGGGCGGTTGTTGGCTTTGATTAGAGAGAGCAGGCTTCTTGTGGAGCTTGTTTTCATCAACTCCTTTTGGTGTTTCTGGGTTGCCAGCTTCTCTTGCATCTCATCCAGGATCGGTGAGGCAAAAATAAAACCCAGGAAACATTACTTTTTATTTCCTCACATCCCGAGGTCCCTAGTCATTTGCATTCTTCTTTCTACCTTTCAGTGTTTATTTTGTATATCATGTTTAGGGTTTTCAGCTGTATTTAGCAGGAGGAATAGAGAGAAGTGAGGTACTCTTTTTAAAGGTAACTTTAGGATCTAAATGTAATAAACACTCCTACCCATTTATATCAGAAAAGTTTTCTGACCCTTATAACAGAATTCCTTTGCTGTGAATTTTTTATAGCCTTATTAAAACAAAATAAGCATTTTTTACAAGAAAAAATATTTTGAACTGTTAAAATGATATTGTAGATATGAATATATTGACATGAAGAGAGATTCATAATATAGCATGTAAAAAACAGGTTCCAAAGAATGTTTTATATAAACTAAGCAAGGGTAGAGTGTGTATAAAAATACACGTGCACAGAGGAGTTGGATATAAAGGGGTATGTCTTTGGGGAGATAGAATTTTGACTGTATATTTTCTGCTCTTTCCTCCTTGAGCTTTTTAATTCTCTTGTAAGAAACAGTGACTTTGTAATAATGAAATAAAAGCTTTACATTCATTTACAGTGTTTAAAAATATATTTCCACGGGATTTTTTTTTTCTCATTGAGGTATTATAATTTTTTTGTTTTCAGGCTTTCTAATCAACTTAAATATCTGTGATCATTCTGTTTAATATATTTAATATTTACTATCTTATAGGTTCCTCTACCTGGCATGAAATGGGTAGATAATCACAAAGGTGTTTTTAATGTTGAAGTTGTTGCTGTTTCATCTATCCATACACAAGTAAGCGAGTTTTAATAAATTTTATTATCAATTTTCACTTGAATGAACATACTTGTCTAGTACCTATATCAGTTTCATTATCTGCAGTAACTTACGGGATTATATATCAGAAAGTTTAAATTTAGAAGTTACTTTTTAACCCACTGAGCCCCCAGGCACCCTAGAAGTTACTTTTTAAAGGAATTAACCAAGGCCTTTTAATATCCATAAGCAAACTTTTTGCTCTCCAAAATGTCGCTATCTTCATTTTGAAAATTCAGTGACTTTCTTTTTTTTAATGTAAGTGTCTGATACATTGCAGAATTAAGAGTTGGAAACCATCATCCAACCTCTTTTATTCCTCATAGACTCAGATATTTCAAATGGTAAGAGTTTCTAGGGAATATTTGCTCTATATTCTTTACTGTTTATCTGGACTATGCCAGGCTCTCCTCAAAGCCTGTATATTTAATCTTTCTTTAGCTGGAATATGTCCCTTCTGACACGTACTTCTTTTCAGTAAGACTTCTGCATATCTCAGGCCTTTCAAAGGTTTTGTTTATTTATTTGAGAGAGAAAGAGAGAGAGTGCATGAGCACACAGAGGGAGAGGGAGAAGCAGACTCCCTGCTGAGCAGGGACCCTGAAGTGGGGCTTGATTCCAGGACCCTGAGATCATGACCTCAGCTGAAGGTAGATGCTTAACTGACTGAGCCACTCAGATGCCCCTCTCCTGAAGACTCTTAAACATAGCAGTCCCATTACTCTGTATCATCTTACCTGTAGTTGCTACTGCCTGTAGCTCTAATCTGTACTCTTGCACTTTTCCTTTCTCTCACTCTGTGTGTGTGTGTGTGTGTGTGTGTGTGTGTCAAATATGTGTGTATGTATGTTTATGTACATATGCATTTATTTGTTGGTTCTTTCCCCATTAGGCTGTAAGCTTCATGGAGTCAGGGATGTTGGTACCTGTCAGGAAAGGAACTTCCCTTCAAAGACCTTACAGTGTAATAGGGGAAAGTGTAAAAATAATTGCAGTAAATGAAGTTAGTATTGTGTTAGACGTATGCATGAAGTCCTTTGAAGAGTAGAGAGTGGTTTGCTCTGTTGGGAACTGAGATGTTGTATTGATAAGTAGACATTTATCATACAGAGAGAAGGTGAGCAATTCAGATGATAAAAAACAAGTGCAAAGGGATAGTAGTGTAAGGACAGGCAAGCAATCTGGTATGAATATAATTTATAGTGCGTGGGGAAATTGTGATAGATGAGAAAAGAAGACCAGGCTGATAACAGGTTATGAGGGACCTTGAATGCCATAGAATTTAGAGTCTAAGAAGCTGGTAATTTCTAACCTGAATTGGAAAGATAAGAGAAGTAAATTTGGTTGCATGCGAAGAGAGATTATGGAGATGATGCTGGAGCTATAGTGAGTTTATTTTTGAGCCTGTTGGGTTTGAAGTGCCTCTGTACTTCAAATAAAAATACCCCAAGGCAGTTGTAATTAATTTCAAGTTTAACATTGAAGGTGGCAGAGTAAAGTGATAGCTGAAACTATACTGGTGAGTGATTATCCAGGGAGAAAATGTAGAGTGAGAAGGGGCAAGTGTTTAAAATGGAATTCAACTTGAAAAGGGAAGGGGCGGTATACAGGGATTTCCAAGGCCACCCTCAAGTTCAAGGATTTTCTAGCAGAACTCACAGGACCCAGCATGTAGTCATATTCACAGCAGTGATTTATTTTAGTGAAAGATAAAATAGAATTGGCTAAGGGAAAAGAGGTCAAGTCCACAGGAAAGAAAGACAAGCTGCCAAGATCCTCTCCTGGTAGAGTCCCATAGAGTGAGTGGAAGCAGCATGTATGAAATGTTGTCTACCAGGGGAAGCTCATTCATTAGAGACTTAGTTCCCAGGACTTTTACTATAGGATGTAACATAGGCACCCTCTGCCTATCACATACCAAAATTCTTGATTCCCAGAAGGAAAGCATGTTTTCAGCATAACGCATATTGTTTGCACAAACGATTTAGGTATGGTGAATTGCCCCCTATCAGTTGGAAGTCTCTTGAAATCCAAGTTCCCAGATGCCATCCAAGGATCAGTTGTGTAAGCTGGTCTTTCAAATGATAGCAGCTTGCTATGTTAACTCTTTTCTGCAGTGAAGTAGGGAAAAGTAAGACCAAGAACCTCTATATTATGTTTTAAAACAACAACAACAAAAGGTAGTAGTAGATAGATTTTAGCATTATACAGGTAGATCCCAGTAAAAGAGTGGCTCCAGTGGAGTTTTTCCCTTTCTGATACTGGATATGTTCTGTTTCCTATAGTCTTTACCCTTTTGATAATAAGATTGATGTTACATTTATACTGTTAAAATGTATTCTTTCCCTTAATAGTATCATATTTTCTTAAGTATAAAAATAGATTATTCTTCATGACTTTTTAATTCCTATTGTCATTACTAGTTTTCTTTTTGGAGTTGATGGTATATTTATCTTTTGCTCCTAAGTTTGTTTTTGTAGAGGCGGATACAGGTGTTGTCTTTAGGTGACAAAGAAGGATTGGGGCAAAATACATTATATAGATGATTTAGAATCTGTGAATGTTGGAGAAGATAAAGTGGAAGTATCTACCTTGTAGCACTCTGGCATTCACCGACCTGATGAGTAATACTCAAGATTTTATAAATTTTTGCCACTATGTAAGACAGTTTAATCATGTATTTCTTCTTAAAAGAGTCAACTGAACACAATGTTTCTTATGATGTTTTGTACTTTGCTTGTAGCTCTCTAAAATTTACTGGATATCAACAATTTTTTTATTCATTTAAATCCTACATACCAAATCAGAACAGTATTAGAACTATAAATGTGAATGAAGCTGTTCAGCATTATTGTCTTAAAGTTCATTTTCACTATTAACTAAGTAAAAGTCTTCCCAGAGTTCCAGCCGACTTCTCACATCTCCGTGGACAGCGCTGTATACACAGTCATCACTGTACATGTCTCATCAGTAGGGATAGAGCAGGCTGGGGGAGCAAGCATCTGCCCTGGGACTGGGCACATTATTGCTTTAAATAAGACTGTGGTTCTCTTAGTGTAGGAGGAGGTTAAATAGTAGCAGTCAGAATGTAGTCGGGAGATGGAAATTGCCAGTAATTCGAATGGAGTCAGTTTAGATACAAATAATTGTTAACTGGGTTAAAGGTAATTCACTACTAAATGGGGTAAAAGAAAATTCTGTGGTTGTAATAGAGATAGCAGTTGCAGAAAGTGATAAGGAAAGAACTTAGAAACCTAGAGGAGGATCCTGAAGGCTAAGAATCAGATCTCCAAAGAGAAGACACTGCGGCTTCAGGCACACATTGCCTGCCATGTTAGGGTGTGGAGGGTACCTGCTAGTGGACAGGCGCCACCATTGCTGCTGTGAACACTGCTGCCACATCCCTCACCTTTGAACTCCAGCATTCACATCTGCTAGCTGCCATTGGGAAAACAAATAAGAAAAAAGAAGGCTGTTTCTTGTACCCTCTCTGGTTGAGCTGTAACCACAGGCCAGCTGACAAAGATGAAATGCAATTCAGAGAGCCAGCTTCAGTATTACAAACTATGGCAAAGATGGTGGGTTTGGATGGAGCTGAGTGGTAATAAATTGATAAGGGACAGAGGCCTTGTACTAACAGACCTGCACAATCATTAAGTTCTAAAACAGTAAGATGGACTCACGTTGGGAGAAAAAAAAAATCCTTAATTAGTATCAGTAGAGTTCTGAGTAATCAGTAGTGTTCAAAATGGCCACTTTACAATAATAAATGAGAATAGGTATAGTATTTAATTGGAAACAGTGTTTGTATATATTTATGTTCTTTTTTGTATTACTAATTTACATGAGCTATTTTATATTATATAAGATGTTTTACATATTTTATATACACCCTTTTATATAATATATTTTATATTTATCTGGTCCAAATTTGGGGGGATTTACAATTATAATTGGTTAATGCTTTTGTTCATTCTTTGTTTCAGGATCCTTATCTTGACAAATTTTTTGCTCTGGTCAATGCTCTGGATGAACACATGTTCCCAGTCCGAATTGGAGACATGCGAATCATGGAAAATAACTTAGAAAATGAATTGAAGAGCAGTATTTCGGCGTTGAATTCATCTCAGTTGGAACCAGTGGTCCGATTTCTTCATCTTCTGCTTGATAAACTGATACTTTTGGTTGTTAGACCTCCTATCATTGCTGGCCAGATAGGTAATTTTTACTTAATGTTTGGGGAATTAGGAGATTTGTAACTTGGTATTTCTAGCTTTTGCAGAAATAGAATCATTTACCGTTTGTTATCTATAAGGACTGTGTTTGATTTGGGGAAGCAGAGGGCAGGGTATTTCTGATGCCAGAAAGTAACTTCCTTTTGTTTGTTTTTATAAAATGTTCCAATGTGCCATATAGACTTCAACTTAGATTATGGAAACAAATTCACTTATCCACTTACTAAATATTGATGAAGCACTTACTATGTGCCAGACACTGATAGGCTCTGTCCAAGGCTTAGTTCTTGATTTTAAGGCTCTCAGACTATTCTGGAAAACAGGCAAACAGATAAATTATTTTGCTTTTTACATGATGTTTGATTTACCTAGCCTACATTTTTACTCATCTGCTATCCTCTATTTAAAATAGCTCTTCTTTTCTTCATTGACTGAAAATCTCTATATTCTCTTTTTCTTCTGTGTTATTCTGGAATTAGAAGTATTCCTGTTTCCCACTGTCTTCCAAGATTTGTTCCTCTGCTTTTGCTAATAGCTTCCACCCAAATCCTTCAAAGTAGTTGAGTTTGTAAGAAAGACACATTATAAAAATCTGTGTTAAATGGTTGAACAAAGGAGAGGAGTGTTCAGTACTTGGAATTTTATTTTATTCTATTTATTTTTATTTTTTTAATTTTTAAAGTTTTTCAAAATTTATTTTTATTGTTCAGTTAGCCTGCATATAGTACATCATTAGTTTTTGATGTAGTGTTCAGTGATTCAATAGTTGTGTATAACCCCCAATGCTCATCATCACACATGCATTCCTTAATGCCCATCACCCAGTTACCCATCCCCCCACCGCCTCCCTTCTGTAACCCTTAGTTTGGTTCCCAGAATCTCTCATGGTTTGTCTCCCTCTCTGATTTCTTCCCATTTAGTTTTCCCTCCCTTCCCCTATGGTCCTCTGTGCTGTTGCGTATGTTCCACATATGAGTGAAACCGTATGGTAATTGTCTTTCTCTGCTTTAGGGGAGACTTGTTAGTAGAGGTGATCCTTGGATCAAACATTTGAAGATGAGTAGGAGTCTGACAGTCAAATAACTAGTCCCAGGCAATGAAATAGTATGTGTATGGCATACAGACAGATAAGTGAACTGAGAAATTTAGGGGGAATTATAAGTAGTCATAAATTGGAGGATTGGTGATTAATGATGATATTGGCAGTGAGGGAGATGAAATGGGATTTTCTATGACACTTTCGGGAATTGGGACTGTTATTCTGTAAGGAATCAATAGCTTTTGAAGGGTCTAGTCTTAATTAGGTAAATATTGTAACCTAGTTGGCTTTTATAAAGATGAGTGTGCTATGGGGAACTGGGTTGAAAGTGAGAAAATCTGGAGGCAAAAAGACAAATTAGGAATCTTGCAGAATTTCGTACAACAAACTATGAGGTCCTGCCAAAACAGAAGGGGACAATGAGTTAGAGAAGAGGGACGGGTTAAGAAATACTGAAGAGTTGTTGTATAGCATATTGTCACAGGAGTCCTAGGAGAGGGTTTTAAGAAAAAAATTCAGCACCATTCATTTTTGTAAATTATGTAAGTAAGATTATGTAAGTAAGATAATAATGTAATAGTAACAGACATTTGCACTTACTATATGCCATCAATACTGCTATATGCTTTATTCATAGTAATGTATGAAATGCTCACAACTGTGTAGGTATTATTACCACTGTTTCACAAATAAGTAGAGTGATGAACACAGTGCTTGAAAATTTGTCTCAGGATTCAGACCCAAGTATCTGACGCTAGAGTCTCGGTCTTATTTACTAAAGAGGTGTCCAGTGGTGAAATTAATAAGAGTTTTAGTCAAATAGTGAAAGTAGAAACCAATTTACAGAGAATTAAGTAGTGCATAGTATATGATGAAAGGAATACAAAACTTACACACTGTTTTTCAAAGAAATTCAGTTAGGAGAGGAAGCAGGGTTGATTGTGGCATAAGAATGGAATCATTTGAGCATGTTTATGTGCTTTGAGAAACTAGTGGGGGGGGAATATAAGAGGTGCTAAAAGATTTAATTAATGAAGCAAGCCTGTAGGAAAAAAGTGATCATTGTTATATAGGAGAGTTTCAGATTGGATAAAATGGTTTTCAGATTGGATAAATTTGTAGTATAAAGGTGAGGACTTTAATACTTTATAAATTTCTACTGGGAGATAAAAAGTAAAATATTCTGAGAAGGGGCTAAAGTGGGCCTGAGTTTTGGTGGACCTGATGGTTTAGAATAGCTGCTGTGAGGAAAAGGAAGAGGGATTTAAGCAGGAACACAGGTAAAATTGCTACAGCCCACTTAGGCCTCTGCATCTCTAGTTTCTTTTCTAGTTCAGTATATATAGATTAATCATCCTACATGACCACTTTTTTTTTTTTTTTTTAAGATTTTTATTTCTTCGAGAGAAACAGCATGAGGGAGGGTGGGGGTGGCGATGGGAGGGGCAGGGGGAGAAGGAGAAGCCTTGAGCTGGGAGCCCAATAGGAGGCTCCATCCCAGGATGCTGAGATCATGACCTGAGCTGAAGGCAGATATTGAACTGACTGAGCCACCCAGGCACCCCTTCCTACCTGACCACTTTATCGGATTATTCCACTTTTAGGAAAATTTAATTGGCCTTATTTCTGTGTATAATTTCGTGTCTTGATTGAATAAATCAACTCTGAGGCTTACTTGCCCAGACTGGCTGTTTGTTTTATAAATTTATTTAGTGTGCTACCAGAATTTCCCGAATTTTGCAAAATTCTCATTATATACTCACTTGAATGACTGGGTAGGTATTGCTTAGCCTGACATTGAAAATGCCATACCATCTTACCTCAGCTTGTTCCTCTAGGTGCCTAATTCTTTTACCAATTCACTCATGTCAGTCATGATGCTTATTTGCTATCCTCTTTTCTTAGTATTTTAAGTTGCTATTTTTTTTATTTTTTATTTTTTTAAAAGATTTTATTTATTTATTTGACAGAAATCACAAGTAGGCAGAGAGGCAGGCAGAGATGGGGGGTGGGGCAGGCTGCTGAGCAGAGAACCCGATGCTGGGCTCCATCCCAGGACCCTGAGATCATGACCTGAGCTAAAGGCAGAGCCTTTAACCCACTGAGCCGCCCAGGTGCCCCATTAAGTTGATATTTTTAATAATCTGTTTCATTGTCAGTATTTTTTTAAACAAGAGTAACACGTGCTTAACAGTATGTTCCTTAGTAACAGTAACACGTATGTTCCTTAGGTTTTCAGAGTCTAAACAAGAAGTGACTTTTCAGAGGTGATACACAAGATAGATTTCTTTTTTTTTTTTTTTCCTAAGATTTTATTTATTTGACAGAGAGAGAGAGAGATCACAAGCAGGCAGAGAGGCAGGCAGAGAAAGAGGGGGAAGCAGGCTCCCTGCTGAGCAGAGAGCCCGATGTGGGGCTCCATCCCAGGACCCTGAGATCATGACCTGGGCCGAAGGCAGAGGCTTAACCACTTAGCCACCCAGGTGCCCCAGATTTCTTTTTTTATGTGCTACGTATTGTTTTACAAAATAATAGGTACCTGTTGGTTGAGGTTTTGTTTTTTGACTGAGCAAACCTATACAGTTTTCATGTTAAATTAGTAAAATAAGTATTTTGAAATTTTGTGTAGAAAAATAATTTGGTTCACCTAATTAATACAAGATATCATTAAAAACAACCTCAAATATCATTTTTATACACTTACTGTGCACAATCACTATACTTAACACATATAGAGATGACAAAACTTTGATCTCTTTGGAATTTACAGTTTAAAAAAATTAATGCAAAAATGTGTTCCTCCCTCTTAAAAGTTAATCTGGGTCAAGCATCTTTTGAAGCCATGGCATCAATTATAAATCGGCTCCACAAAAACTTGGAAGGAAATCATGACCAGCATGGCAGGAACAGCCTTCTGGCCTCATACATCTATTACGTTTTTCGCCTACCAAATACTTACCCTAATTCACCATCACCAGGTATTTTATTCCTTTTACTTGGAAATTTTCTTGCGTAGACTGTATGTTCATGGCCAGATTGAAATAATCTCATAGTCCCAGTGGGATGCATTCATTCAACAGCAAGTGTTTATTAAGGGCCTGCTGAGTAGCATGGCCTATGCTAGGTGCTGGAATTACAAGGATAATTAGATTACATCTTCAGGCATCTTTATTTATATAGATTCCTTTAATTTGAATTAGAGCTTGGTTGAATTAATTCTTGGAAACCTTGGAAATAAGTTCTTTGTCTCTGGAAGCATTTTATCATTCCTTGTTTTGGTGAGATAAATAGAATGTTAATTTGTCATTTGGAATGTTGACATTAAAGATGAAATAGGGTGGCTTAGTTCCCTGATAACTTTGTGAAACCTACAATAATGTAAAAGGATATTCTCTAGAAAAGTCCTGATCTTTTCATGGCCAGTGAAATAATATATCCTTTGTGAATATCAGCGACCAAAGTGGTTACTTGGTTTTATATGACATTGGTGGTAGTGTGGTGGTGGGGTGGAGGGATGTCTCAGTTTCAATAACTATTTAGTTGTTAGTTAATGATTATGTTGTGCGTACCTTTCAATCTGCTCACACATTTGTATGAATCATCATTCATCACTAATGATAATGGTAAGTGCCCTTCTCCAGCTGTTGGCAACATTAATAATGATGATAACTACATATGACATTGATTATGAAAACTAGACATAATAGTAATCTGGCTCTAAGTTTTAGCTCATTTTATTTCTTAATTGCAAAAAGAGAAGTAATTGACTCATATTCTGGGTTATTTCTTCTCTCGATTTTTTAAAATTATAATACTTAAGGCTCTGAAGTTATATTGTGGATATGTACAATATTCCTCCATTTTACCCTTTCATTCAGTACACTATTAGAATTCCACAGATTTTACAAAACATCTTTTTTACATGCTGACCTGAAAGACTATGTAAATTAGTTACTTGACAGGAGTGTGTCATTTGCAAATATGAAGGATTTCTTTAAGAAAATGGGGATAAATTATGGATACAGTTGCTGGGTATTTTTATATTCATAGAATATGTTGAATGATGGTTGAATATAGTTGGTTTTAAACAGAGGAATTATTGCTTTTATAACTCGGGCTCTTAGAATTATGTGGAGTATACATACGTAAGTATATCATAAGGATGCCATTTTGGTATAGTTCAAATTGTCATTGATGAAGAAGCAGAAACAAAACACAGTCTCATTCAAGAGATGTTGACAGTAAATTGGCTGTCTTCCAGTGGCCATGTATCAAGGACAGAGTAGGAGGGGTGGGAAAAAGGAAGAGCTATCAGCCGGAGCATTTTGAGTCCTAGATACACTCATATCTGAAGAGAAAGTAATGTGTATGTGTGTGTTTTCTATCTTGTTTTTTATTGTACATTTAATATATAATCAGAAACATCGACAAGGTAGTCACTTTATCATTGCCATGTGGTTTTGTCAACTGCTGTAATATAGGATATCTTGGTGTAGCTGTCATTGTTTTGAGTTTTTTTTAATTTATAGTATTTTTCATTTAGAAATAATTCATGATTTGTGTGGAATTTTGCAAAGTGGCAGAGATTTTTCCAGGTCCTTTCCTGACTAATTTTCTTTGTTTAATTATGTGCTATTTTATATATAACTCTAGGTCCTGGGGGTTTGGGAGGATCAGTGCATTATGCCACAATGGCTAGATCTGCTGTGAGACCTGCAAGCCTTAATTTAAATCGTTCTCGGAGCCTTAGTAATAGTAATCCAGATATATCTGGGACTCCCACGTCACCAGATGATGAAGTACGGTCAATCATCGGCAGTAAGGTAAACTGAAGATCACGTCTATACATTTGGTTTTCGGTTTATGGAAAGTGAGAGATGCCCAATTTTAATTTATTAATTTTAAAATGTTTTGAGTTAGTAACAGGTAAGACATTGTACCTTTCAATCAGTCTGCACTAAGTGCCTCATGTTTCTATTAAATAAGCTTGCTGTTACAAACTGGTTTGTGCCGTCTGCTCAAGAAAATCTGCCAAATTAAGAAATTTGTCCAGGATGACCAGTCCATATAGCACTTTTGTCTGTATGGTACTCCATCCTGTGAAAAATGACTAATTTCCTGTAGAACTCAAGGGACCTGACTGCTGTGTAGAATGGACATCACATCATTGATTTAAAATATGACCCTCCATCCTTTCTCTGAAAAATATCAAGACCATTGATTAGCCTTGATTGGTAATAGAGCTGCCTTTCAGTGGAAAACTCTATATAAAGATGCCCCAGAGCTTGAAAAATATGATTTATTTAATGATGGTTAATGATTATTCCAGGTAACAAGTGAGAGGCTAGCTAGTATAAGATCTCGCTGTATTTTATTTACAGCATCTTTATTAATGCCCCCTAAAAAATTAAGGAATAGTTGTTACCTTTTTATAGGTAATATACAAGAATAACTCCAAATTTAAACAAGCTGGAAAAAAACAGTAAGACTTAGGCTAGTAAATCGTTTTATATACAAATGTATATAAGACCATTTCAGATGTATTTTTTGCTGTTGGAAAGGAGGAAGATACTGTTGCTGCGGAATCACAGCCAACTTTTCTTTGGCACTTTTAGTCTGTTGACTAAGATCTAAGGAAGAATTAATAAATATGTTCTAGCCTCTCTGTTTCACCCTTAGCCTGAACTGTAATAGATCTTTTTTTTTTTTCAAACGATCTTGGTTTGTTACATGAAATACTTGAACATTGATCAAAAACGTCAAAACTTCTCATATCTGTTCGTATAGCTATAAAAATTTTACATTCAGAAGCTTCTAATGAACTTAAGCATTGCTCTTTTAAAGTAACAAATAATTTGTAAAGTAATTGCCACAGATCAAAAATATATTTTGTAGTCTTATATTTCAAATAACAAACATGGGTTTTAGTAACTTACAGATCCATACAGACCTTATTCTAGTTAAATGACTTTCACTTTTTGTGAACTCCCTGAGAGTGACGTGCAAATGCCTGTACGTGAGCTTGAGCAAAGTAACCTGAGTAACACAGCAACTGTCAAAGGGAAGGCTCCTGTGCCCTTCCCCCCCATATATTTCCATCTTTAGGAAAAGAACTCAAGTTGTTTTTTTTTTTTTAATCCTTGTATTCATTCTTGAATGTATCTCATTATAATAGAGCTAGTACTTAGCATTATTTGTATACTATAAATATAATTCTTCTGTAGAATGAATCTGATTTGTGAATAAGAAATTTTCCCGTTAAAGAGCTACAGATATGGACATTGGGGAGGGTATGTGCTATGGTGAGTGCTGTGAAGTGTGTAAACCTGGCGATTCACAGACTCTACCCCTAGGGCTAATAATACATTATATGTTTATAAAAAAATTTAAAAATTAAAAAAAAGCTACGGAGATGAAAAAGACACCATTGTCCTCAAGGTTCTACTTTTAAAATGCCTCTTAACTTCTGTAAGATTTACATTATGTCTCATCTAGAATAATTCTAGAGTTTTCCTTTATATGGTGTATTGGACAGATGATAACATCAAACTTTAGAACAAAGGTTTACGTATATTTGAATGATTATTTGCCTTTTTTCATGTAGTTCATAGAATGAGACATGATGACATTAACTTCTGCTGATATGTAGTATCTATATAATTACATAGACTTCTGAGAAAGCTATCATAAGATGAGAATTTGTCTCATGACACCATAGCCCCTTCCTAGTCAGGTTTTGTTTAAATGGATTTCGTGTTTCCTCTTGGAAAATTTTTGATAGTTACTTTATTTTGGAATATCATTTAGTCATAATCACTAATAGTGTGTATAATTTTATCTCATTGTTAAAATCATAAGGAATCTGAAGTTTATAGCTTCTGTTCATTCTGACTTCATTGCCCTGGAAATTCAAGAAACTGTGTGTGTGTGTGTGTGTGTGTGTATGTGTGTGTGTGTGTGTGAGAGAGAGAGAGAGAGAGAGAGAGAACAAGACAGAAAGAGAAAGCACGCACGTGTGAGCGAGCACCAGTAGGGGGAGGGTCAGAGGGAAAGGGAGAAGCAGACTCCCTGCTGAGCAGGAAGCCAGATGCAGGTCTCCATCCCAGGACCCTGGGATCATGACCTGTGCTGAAGGCAGACACTTAACGACTGAGCCACCCAGGTGCCCCAAAACTTTTTTTTTTTTTTTAATGATTTTGTCTTTCCTCCGCTTCAGCTGTGGTCATACCCTAGATGTTGTCATTACTAATAACGTTAAACCTCATAATCTCAGTTTCATGAATCGTGTTCTCTATTAACTCCAGTTTTTCTCTCTAGTACCTCAACTCCCAGCACTCTTCTGCAACGTCCCATCACTTGATCTAATGACCTTTTACTGTGTCTCAATCCCTTAATGTTCTTTCTTCCAATTTAGCTAGCTTAAACTCCATGACCAATCATTATTTTTTTTTTTTAGTTTGTGTATTTATTTTAGAGAGCGAGAGAGTGCACACACAAGTGAGGGGAGGGGTGGAGGAAGAGGGGAGAGAGGCAGAGATGCAGACTCCCTGCTGAGCACAGAGCCTGACTCAGGACTCTGTCCCAGGCTTGTCCCAGGCTCATGAGATCATGACCTGAGCCAAAATCAAAAGCCAGACGCCCAACTGGCTGAGCCACCCAGGTGCTGCTCCATGACCAGTCATATAGTTAACCCTATTATAATCAAACCTTATTATATTATATTATATTATATTATATTATATTATATTATATTGCCTTATCCTTCTCCCATTTCATTTTACTTGCTTAGCCAAATCTCAAACCATAGTTGAACCCAGTCATCCATCTGTGCCATGTTGGCACCTGTGCCAATGAACATGACTTGAGAAGTATCATGATGATTGGTCTCATTTGAAATGAAAAGCCATGGACTTCAAGAGAGCTCTCAATGCTTTTAGGTAATTAGGCTATATTTTTTTATTCCAGTTACTTTCCCATTCTCCCAGAAAAAGATTTCATGCCTTCTTCCTTTACCTGCCCACCAGTCCTCCTCACTTTATCTTCTACTTCGTTGAGAAAATGGAAGCCATCAAAAGAATAATTTTACATACTTTTATCACCATATCTACCTACCTACTACCATCTATGACTACCCACTAGTTAATATAATACCCTGCTACAGCTGAACTGTTGCCATTAATCCATTTGTAGACAAGCTCCTATATTCTGTGATCTACTCAGGATCCTCCAGCAATTATTTCATTTCTCTGCTGCATCATCATTGCTTCCTATCTACTAAGACGTCCCATCCACATAAAAGCATGCTATTATTTATCCCATTTTTATTTATCCCCAAATTTCCCCTCTGGTATTTCAGCTGCTGTCTTCCTCTCTGTTTCTCTGCTACCTTTTATAATAGAATTCTTCAAAAGAGTTTTCCTATACTAGCTATCTCCAGTTTTTACTCCCATTCTCTGTACCCTACTTTCATCAGAGATTGCTCCCATCTTCATCCAACCTGCCCTTGTTAATGTCACTAATGCTCCACGTGGCTAAATCTAATGGTTAATTCTTAACACTCAGCTCACTTGACCTTACAACAGATTTAGACACAGTTAAAGTCTTTCCTCGGTTTATTCTGTTTACTTGCCTTCCAGGGCACTGCACCCTCTTGGTTTTTCTTTTACTGTTCTGGTAATACCTATTCAGTCTCTGTGGATTCTTCTTTTCCTGATCTTTTAATCTGGAAGTGTCCCAGGCCTCTGTCTTTATTTCTATCATCTTTTCTTCTCTCTGCACTCAATTGCTTGATGTTACCAAGTCCCATGATTTTATTTATTTATTTTTAAAAAGATTTTATTTATTTGACAGAGATCCCAAGTAGGTGGAGAGGCAGCCTGGGCGTGGGAAGCAGGCTCCCGGCTGAGCAGAGAGCCCAACATGGGACTCCATCCCAGGACCCTGGGATCATGACCTGAGCCGAAGGCAGAGGCTTTAAACCACTAAGCCACCCAGGCACCCCAGGTCCCATGATTTTGAATACTACTATATGCTAATGACTCCCAAAATTGTATTTCTGAAACAAATCTCCCTCGGAAATTGCAAACTCAATCCCGTGGCCTGTCCTAAATCCTTTTGTTCAGATTTGGATAGATGTTAAAGATCAAAACACTGCTTATTACCTATGTTACTACCATTTGGTCTGAACTACCATCCTCTCTTCCTCAGTTCGTGTAATAAACTGGAGAATGATTTCACAACTTCCAACCTGCACTCTCTTCACAGCATAGCAAGCAGAATGCTGTTTCAAAGGCTTAAGTCGCAAAAGACAAAACTTAAGTCAGATTATACCATGCCAGGGGCACCTAGGGCTGGCTTACTCCACAGAGCATGCAACTCTTGATCTTGGAGTTGTGAGTTGAAGCTCCACATTGGATGGAAAGATTACCTTAAAAAAATAAATAAATAACTTTAGATTATATCATTCCTCTGAGCAAGATAATCGTGTGACTAACTCCTTCTCCTCCTTTAAGCCTTTATTCAGAGGACTACCTTCTCAATGAGGTCTACTCTGACCACCTTACTTAAATGTATAACCTGGGCTGCTTTCTCTTTAGTCTTATCGTGGGGGCTTCTGATCCCCTCATTCTGTTTCTCTGTCTCCTAACATTTACTGCCTTTTAATGTAGCATATAATTTAGTTATTAATTATTTTTTGGTGTTTGTTTACCTTACCTTTATCACAGTATGAGCTCCATGAGGACAGGCATAGTTGCTGAATGATAAATCCTAAGCACCCATGGTGGCCAGCGTATTGAAACTGCTCAATAGATATTCAGTGAATGAATGTTAGTGAGGATGGCGAGAATAAACTACTCCATTAAGAGTTATGTTTTGTTTGCCTTCTTGCTGTCAGGATTAATTATGTGTTTAATGATCGGAAGACATTTGGTCTTATATTTTGTTCTTTAATATAAAATGCAGAGCTCCTAAAATTCAAGAATACTTAACATCAGTAGGATTTTATTACTCTGATGACTGTAAAATCAGATTTGCGAGATTTTCTTCATAATTGTTCTTGCCAAAACCGACCTCTTTGCCCTACTAATGTTCTTTTAACATTCAATTATGTAAATATCTGATTACGACAAGTTTGAATTTTATTGTGTTTAAACAAATGCCAGTGCAGTTTTACGTGAATATGTAGTTTCTTTGTAATACATTATCTCCTATTTTTAAATTTAACCTTGAGAGCTTACTGTATGATAGGCACTGTGCTGAGGACTAGTGGATACAAAGCCAAAACTTTGAATTCTAACAGCAGTGTTGATGTCAAATCAAATACAATATGAGCCTTGCTCAAGGAAGGAGCCTATCTATATTTAATGTTATATTTAATGTTACAGAGATGTGACAGAAACAAAAGCTCTTTCATGCACACGTGCACACACTTGGTTAATCTGTTCTGTTCATTGGAGATCAGTAAACATAGTTCTAACATTAGTAAATATAAGTGATGAATTTGCTTAACCAAGTTAAGATACAATTCTTAGCTTTGTAACACTTAAATTATGGCAATTATTTGCTTTACAAAATAATGGGCCATAGGTTTTCTTTAAATAGTTAACTTCGACTTGATGTAATTATAACCGCTTAGTCTCAGTATTGTGGATATAATATACAATGACACAGATTTGTTTATTCTCACATTACTGATTAACATGTGCCTTAATTTTAAAGGAAATTAAGGAGTTGAAAAGTGTATTTAAGAGTACAGGAAAATTATTGGTATTGTGGAAATTTATGGTAGAAGAGCACAGTTATAATGTTGCAAAAATCAGATGCTTATGTATTATTTTTGTAACATGAGTAGTGGTTGTAAAAATTGCAAATGGCAGAAAGAACTTTATATGGTGGAGACATAATTTGGGAGACTGGTGAAAACTTTTGTTTTAACATATCTGAAAAACATTGTTTGCAGATTTGCTTTTGTTTGAAATAATATGGGGTTCTGAGAAGGTAGGTATTTTATTTTAAATAAATCTGATTACATAATTTTACTAGTATTTGAATATTCTCTCATTTACTTTTCTAGAAAGCATTTTAAAAAACATGCATGGGAGTTTTGTTAGAACTATTTTTTTTTTTGAAAGATTTTATCTATTTGTGAAAGAGAGTGCAGGCGCACGAGAGCGAGCACAAGTCGGGAGAGGGGCTCAGGGAGATGCAGACTCCCCACTGAGCAGGGAGCCCCATGTGGGACTCAATCACAGGACAATGGAATCATGACCTGAGCTGAAGGCAGACGCCTAACCAACTGAGCCACCCAGGCACCCAGAACTCTTTTTTGAGTGTTTACTGTTTTGAAGCATTGTACTTCGTAATTTACTTCCGTTTTTAAATTTGATCTTTGCAATATGAGGGAGACTATCATTATCCTATTTTATGCTAAGGAACTGAAAAAGAGATTAGGTAATTTACCCTAGGTTTTACAACTAATAAGCAGTAGAACCTGGATTTGAATTTCAACACTCATCTTACACATTCAATATCAAAAATGAGTTGAAATGGATACTTACTATAACATTCAAGTACTCTGTATTTTTTGAAAAATAGGGGGAAAAAGGAAGAGGAAATACTCTCCCTAAAAACCTACGCTCTTGAGAGGTAGCAGTTTGTCTTGCCTCCTCCCTAATCCTCATTCCTTCCCATAGTATTGATACATAGGCTTCACTCTCAGAGATTCTTAAATTGTTTATAGAGTTAATGCCCTGCATATTTATTGTTGTTGACCTTCCCAGATGATACACATGTGTCTACACAGTTGATTATTGTTGTTCTTACTACTCTTGTTTTTCCTTTACCTATCCTTTAGTGCTTTCTGGGGTTGGGTCCATACTTTGTCACCCTGTCTTGGGTTGTCTTCATTATTCTTATTCCAACAGTCTTCTAAAAATCCCTTATAACTGGCTCCAGTTCTAATAGCAGATTCCCAGGCCACAGCCCAGGTTGCTGAATCAGGACTTCTGGGGATGGGGCCCAGAATCTGAATGTTATAAAACTTCCCAGGTGACTCTAACGATCAGTCACGTTTAAGAAATTAAAGCCCCGGTTCTCTTCACCTGGGATAATAACTTCTTTCAGAGAGGAACAGATGTAATTCACTTCTGATCGTACACATTGGTAGCATATTAAATTAACTTCAGTGATAGTGATGATGAAGATGGAATTCCTATAGACCAGCCCTATTGTAATGCTTTTGTTTATGATATTTATATAAAATAGTAGCCTATTATGTTTAATTACAACAAGCACAGTAAAACAGCACAACCCCAAATCCACCCTTATTTTTAGGCAGGAGCAAGTATTAGTCATCCCTTTTTTCTTTCTTAATTCTTTAGTTTTCTTAATTTCTCTTGTTGGTCTGTTAAAAGAAAGCAAAAGAGGAAGCAAGGTCAAATGGAATTATGGAATATCAATACACAGAAATTTCAATTGATGACAAAATGCAAATAAAGTCTTTCAGACAAGAATGAAATTATTTTCTTCAATTCGGTTTATTTTTTTTTTCCCTTTTAAATACTATTTAGATTCAGGGGAAATTATGTTGCTAACTCGTGCCATCTTTATGCAGGGTTTGGGAGGATGGTCCTGTGGGAACTTTAGTTGGTACTCCAACTAAAGAGAAATTGTCTTTAAATGCTGTACTTATTATTCTTCGTGATTTAAAAACAAATTATGTAATAAGGAATTATGGTGAACTAATACTTCTAGATGCCTAGAAATTTTGGTTGCTTTAACAGTACTAATTAAAAACATGTTTGCATTGGAAAGTCTGGATTTCTTTAAGAATAATTTATAGCATGCCACATGTAATATTTCTTTCCTTTCCAACTGCTTTCTATTATATGCTTAGGGTTTAGATCGCTCCAATTCCTGGGTTAACACTGGTGGTCCAAAAGCTGCCCCATGGGGATCCAACCCCAGTCCAAGTGCAGAATCAACACAGGTGGTGTTTATATTAGAGGTTTCTTTATTGGCTGCTGATGTTTCTTTTTAGAACATGACTTTTTAGTACATACTATGATTTCAGTGGCTTGCTTTTTAATCATTAAAAAGTGTGTATTTTTGTTTACTTAGCACATTTTCCAACTACTATGCATGAATACCACCAGTTGCACCAGTAATGCTGTCCTTTCCTACTTCCCGTCTCTCCCTCCCCCTTCCTCCCTGTATACTCTGTCAGTATTTCAATGTCTGCTGCTTGTGCAAGTGATGGCTTTGATAACAGTTTCTACTGTAGGGGTAGCACATTTAGTAAGAATTTTAAAAAAATTTTTGTGTGGAAAAAACCTGGCAGTTTTCCATTTGCTTTTGGTTTAAAGTGTAGCTATTATATCCTTTTCATTTAGCATTTACTGTCTTGCCTTTTTTTTTTTTTTTCCATAATTACTGATTAGAAATACTGGGACTAAGCTGAAATTAAGTGTGAACAGTATATGATCCCCATGCTGTAAGGTTTAATACCAGAAGCAA
The DNA here is from genome assembly GCF_002288905.1 of Enhydra lutris kenyoni. Lineage (NCBI taxonomy): Eukaryota > Metazoa > Chordata > Mammalia > Carnivora > Mustelidae > Enhydra > Enhydra lutris. The sequence goes on along the minus strand of NW_019154093.1, from coordinate 31,008,617 downwards.
AAATCCATTTTAATTTATATTGTGTTGCAAAGTATGAAATTTGTGTATAACTTAGTTGAACTAGGTTTTGCTTACTTAAGTCTAGTTGCTTTATAGCTAATACTGCATGACACTTCAAAATATACTTCTCATCTGTGTATTGGCTTTGGAGGGAAAAGCTCTTGTTCTTGAAGAATTTGATTCCATGTTTAGTATCATAAATGTTTTATATTTGAAATATATGGCAGATCTGAATAGTAGTTTTTGATAGTAGTGAAAAGTGGAAGAAACCATTCTAACCTTTTGATTTCCTTGATTGAATATAAAACTCTTGATTTCTTCTTTTTGGTCTGAGACCAGTGAGAAGTATGTTTTTACATTTTTTTTACTGGATGTGTGCATGTGTATAGATCACACAGATAAAAGTTTCATTCTTTGCAGCACTCTGAATTTATATAATCATTAAAATAATTCATCTTTTTACTAAAAATACATAGAAGCCATTTTGATACTTCTAAGGTACTGTCATTAAAGCAGCTTAAAATGGTAAAAATGAGATGAGCAATAATAAAACAGTTGTTGAAACCAAAGTAAGATTATTTAAAAAATTGTATGTAATCCTTGAGCTGCAGCGCCCTCCACAGCAGACTTTAATGTTATCTCATCATTCATTCACCTCCACTCCATAGGCTATGGATCGAAGTTGTAACCGTATGTCTTCGCACACAGAGACGTCAAGTTTCTTACAAACATTAACGGGACGCTTACCAACTAAAAAGGTAGATTCATATGAAGACAATCCATATAGGGGGAAAATTCCAGCAGTTAAATAGATGTAAGATTTCTTTATGTAGCCAGTATGTTACAATAATTGCATTTAAATTATTTGTTTAAAAATACATTTGAGAAAGCACTGCTTGTCTGATGCCTTTTTGGGCACACCACTCCAGTGTATGCTCTTTTCTTAGTGAAATGTTTATCTCTTTGGGATTGACTGTTTGAAATCAAATTTGATGATCAGATTTTAGTACCAAAAAATGTATCAGTTCTGAATTCTGTTTCTGTAACTGCTCTGTTTTGTGTTTTAAATCTCCAGGGAAAGGAAGATGAGTTAGAAAAATTATCACTCTTAGTAAGATATGTTGATTTGCTTCCCTTATGCACAGTTTTGTTAGTCCTTTCTCATATCGATATACCCTACTTTGCAAATGCTTTGTATGCATATCCATTATAAGGCAGGAAATTTCCGCTATGTTTATAAAAAAGACTTCAGATACCTGAAAACTTGAAAATTAATGGCTTACATCAAAGTTTCAATTTCTAAAGGTATTTCCTAAATTGTACCAGCAAAGTTCATGAATGTATTTGCATATGTTGGAATATGTATTTAAGGCACAAACAAGATCTTATTTGTAACTGTGAGTTTTGGTCTAGTTTCTGTTTGCAGGTACAATTTAGGAGGCTGTTTGCCACCTGCCCTTTTAAAATTACATTTTACTGCAAGATAACATGTAATTTTTTCAGCTGTTCAACATGCCACTGTCTTCCATGTATAAACAGCCGTTTCGTTAATGGGTGTCCTCACTGCATCATTGAATGGTTCACATGCCTTATTTTGCTTATTCTCATTATATCTTCATTTGTAATTGCATTATAGTTTGGTTTGTGTTATCAGCAGATATGACTTTGATAATAACTTTGGATTTACTTCTGGATAGCTTTTTCATGAGGAGCTGGCTTTGCAGTGGGTTGTTTGCAGTGGCAGCGTGCGGGAATCAGCTTTGCAACAAGCCTGGTTCTTTTTTGAGTTAATGGTGAGCAAGCCCAACACATTTTTAATACTGTTTTCCTTAGTTGGCAACTTTGTGTTAGCTCATTATTTTATCCAAAAAAGCCTTTTCAGTTGTCCTTTATAGGGTTTGACATGTGCCTCCAATACAAAATTAACATTTGTTACATCTCTGCATAAACACTGTGGACACTGAGCATAATTCAGGTGGAATTAGAAGGCTTTGCTTAACTATTTTTTTAGAGATGGTTTCAGAACCAGCTCTCTTTTTAAAGAAAAACATGGTACCTTATTTCTTAGTCTGGACATGGCTAGCACATAATGTATTTTAGATTTCATCCCAAACAGATAAAAAGGGCTTTAAAGATTCTCACTGCTTTCATGGTTTGAAAGCTCAATAACAACACTTTCGGCTCAGTTTAATAAATGATATTAAAAACAAATGGATTAATATCCTAATATTTATATACATATAAACTCATATATACACGAGAGCAATAAAGATTTGCCAAGTATGTACAATGTGTAGCACTGTCCCTGTGGGCTAGGGGTTTTCAATGCACAGAGAGACAAAACTGTGATTCAAACTCAGGCGTTCTGGCACTAGGGACTTTTCCTCTTTAACCTCTAGAAAGCTGAAGTCATTGAAACTTTTTCTTCCAAAAGAGGAATGTGTAAAAATATAATGGAAAACAAAGCAACAATAACAAAAAGGAAGGCAGGAAGAAAAGAAACAAAAGGAGCTTCCAGAGTATGTCATAGGGTCATTCTCAGCATTGAGTGTTACCTATATTGGGGATAAGAAAACAGTTTTTCTAGAGATTTACTAATCTACAGAAGAAAATAAGTCAGGGACCCATGTAAGTGATAGGCTTCTCATTTTTCCCCCCTCTAGAGAATAAACACCAAGTTTGTAATTCTTGTGCTTTTAATATAAGATGAAATTGTAATTTTGATTTTTTGATAGTCTTACGTGTATGTTCAGATTTCTTTCTTTCTTTTTTTTTTTTTTAAGATTTTATTTATTTATTTGACAGACAGAGATCACAAGTAGGCAGAGAGGCAGGCAGAGAGAGCGAGAGGAGGAAGCAGGCTCCCCGCCGAGCAGGGAGCCCGATGCGGGGCTCAATCCCAGGACCCTGAGACCATGACCTGAGCCGAAAGCAGAGGCTTTAACCCACTGAGCCACCCAGGCGCCCCAAGATTTCTTTAGAATAGTTAAAAAGCTACAGTTTAAAACGTAACTCTGCTGTTTACTAATTGTTGAAACTTGGTTTTGCTTTCCCTGAATTCTTTATTATTATTACCACATTGTTGTAATAGTCAATATCCAGAAGTATTTTTTTTTTAAAGATTTTATTTATTTGTCAGAGAGAGGGAGAGAGAGCGAGCGCAGGCAGACAGAATGGCAGGCAGAGGCAGAGGGAGAAGCAGGCTCCCTGCCGAGCAAGGAGCCCCTTGCGGGACTCGATTCCAGGATGCTGGGATCATGACCTGAGCCGAAGGCAGCTGCCCAACCAACTGAGCCACCCAGGCGTTCCCAGAAGTATTTTTTAATTAGAGAGCGTGAATGAGTGCGCACATGAGCATGTCGGGGGAGGGGCATAGGAAGAGAATCTCCAGCAGACTCTGCACTGAGCACAAAGCCTAGTGCAGGGCTTGATCTCCAGACCTTTGAGATCATGATCTAAGCTGAAACCAAGAGTTAGATGCTCAGCAGGCTAAACCACCCAGGTGCCCACAGAAGCATTTTGTACACGTAAATCACTTTGTTAATTTTTGCCCAATAGTTTACTATTCATATTGAGTCATCAGTGTTTACTGTACACTCGCCATACGTCACTATATAATAGATGCTGAAGAGACCACAGTGAAGTCAATGTGTCTAGTGTCTCAAAGCTTACTGTTCGGCATATATGGAATGTCAAAATGTTGCAACTTAGAAAAGATTTCATTTAAAACAAATTTGAAAGGTGAACTATTTTTCTGTTCATATCTATAATTCTTTTTGTATTGGTAGCCAGAATAATTTTATGAAGGTGATGCAGTGATTGAGTTGTACCGTGTTTAATATTTCTTGGGAACATAAGCTACTGCAGGGAGATTCTCAAAGTATTTGAGGGGCTAGAAGTATTTCAGTCATCTGTTAAATCACATAGTGTAGTGAAAAAATAGCCCGGATATGATTAACTGTTAATTGCATTCATAAAAAATTAAACTAATGCCTTATTTATTTTTTCAGGTAAAGAGCATGGTGCATCATTTATATTTTAATGATAAACTTGATGCACCAAGGAAAAGTCGTTTTCCAGAACGTTTCATGGATGACATTGCTGCTCTTGTCAGCACAATTGCTAGTGATATAGTTTCACGATTTCAGAAGGTAATGATAACTTGTTAAAAAATTAAATTTCTATCGAACTCACATTAAGCTGTCATACTCTTACTTGTTTTTTTTGCTTTTTGTTCTGTTTTCCAGGACACAGAAATGGTTGAGAGACTCAACACAAGCCTTGCATTCTTTCTCAATGATCTGTTGTCTGTTATGGATAGAGGATTTGTCTTTAGCCTTATTAAGACCTGCTATAAACAGGTAATGCATAATTAGTAATAGTTAACAAATAATTTAAATGCTGTGTTTGCTGTTTTTAGAGTTGCAGCTTAGATATCTTCCAGAACACATTCATATACTGATGTTTTTAAAAAGCAGCATTTTGGGCGCCTGGGTGGCTCAGTGGGTTAGAGCCTCTGCCTTCGGCTCGGGTCATGGTCCCGGGGTCCTGGGATCGAGCCCCACATCAGGCTCTCTGCTCTGCGGGGAGCCTGCTTCCTCCTCTCTCTCTCTCTGCCTGCCTCTCTGCCTGCTTGTGATCTCTGTCTGTCAAATAAATAAAATCTTTAAAAAAAAAAAAAAAGCAGCATTTTTCTTTTTAAAAAGGATTTATTCGAGAGAGAGCATGAACAGAAGGGGTAGAGGGAGAGGCTCTGAGAGAGAATCTCTGGGGCACCTGGGTGGCTTATTCAGTTAAGCATCTGACTCTTGATTTCAGCCTAGGTCATGATCTCAGGGTCCTGGGATTGAGCCCCGCCCCGTGTCAGGCTCCCTGCTCAGCTGGGAGTCTGCTTGTCTCCCTCTCCCTGTGGCCCTCCCCCTCTTCTCTCTCCCTCTTGTTCTCTCTTAAATAAATAAATCTTTAAAAAATAAAAGCAGGGTATTTTTATTAGTAAGACAAAAATAAATTTCATTTGTTTTATGAGGACACAGGCCTATGGCAAGCTGATATCTGTACAGCTGACTTTTCCTTGGTTTTACTGGCCCAGCAGGGACCTTTGATTCCCATTCTGCAGCACATCAGCAAGTCACTAAACTGAATGTTAAATAGCCCTGGGGGTGCCTAGCTGGCTCAGTCCGAAGAGCATGTGACTCTTGATCTTGGGTTTGTGAGTTTGAGCCCCCCCATTGGGTATAGAGATTACTAAAAAAAAATAAATAAACTTTTAAAAAATAGATAGAAAAAAATAATGTAAAGCAACCCCCATGATGCCATGTAAGAGTACCAGTTACACTAAATGGATAGCCAAATGAACTTATTTGTGTATTTATTGGTTGATTTTTAAAGCAACTGCATTTTGCTGTGTAGTCCTCCTAATGTAGACTTAGACATTGTAGAGTTTAGAATCATGGATGGATGTTTATCCAAATACCCAGTCAGTCACTTTGTCGCTTTTATTATTTTTTAAATTTATTTATCTTTTCCATTATGTTGCTTTTACTAAAAAAGCATCCTGGAACTTTTCTACAAACAGCTGACTTTAAAATTTTTATCAACTGATGAATATGCCTTTTGGAAAACATTAGTTCTTGGTCCTCTTAGGCCATGTGGGTAGTGAGCTGTATAATCATTCTAGAATTATCTTTTAAAGAAAATTTAAAAATACACAGCTCTTGGGTCCCAGAATTATTGAGGAGTTTGAATCCTAGGGGTGGGGGAGGGGCGTGTGGGACACAGTGCTTGTGCAGCGTTTCCTAGCTGGTCCACAGGCTCGTTTCTGAGAATTACTGGTTTAGAATGCTGTTTGGCAGTTTAATATTTAGAATTTTGAAGATCTGTTCTATCAGCTACTTTTGTTGTATGTTCTACATATTGACCGATTTACTTTAGAGAGTGTGCATATGATTGGGGGGAGGGGCATAAGGAGCGGGGAGAAAGACTCCCAAGCTGACTCTGTGATGAGTACAAGTCCAACATGGCCTTTGATCCCACAACTCCGAGATCATGACCTGAGCTGAAAGCAAGAGTTGGATGCTCAACCAACTGATCCATTCAGGCGCCCCTGTATGTTCCTTTTAATAGAGAAGTTAAAACTACATGTGGTCACTGACCCACTTGCAAATATTTGCAGTAGAATGTATTATTTTTACTCTCCCCCCAAAATTTCATGTTCTGTTGCTCCTCAGATCTTGTCGTTGTTCTTCAAGCATTGACTTTCTGTGGTTGCCAAACATCGAGCTAGACTCCAGGGATGCCAAAACTTTCAAGTCAGTGTGTATATGTCTCCTCAGAGTAGCTTACCGTGTAGCTGGGTGAATAGACAAATAGCTAATCATAAATACAGGTTAACACAGGGTGCTAATTATCCAAAGAATGGATCATTTTCTTGTGTTTTTTTTTTTTAAGATTTTATTTATTTATTTGACAGAGACACAGTGAGAGAGGGAACACAAGCAGGGGGAGTGGGAGAGGGAGAAGCAGGCTTCCTGCCAGGTAGGAAGCCTAATGTGGGGTTTCTATCCCAGGACTCTGGGATCATGACCTGAACCGAAGGCAGACACTTAACGACTGAGCCACTCAGGGCACCCCCAATGGATCATTTCTTTTATGAAATTATTTTGGTGGTATACTTTTCCTTCATAAAGTGTATCTTTGAGAAGTGGAAATATTAATGCTATATTGTAAATACAGAGAATGAGACTTTTAGCCTAGTCAATGGATTTGTAAATCTTTTTTTTTCTTTTAAGATTTTATTTATTTATTTGACAGACAGAGATCACAAGTAGGCAGAGAGGCAAGCAGAGAGAGAGGGGAGGGGAAGCAGGTTCCCTGCTGAGCAGAGAGCCCGATGCGGGACTCGATCCCAGGACCCTGGGATCATGACCTGAGCCGAAGGCAGAGGCTTTAATCCTCTGAGCCACCCAGGCGCCCCTGGATTTGTAAATCTTAAGTAGATCTTCTAGTTCCCCATTTTTTTATTCTAGTAGTAACTCTGGAAAAAGCTGATACTGTTGTTTAAACCACAAAACCCAAAACTGCCCACTAAATACTTCGTCTGTCCTTCTGGTGTTGGCTTAGAGAAATGATGAATTCAATTGGAATTCTTTTATTTATGTAATGCTTAAAAGGTATCTTCAAAGCTTTATTCATTACCAAATCCAAGTGTGCTGGTGTCTTTGAGACTGGATTTTCTACGAATTGTCTGCAGCCATGAGCATTATGTTACACTGAACCTGCCCTGCAGTCTGCTTACTCCCCCTGCATCACCGTCACCGTCTGTTTCTTCGGCAACATCTCAGGTATGCGGTGTCTGAAAAAGTTTTTTATAAAGCCCATGTTTGTACGAAAGCTTTCTGAATACTGGAAAAAATGGTAGGAAACACTGTTGAATAATAGCTGTGTGATAGGCTCCATGTTAAAGGCTTTGTAAGTATTAATTATTTGCTCCTTAGAGTAATTCTGGGGGGTAAGTTCTATTCTTTTCATTTTGCATATGAAACACACAAAAGTCATGAGCTTGCCCAAGATTACACAGTAATAAGTGGCAGAGCTAGACTTTGAATCAAGCCACATGTTGATTTTATTCTAGAGCCCGAGGCCTTAACTACCGTGTTGTACTCCTCTTACAGATTTGTGCACATCCACGTGAGTGAATTCACTTAGATAAGCCCATTGAGATGTTTTTGCAGGTCGGGTTTTCTTGAAGCAGATGCAAAGTTGTCTTGAGTTTGGGCTAGAAGATGTTTATTAGGGACCAGTACCTGTGAAAGGAACAGGCATGAGGCATAATGTAGCTAAGAAGTCAAACTGCAGGGCAGTCCGAGGAAGCCCTGCCTACCTCTCTTGTACCTTGAAAACCCAAAGGAAAGTAGGTGGATGTTCGTAAGGTTTTCTTGGGTGGCAGTGGACTTTAGCAGCAAGTGGTTTCTGTCAAGACAACAAGGGCTTATCATAGCAGTTATTTCGTGTCCTGTCATACAGATTGAGATAAAGGGATTTTCTGGTTTTAATATCAGAGAATCTTTCTGCTCTGTAATTCCTGAGACAGACAAGCTGCTTTCTTAAGCTTTCTTAATCTCTTAATGTTTAAAGTTAAAATTGATCTTAACTTTTTGTAGTGTTATTTTTGAGTTATTTAATTCTTGGCTGTAATTCCCTAGCCTAGATCAATCTCAGATTCATGATAAAATATGTATTTTTTTAAGCTTTACCTAGATTAGAAAACATTTTGCCTTTATGAAAAAGCTTATGGATTGGACCATTTTCACGTACTCTTTTACCTGGCTAGCATACACCTCTTTCTATAGTGGATAAGGCTAGTCTTGCTTTCTTCCACATCCTCTGCCAGAGATGTGGCTGTCCAGTGAGGAACAGATTAATCATAGTATGGTTCCTAAAACCTTTAATGAAACACATTTGTTTACACCTAACTCCCTTCTGAACATCTCATTCAGCCAAGAAATTAATAGAATTCCTTCCATTCTCTTGTTCCCCACAGGGATGGTCTTGAATATGAATTAGGGGGGATGAGATTGTAGACACTCTTGTCCTGAACTATATCTTGGGAGGATGCTATTTTGCAGTATTAAAAATCTTTTAAAAACTGTGAGTGAATGACAAAATGATAGTAATTTTCTAGAGATAGTATTTTCTCTGAAAAACAGTTTTACTGGTATTTGGACTTTCTCTGGAAATCAGTAGCTTTGACTACCAATATATCTTTTGTACTCAGCAGTAAATGCATAATATATCATTTGGATTTAGTTACTTTTTTTCCTCCTTTAAGGTATGATATTGAAACATTAAATGGCTAAAAGAATAAAGATTTAAAAAAAGAAAAGTTTCAATATGAGAAAAAGGAAATTGAAAATAATTTAAAGTGTTATTTTATCATAGCTTCCTATACCAAAAGTAAGAGCAGTTACTTTCTCCAATGTGAATAATAGTGATGTAAAATAAACTACCCTAAGCGAGGTGTATCTTACTTTGAGATAATGCTCATACTGCATTTATTGTAATGTTCTGTCTGTAGGATGTTTTGTTGCGCAGCTATTGTAGTTTTCCTCTACCTCACTCCCAAACAGAGTTCTGGATTTTCCACAAACGTACAAGACCAGAAGATTGCAAATATGTTTGAATTGTCTGTGCCTTTCCGCCAACAGCATTATTTGGCAGGACTTGTTTTAACAGAATTGGCTGTCATTTTAGACCCTGATGCTGAAGGGTGAGTAGAGTTACTTTGCCTCGTGGAGTAGCAGTTTGCTTTTGGATGATGGGACAGAAGTATTGCGCTTACTTTCCTAAGAATCAAAAGACTAGTCTTCGCCACTCTTCATCTACCTCTGTATTCACTAAGTCCCATTTCCATGGTATTTCTGCATTTCACTGATTTTTAAGAAAGCCATTTTTTTCATACTTTATCATCTCTGAATTTGAGGTTTGTTTTGAAATCAGTGGCATATCGTGGTTTATTTGGTAGTTTTCCTTCTTAATGGTTACAAAAAATATTGTATGTATTAGTAGGTAGACTCATAGATTTGTTGATGTATATAGTAGGCACATTTCAGTTGAGGAAAATGAATTGGTTTTCTATTCCTTGTAAAGAAAATTTATTGTTTGCCATTGTACTTTGTAGCATTTTATTTCAAAGTATGCCCCATAAACAAATATTCTTAGGTTTTAAGAACTTCCAAAGTTGTATACACTTGTACAGGATTTTTGGAAATTGATGTAGCAAGGAAAGGGCATATTGTCTGATGATTGAATTTAAATAGCTTGAGTGTTGTGGTCTAGCATCCCTAGAAGGTATTTCTGTCTTAATAATTGCTTTTAAAAAAGTCTGTGTAGTCATAATTCCTTTAGGTAATGATCACTTTTTAAAAAATCCTCGTAATAGGATCTTTAGGAGTTTCTTAACAGTCTTTATTTAAATTCCAGTATAGTTAACATACAGTGTAATATCCATTTAGGTGTACAATATAGTGATTCAGTACTTCCATACAACACCCAGTGCTCATCACAAGTGTAGTACTTTACACCCATCACCTATTTTATCCATCCTCCCAACCCCTCCCCTCTGGTAACCAACAGTTTGTTCTCCATAGCTAAGAGTCTAGGTTTTTTGTTTATCTCTTTTTTCTTTGTTTGTTTGTTTTGTTTCCTAGATTCTACATATGAGTAAAGTCATAGGGTATTTGTTTTTTTCTGACTGACTTATTTTGCTTAGCTTTATACCCTCTAGATCCATCCATGCTGTTGTAAGTAGCAATATTTCATTCTTTTTTATGGCGAATATTCATGTGTGTGTGTGTGTTTGTGGGTATATACGTATATACACACACATACATACATCTTCTTTATTCATCTGTTGATGGACATTTGGGTTGCTTCCATATCTTGGCTATTATAAATAATGCTGCAGTAAACATAGGGGTGCTTTTATCTTTTTGAATTAGTGCTTTTCTATTCTTTGGGTAAAATCCAGACTTTTAAGATTTTATTTATTAGAGAGTGCATGTCTGTGTGCAGAAAGCATGGGAGGTGTTGAGATGGGGGACAGAAGGAGAGGGAGAGAAAGAAGGAAAGAATCCCAAGCAGACTGTGCTCAGTGGCGAGCCCAACATGGGGCTCGATCTCATGACCCCAAGACCATGACCTGAGCCAAAACCAAGAGTAGGACAATTAACTGACTGAGCCACCCAGGTGTCCCTAAAATCTAGACTTTTAGTAATGGTCCTCAAAGCCCTATTTATCTGATTGTTGTGTAATTTAGTCACTATCTTCCCTCCTCACATACTAAAATCTAGCCATCTCAATCTTTTTTTCTGTGTAGTATGCCAAAGTTACTCATAACTTAGGGTATTTGCACTTGGATTTTTTTTTTCTCTGCCTAAAAAAGCAGTGCTCATGTTACTGTAAGACTGTCACGTACCTTTTTGCTCCTTGTGATTCTTCAGGTCTCCACTCAGATAGCATCTTCTAGGCGAGGCTTTCACTGGCCACCCAATCAAAATGATAGCCACACTGCCCTGTCACAATCATTCTTATACATAGAACCCTCTTTTATTTTCTACAAAACATTTCTCTGAAATTTGCTGCTTAATTTCTGTCTCCTCCCATTATAAAGTGATTTTATGAGAGCACACACTTCTTCTTTTTTGTTCGCTATTACACTTCCAATACCTTAAAATCGTGTCTGGCACATTCATAAATATGTTAATTCAGTAACATATGAGTAATTGACTTTAAGAGACTCTCAGCCAATCTCTAGATTTCCTATTCTTTAGTGGTATATAGAAAAAATACAACATATATTGTCTTAGATAGGTCCTTGAGAATAATGTTTTTCTTTTTACTTCATCTGCTTGCTAATAAGAATAATTCCTTGGGGGCAATAATATGTTTTAATATTGATCAAACATTTGCTCTCTAGAAACTTTCATTATAGTCAGAAAATTAAGACTATGAAACAATATGATTAAATGCTAATTTTGTAGCACATAGTTGTATAGAAGATTAATACCTTTACTGCATTTGTTAAACTTAATTATTATTTTTGTGTCTGTGTTTCTTTCTTGCAATAGCAAACTCTTTAAGAACAGGGACAGTGTCTTATCCCTAACACTTAAAAAATAGTATGTTGCAGGTCCTACGTAAACATTTTTTAATAACTGCATGTGACTGAGTAATGTAGACCTATGAAAGTCTTATAAAGATGAGTGGAGGGGGAGGGATACCTCCGTGGCTCAGTGGGTTAAGCCTCTGCCTTCAGCTCAGGTCATGATCTCGGGGTCCTGGGATCGAGCCACGCATCGAGCTCTCACTTGGCAGGGAGCCTGCTTTCCTCTCTCCCTCTCTGCCTGCCTCTCTGCCTACTTGTGATCTCTGTCTGTCAAATAGATAAATAAAATCTTTAAAAAAAAAAATAAAGAGTAGGTAGAGCTTATTGGCAGGTTAACATTGGGCTAGTAGCTACAGAGTAAGGAATGTACACCCAGGTTTGGAAGTCCTCACTGGTAATGGAAAAATTCAAAATGGAGAACATAAAAAGCAAATGACTAGAATCTGATTTGGGTAAAATGAGAGAGAGTATGAGGAAAGGGAAGGAACTATTTGGAGAAAAAAAATTGAGAAAAGAGAAGATGACAGCATCAAGTAGAGAACTGGAGAATAAAATCTGAGATATGTCAGTTAGATGTGGTTCTTGACAGTGTTTAAAAATACACTTCCTGAATAAAAATTTGGAAAGAAGAAGAATCTCCAGCTAGATTTCATATGTAGCAATGTGAAGTGGCAGATAAGATGAATGGCCCTGGTTTCCAATCCCAGCTTTGAAATTGGCATTGTGATCTTAAATACCAAGGAAAGCAGTGTACAAGGCAGTGTGCTAATAAGTATGCTACATAAATTATGCAACTTAATTCTCATAGCCTCCTTATGAGGTAGGTGATTACCCCCCTATTGTAGGTAGGAAAACAGAGAAGGTACGTAGGCCTAAGAAATTATTTAGCTATTAAATGGTGAAGCTAGTACAGTGCCATGTTGTAAGCATTCAAAAACTGTTTGTTCCAAAGAAAGGGAGTAGATACTAGGAAGTAAATGAAAACAGTTGCTATGGACTGGACATTCAGGAAGTTTATTACTGGAGAAATTGTTGTAATAATTTATTACTAGGAGATAGTATATAAGGTAGAAGAGACTAGTTTCAAGTGAACTTGTGTTTTCAACATAGGAAAGGCTTATTTGAAAGAAGGGAGGAGTTTAGTGGGGGGGCATTGAAGCTGTTGAAGAAACATGGGGTTCATTAAACATAATGGAGAAATTACTTTTGGGGGAGAAGTACAACTTTTTCTGAGACAAAAGGAATGATAGGGATATAAATGTGGAGATGTGTTAAAGATCTGGCTAGAGCAAATCCAGAATGGTTTTTCTTTCCTAAAAATCAGAAATCGGAAGCAAGATCTTTTTTTGAGATGGGTGGTGAGAGGCTGAAGGAGAGAGAATGAGATGTGGAACTGCTGCAAGGTGTAGCCTTAAGGACCTATGTTGGCCAAATGTTTACTTAGAATAGTTCTCATAGTCAAAGTTTCTTCAATTTGAGTAGAGGCGGGGAAAAAAAAGTTAGTGATTGTGAGTATTTTAACCCAGTTGAAACTCAGGATTTTGGGAGTCTACAGAAGGTGTAGGACCCAAATGAGGTAGATGAGCAAGAAAGCTAAATTAAATAAGAGAAGTCAAAGACAATATCCACCCTCCAGCCTATGGACTGCATAATCCATTAGGTAGAAGATTTTTCTCTTAGAAAAAGCACATGAAAGTTTATTTTTTATAAATGTGAGAATACCTATTTTGAAATAAGATTTGAAGCTACTTAGGATTTTTTTTTCTTTAAAATATAACCATAACGGGTCTTAAGTTCTTTAATATGAATATGCACTAATGAGTTAGTGTAAAAATAATTCAGATTTACTCCTAGGCGAATTTGTTTAGCATTTCTTTTTCCCTCCATCTTTACTTTATATAGAGAAACATTTGTTAATTTTATAATGAGAAGTGTTTCATAGGATACATGCAAATATTTGGCAAAGTTTAACAAAGTTGATTCAGTACTGTGAGTTACTGTTTGCTTTAAAGATACTAACTAATCTCTGTGACCTTACTGCTGCTGCTGCTGCTTCATCTTCTTTTTAAATAGACTGTTCGGATTGCACAAGAAAGTCATCAATATGGTACACAATTTACTATCCAGTCACGACTCAGACCCACGGTACTCTGACCCCCAGACAAAGGCGAGGGTGGCCATGTTGTATCTGCCTCTGATTGGCATCATCATGGAAACTGTTCCTCAGCTTTATGACTTTACAGGTACTTCGTGTATTTAAAACACATCTAAAGGAAATCTCGGTGTTTCCAAGTTTTAGAAATATCTCGAAGCTTAAAGATCTTATTTTAGGAAAAACAATACAAGGAAATGTGCACTGACATAAGTAAACAGTAAATATTTAACTATATTACTGAATAACTTTTGACTACGTGAGAGAATTCACTGCAGGCTTTCCTTAAGTAGTTCTTATGATGAGTTTTTAGATGATTTATAACACTTCAGTACCTACCTATTAAAAAGTAGGTTTTTTGGTATGAGACTGTACTGTGCATCCGAAAATATGTATATAAGAAAAGACAGCAGATGTCTACCACCGTCAGTCTCATTTTTATTCATATATATAATTGAAATTAATATTTACCTGAATAACAAGAATTAGGTTTGTTGTTAACACAGGGGTAAGAAATTGAAGTTACATTGCTTTTTTAAAAACTAGAACTCACAAAGTTTTATTGCTCTTGCTTTCCATATTTAGAATTTCTTGGATTCCTTCATTTGTCCTAAATAAAACGCTGTAGTTTGCATTTAAAAAAAACAAAAACATTTATTGAGTACCCATTACATATTAAGAACCTTAACAGAGGGGTGATACAAAGGTAACCAACTCAGTGTCTTAGGGGACTGACAGTGAGTAGTTCAACCAGTATTTTTAGCACCAAAGTGGGCTTCCTAATCTGAAGGCAGAAATGTTTATATTATTATATCTTCTTTGACTAGCAAGTTCTCTACAAAACTGTAAGTTATTACTGTAGGAATGAGTTAATGTTTAAAATATTGTTGAAAATAAAATCTAATGATAAATATTTCAGGTTAACAGGTTTTTCTTTTAAAGAGTTATAGAGAATAGGAAATTGCTCAATAACTGTTAATTAATAGTTAATGAACCAAGCGGAAATTTTGTTATTTGTTTTGGTTTTATTTTTTCTAGAAACTCAAAATCAACGAGGAAGACCAATTTGTATAGCCCCTGATGACTATGAAAGTGAGAGCGGAAGCATGATAAGCCAGACAGTTGCCATGGCAATTGCAGGAACATCAGTTCCTCAACTAACGAGGCCCGGCAGTTTCCTCCTCACATCATCGGTAAGAACAACCCTCCTGCAGAAGTTTTTTCTAGGAAGACAGGTATTTACAAGGATGTACCCTTAAAGAACAGGTTGTTGTATTAGCTGATGCAAGAGTACTCTGGGTTTCATTCACTTTGTGGAAACTAAGATTCTGAGAATATTGTTTATCTTGTACTGAGTTGTTTTAAAAATTACTTATACCTCAGGGTTTATGGTATAAAGCTCTGGATTCCATCATTCAGAATTTTGGAAGTTAGCTTATTATATATGACCCATTTTCTTTATTTTCAGAATCCTTTTTGTTCTTCAACCCTAAGAAATATTTTCAGTTATTTAGCAATTGAAATGCTTTTTTTAAATCTCTGAAGATTTATACTGTTTTATGTTTAAAAAAAATCAGTAGGTACTCTGCCCCTGTAATTATTCTCCCCCTTAAAGAGGGAAGGATATGGGAGCAGAGAGGAAACAAACTGCCGATAGAGCAAGATCAAGTTCTAAAAGACTTCCTTTCAGAAAAATGCAATACTTGTGGAAGCTGTCCTGACAACTACAAGTTTTATTGAGATAGTTTACATATCGAAAGATTCACCCATTTTAAGTGTATGGTTTCATGGTTTTTAATGTATTTTACAGAGCTGTGTGGCCATCACCACAATCTAGAGTATTTCCATCACCCCAAGAAGATTGCTTATGCCTATTAAGAGCCACTCCCTATTTCCCCCCAGCCTTAGGCAGCAACTCACCTACTTTCTGTATGTATATCTGTATAGACTTGCCTATTCTGACATTTCATATAAATGGAATTATACACTGTGATCTTTCATGTCTGGCTTCTTTGACCACACGTAAAGTTGAGATTCAGCCATGTTGTTGTGTGCATCAACACATCTTAATTTTTTTTTTTTTAAGTTGCCAAGTAGTACTCTTTTGTATTACTATACCAGATTTTTATCCATTTGTCAGGTGATGAACATTTGGATCCTTTCCAGTTTTTGGCTGTTAGGAATAATGCTGCTATGAACGTTTCTGTGCTTGTCTTTGTGTGCACGCATGTTTTTGTTTCTCTTAGATAGGTATCTAGAAGTGAACCTGCTGGGTTATATGGTATCTCTGTGTGTAACATTTTCAGACACTTCTAAATTCTTTTAAAAGTGGCTGCCCCATGTTAACATTCTCACCAGCAATAAATAAAAATTTTTGTTTCTCAAATCCTCCCCAACACTCATTACTGTCTCTTTTTTTATCATAACCACCTTGGTATAGAGTAGTATCGCAGTGTGGTTTTGATTTGCGTTGCCCTAATGTCTGCCGATGTTGAGCATCTGTTCGTTTGTTTATCAGCGCATCTCTTTTGTATGCCTTATTTAGAGAAAAGTTCATCCATCTTTGTTACCATTTTAGTATTGTGTCACTCATTTTCTTGTTATCGGTTTGAAAGAGTTCTATATATATTCTGAGTACAAATCTCTTACGTGATTTGCAAGTATTTTCTCACATTTTGTGGACTTTTTGCTTTCTTGTTGGTGTCATTTGAAGTGCTGAATTCCAGTTTATCAGTTTTCTTTTATCACTGGTACTTTGTATACTTAGTATGTATAACATCAAAAGTACATGCACAATTAAGGTATCATTAATAGAAGAAACAAGAGTGTACCCACCACCCAGCTTCAGGATAGAACACTGCAAATTCCTTGAAAGTTTCCAGTCTGCCCTCTGTTCAGTCCCTGTCTCTGCCCAAAATGACCACTGCACTCAATTTTTTTTTACCTTCCTTTTCATTTTTAAAAACTTTTCTTGTGTGAAATATATGTTAAAAAGTACATGAAACATAAATGTACAAATTTACAAAATATTGTGAAATGAACACCTTTGTAATCAGCACTCAGGACAAAATACAGAACGTTGGCTGCCTTTCAGAAATCTTTAGCATGCCCTTCCCTACTACAGCTATCCACCAAGCTGCCCTCTATCCTAACTAATGGAGTAACTGCTTATTTGCTTATACTTTTGCCATTCAACTTTGCATCCCTAAATACTGTAATTTATTGTTGTCATATCTTTAGTTTTTATTCATTATAAAATGTAGCTATCATTTACTGACTTTCATTTCTATATGTCATTAAGTTGATTGACTATAGTTCAATTTATTTACCCATTCTGTTCTTAGAGGCATGAATGGCTTCTGATCTTTGGTTATTTCAAATAGTAATCCTATAGATTTCTTTTTTTTTTTTTCACCCTGTAGATTTCTTTACCTGTATCTTGTATATATATGCACTTTTATTAGATTATTTCCTAGGAGTTGAATTTGCTGTGTTAAAGAATATGTATGTATCTTTATACCAGATATACCTGGATATTTTTCCAAAGGGTTTGTTTCAATTTATACTTTACCTACAGTATGAGAGTTCCCATTCTTTCACATGTTCATCAGCATTTAGATTTTTCAGACTTGAAGATTTTTTTCAATCTGATACTTTATAGTTGTATCTCATTTCAGCTTTCGTTTCCCTGGTGCCTTATGAGGGTGTGCACTTCTTCATATACATGTTGGCCATTTGAATTTTCTCTGTTGAGGTGTTGAGGTTCTAGCATTTTTTCCCAATTTGCCATTTGGTTGTCTGCCTTTGTTTATAATTTGTATGAGTTTATATGTTTTGGATCAAATCCACTGTCAATTATATGTGGTTCAAATACATCTTTTTTTTAAATTTGTGACTTGCCTTTAACACTTACTTAACGGTGAATTTGGTGACTAGAGTGCCTTATTTAAAACACTTAAAAATTTGTCAGTCTTTTCCTTTACAACTAGTGTTTTTTTGTATCTTTAAAAATTTGATCCCTATTCTAAGATTTTGAAGATATTTCCTGTTACCTTTCCAATTTTTTTTTGTTCTTACATATTTAATCCTAAAATATACCTGGAATTTTTTTATGAACAGTAGAATCTGGGGATTCAGGTTTGTTCAGTCATTCATTTATATTAAGCCAAATTATCTCAGCACTGTTTATTAAGGGAAACTACCTCAGTATGGCCTGTCATGTAGAAAAAGGTCTCATGCATATAAAAAAAGGTTTTTTTTTAAAATATATATATATATATTTTTTAAGATTTTATTTATTTATTTGACAGACAGAGATCACAAGTAGGCAGAGAGGCAGGCAGAAGGAGAGAGAGGGGGAAGCAGGCTCCCTGCTGAGCAGAGAGCCCGATGCGGGGCTCGATCCCAGGACCCTGGGATCATGACCTGAGCCGAAAGCAGAGGCTTAACCCACTGAGCCACCCAGGCGCCCCTAAAAAAAGGTTTTTAACATAAATTTTAAAATCAGCTTATGATGTTCCACTAAAGTAAATAAACAAAAACCAATGAACCTGTGAGGATTTTGGCTGAGATTGTAATGAGTATATGGATCAATTTTGGTGAAAATTGGTATTTTTGCACTTCTAAATCTCTTAATCCTTGAACATGATGGATCTCCCTATTATTTAGATCTTCTTTAACATCTGTGAATATAGAAACTTTTATAGGTTTTTTTTTTTGTTTTAATGTTTTATTCATTTGGGAGAGAGAAACAAGGCACAAGCAGGGCGAGAGGCAGAGGGAGAGGGAGAAGCAGACTCTCCCCTGAGCAGGGAGCCTGATGTGGAGTTCAGTCCCAGGACCCCGGGATCGTGACCTGAGCCTAACACAGACGCTTAACCAACTGAGCTACCCAGGAGCCCCTATAGTTTTCACTAAAGAAGCCTAGTACAGGGACACCTGGGTGGTTCAGTGGGTTAAGCCTCTGCCTTTGGCTCAGGTCATGATCTCAGGGTCCTGGGATCGAGCCCCGCATCAGGCTCTCTGCTCAGCAAGGAGCCTGCTTCCCCCTTACTCTCTGCCTGCCTCTCTATCTACTTGTGATCTCTCTCTGTATCAAATAAACAAATAAAATCTAAAAAAAAAAAAAAAAAAGAAGAAGCCTAGTACATCTTTTATAGATGTGATTTTGGTCCTTGATATTTTTTATTTTTATAAAATTATAATTATAAAATTACATGTGATACATATATATATAATCTTATGAGTGTCCTCTTTTTCAAAAATTCTTTTTCCAACTGTTGATTAATTTTGTGTGGAAATAGAATTAATTTTATACAGTGATGCTTATTTCCAGCAGAATTGCTAAACTAATAACATATGTGTAGATTTTTTTCTACATACACAGTCCTATCATCTGTGAATAATGGCAGTTGGTTTCTTACTTCCAAGTTCTTTCCATAACTAACTTTACTGGCCAGAACCTCCAGTACATTGTTGAATACAACTGACAGTAGTTGGCATCCTTAAAAGTGCAAACTTGCAACATTTCATTCTTACACGTAAATGCTCTAGTTTTGGGGGGATCTTTTGGTGTTTGGTTTTTTTCAACTATCCTCTCTTACACTACGAAAGTCGTCTTTCTGTTCCTGGTTTGCTAAGAGTTCTGTTTTTTAATTATGACTAGGTGAATTTTATCATGCTCTCTTTGGATCCATTGAGACGCTTGTGTTGTTTTGCTTTTAAATCTTCTACTGTGACCCCTTTCAATTGATTTCCTAGTGTTAAACCTGCCTTCAATTACCGAATTAAACCGACTTTTTCCCGTGATTGTATATTAATGGATTTTGCATGGCATAATTTAAGATTCATGTATTTACGCTTGTAGGTAAACAACTGCTTGTGATATTTTTCTCATAATGTTCTTTACAGGTTTTGAAATCAGGGTTAGGTTAGCCAATTTAAAAGGGAGTTTACGCTTTTATTCTTTTCTCTGGAAGGATGTGTTTAAAATTGGAGTTATTTCTTCCTGGAATATTTGGAGAACCTGTGGGTGATGCCATCTGTACTTGTAGTTTTCTTTTTTGAAAGTTTAAAAATTACTGATTTAATTTCTTTAATGACTGTAAGACTGTTCAACTGTTCTATTTCCTTTTACACTGATTTTTGTAAATTTTACTCCAGTAGAAAAAGTCTGTATGATCTGTAGTGGATATAAATAGTTTCATATCTGTAGTTGGCTTTTTGTACCCTTTGTCTTGCATCAGACTCAACAAAAATTTGTGTATATCTTTAGTCTTCATAAAAACTAGTTTGGGCCCTGTTGATCCTCACTTTTTTTTTTTTTTAAGATTTTATTTATTTATTTCACAGATAGAGATTACAAGTAGGCAGAGAGGCAGGCAGAGAGATGGGGGGAAGCAGGCTCCCTGCTGAGCAAAGAGCCTGACGTGGGGCTCGATCCCAGGACCCAGGGATCATGACCTGAGCTGAAGGCAAAGGCTTTAACCCACTGAGCTACCCAGGCACCCCTTGATCCTCACTTTTGAATGCTTATCTTTTTTTACTGTCTTCTATTTTCTTTGGGTTTATATTGTTCTTTTTCTAACTTGAGGTGGGTGCTTAGCTCACTAATTTTCATCATTTCTTCTTTAGTACATATTATAAGCCTGTACATTTTCCTTTAGTTATTGTTTTAGTTACGTGCCACAGTTTATATGGAGCATTTTTATTATTCAGCTCAAAAATAGATCTAAAGTGCATTATGATTTTTTTTTAGATTTTTAGGCTCTAAGTTTTTGTTCTAAAATGTTTAGTCTTTCTCCAAAGAAGACCTACAAATGGCCAAGAGACACATGAACAAATGCTTAACATCATTTGGCATCAGAGAAATACAAATCACAACCGCAATGAAATAACCACCTCACACGGGTCAGAATGGCTTAAATTAACAAGTCAGGAAACAACTGATGTTGGCGAGGATGCAGAGAAGGGGAACTCTCTTACACTGTTGATGGGAATGCAAACTGGTACAACTACTCTGGAAAACATAGAGGTTCATCAAAAAGTTAAAAATAGAGCTACCTTATGCCTCAGCAATTGCACTATTAAATATTTTTCCAAAGGATGCAAACATAGTGATTTGAAAGGGCACATGTACCCCAGTGTTTATAGCAGCATTGTCCACAATAGCCAAACTAAGGAAAGAGTCCATCTGTCTCTTGACAGATGAATGGATAAAGAAGTTGTGTGTACACACATACACACACACTGGAATATTACTGAGCCATCAAAAAGAATGAAATCATGCAAATGGAACTAGAGGGTATTATACTAAGCAAAATAAGTCAGAGAAAGACAAATACCATATGACTTCACTCAGGTGGAGTTTAAGAAACAAAACAGATGAACATAGGAGAAGGGAGGGGAGAAAATAATATGAAAACAAAGAGGGAGGCAAACCGTAAGAAACTTTTAACACTTGGAAACAAACTGAGTGTTGTTGGAGGGAAAGTGGACAGAGGGATGGGGGATGGAGGGATGAACATTAAGGAGGACATGATAATGGTAATGATAATGATAATGATCACTGGGTGTTGTATGCAACTGATGCATCACTATATTCTACTGTTAAAACTGATAATACAGTAGGTATTTATTAAATTGAATTTGAATAAAAAAATTTTTTAAAATTCTAATCATAAGGTGAGGTGCCTGGGTAGCTCAGTCAGATAAGCATCCAGCTTTTGATTTTGGCTCAGGTCATGATCTTAGGATTGTGAGATCAAGACCTATATAGGCTCCTCACTGGCAGAATGTGGAGCCTGCTTAAAATTTGCCCTCTTGGCTCATTTGGTTGGGCAAGTGCCTTTGGCTGAGGTCATGATCCCAGGATCCTGGGATTGAGCCCCAGCAAGTAGCCTGCTTCTCCCTCTCCCTGCTACTCTGCTTGTGTGTGCGCTCGCACTCTCTCCCCCTCTCTGTCAAATAAATAAAATTATTTTTCAATTTTTTTTTTTTAATTGCTCTCTCCCTCTCCCTCTGTTCCCCCCACAAAATGTGTGTGTGTGTGTGTGTGTGTGTGTGTGTGTGTGTGTGGTCATAGGAAAATTTCTCATGATCCTGTGTTTCTGATTTTGGCCTGATTCCATAATCAGAACTTTGTGTAATTTTATTTTGTTATATTTAGGGCAACTGGTTTTTATGGTCTTATATATAGTGAGTTTTTGCAAATAGCTCATGTATTTCAAAATGCATAGTCTTCATTGTTATGTATTTGTCCATTACACCTAATATTTCCAATTTGTTAATCTTACTGTTTATTTTTTTTTTAAAGATTTTATTTATTTATTTGACAGACAGAGATCACAAGTAGACAGAGAGGCAGGCAGAGAGAGAGAGGGAAGCAGGCTCCCCGCCGAGCAGAGAGCCCGATATGGGACTCGATCCCAGGACCCCGAGATCATGACCTGAGCCGAAGGCAGCGGCTCAACCCACTGAGCCACCCAGGCGCCCTAATCTTACTGTTTAAACCTTTGTTTCTCTTTACTGAATTCTGTCTGCTTATTCTAATACCACACTACAGTCATGGTTTTTTAATAACTTGTCATTTTGTCAGGTTTAGTTTCATATGACACCTTATTATGAAATATCTAATTTTAAATTATGTTTTTTTGATGGATTTCATCTTTTATCAAAGTGAACTGTAATACTTTTTTTTTAACTTTCAAGTCTACTTTGTGTATTATTTAGTTATGCTAGGTTTCTTCTGAGATACGAGTTTTTCCATCCTTTCAGCATTTTTTTCTTGTGTTTTAAATGTTTGAAATTTATGTTTTAGATATCTTTTATAAATAGCATGTAGTTAGATTTTCTCTTAAATTTTTAAAATCTGTTTATTTTTATCTCACTAGAGTTTTTAAAATCATTTAATTTAGTGTAACTAAATTTAATATAAATTTAATATACTTAACATTTTTTTAAAGATTTTATTTATTTATTTGACAGATCACAAGTAGGCAGAGAGACAGGCAGATAGAGAGGGGGAAGCAGGCTCCCCGCTGAGCAGGGAGCCCGATGCAGGGCTCGATCCCAGGACCCTGGGATCATGACCTGAGCCAAAGGCAGAGGCTTTAACCCACTGAGCCACCCAGATGCCCCTGTACTTAACATTTTAATGTCACTTCATATTATCCCATCCCTTCTGTCTCTTTTGTCTCCTTATTTTCTTTTGTTTTTTTTCTACTTCCATTTTTTCCTCATTCTACACTTTCTTTTCTGCTAGTTCGGAAGTTATACATTCTGTTTGTATTCTTTTTGTGATTGTGTTACAAACTATAGTGCGCTTCCTTATATTAAATTCCACTCCAATCATTCCATTTACTTTCACATTGGTTAATAGAAGGCTATCAGAAAAGGTTGCATATTTATTTACCTTTAAAAAAATTTTTTTTTATTTACCTTTTTTAAGTAGGGATTTATCCCTACTTAAATGTTATTTTCAGGCACTTTTAATTGTATATATCATTAAACCTCAAAAAAATTCTTGTTACTTTTGTGGCTGTATAAATTTAATTATCATTTGGATTTGTTCATATGTTCACCACTGTATTTCCTCTTCTCCCAAATTTGTGACTGTTCATAAGAAATATTTTTCTTCTTTGTGAAATACCCTTTAGAATTTCCTGTTCTATGCTGATGAACTCTGTTTCCTTGAAAAATGTGTGACGTTCATTCTTAAGGTTTTTGTTTTTGTTTTTTCAAAATAGCATCTGAGTTTCCTGTTTTGTTCTAGCATGCTAAGGTCATTGTTTCTGCTGTCTTCTCATTTCCATTGCTGATATTTTCCCCCTCTTCTTTATGATATTTTCCTTAGAATTGATCTTCTGTGGTTTCACTCTTCCATCTAGTTTTAAAGACTTTTTTTTTTTTTTTTTTTTTTTTGACAGAGAGAGAGGTCACAAGTAGAGAGAGAGAAGGGGAAGCAGGCTCCCTGCCGAGCAGAGAGCCTGATGTGGGCTTTGATCCCAGGACTCTGAGATCATGACCTGAGCCGAAAGCAGAGGCTTAACCCACTGAGCCACCCAGGCGCCCTTCCATCTAGTTTTAAATTTATTTATTTATTCTGCTTGGTATTTTTTGGACTTCTTAAATCAGTGGTTCAGCATCTTTCTTCAGTTCTATGAAATTCTCAACTATTATGTGCCCAAGTATGTCCTCTTCTCCATTCTGTCTCTCTTTTTGTATTCCAATTCAACATCTGTTAGTCCTCTTTATCCTGTCCTCTGTGTCTGCTCTTGTTCTGTGTAGTCCATCTTTTTGTTGACCTGTGCGTCATGCTAAGTTGTTTCTTTTGATCTATCTTCCAGTTTATTCGTTTCTTCTAACTGTATCTAGTATTACATTAAAGCAGTCCATGGGGTTCTTAATTTGGTTATTGTGTAATTTGGTTCAATGAATTTATGTAGGTGACTCATTTACAAGTGCATGCACCCGTGAGAGGCAGTGAACATAGAAAAGTGCTCAGACTCTCTCTGGAGCACTCTTTCTGCATTTGAATCTCAGTCCTGGTATTTACTGCAAAATACATGTACGAAATACTTCTCGATGTCTTGATTTTCTGGTCTATAAGATGGGTTACGTAATAATATTTATCTCTTTGGGTGGGTGCAAGGGATAAATAAGTTCATATGCGTAAAGTGTTCAGTACAGTGAAGGGCACAGAGTAATAAGCATCTTACGAGTGTCGACTAACCTCATTTTCATCATCCAGGACAGCAGAGCGATTAGGTTAGTGGTTGAGATCATGACCCCAGCAGTTAAGTATGTTCAGCTTTCCTCTGTGTTTTCCTCTCAACATCCCTTCCACTGCTTTCTTCTTATTATTTAGTATATTTACTTCACCAAATATTAGAATGTAGTATAATGGTGAAGAATAGAAGATTAAGCGTCTGGTTAACCTGGACTAAAATCCTGGTTTACTCTCTAGCTTTTCATTTCCCTACCTGTAACCTAGAACTAGCAATAGTTAGTACCAACTCCTAAAATCATTGTGAGCATTAAATAAGAAGAAATGATTAGCATAGAGTCTAGTACATTGCAAATTTTGTTGTGTTTTGTCATCATTATTATCATCCTGTATTCTTGTTTGTAAAACTGAGATGATACAAGCTGCTTGGTAATATTGTTGGAGGACTACATGAAATAATGTAAGAAAAAAGAGCTCAGCATGATGACCGGAGCAGAATAAATGCGGAACAAATGGTTTTATAGACAAGTTTTTGTTAGTTTTTCCCTTGTAGTTCACGGACTATATAGTAATACAGACCGAAGACTAAAAATAACACCTTCACCTTATCTGCTCTAACAGTGGCCCTTGAGAGGAAACTGTGGTTCTCTAAACCTGGTAAACATTTTGTTACTACTTTCTATTCTTACATCACTTTTACTGAATGCTTTTTTCCTTTTACCATATTATATCAGACATGATGAGAATAGATACATCAGTTTTAATAGTAGGATCTTTTAGTTTTTTCCCTTGATGTTTTCTATTAACGTTTATTTATTGTCTACTGGAAGCCCTACCATAAATTAAAACAATCTTTCAATGCCAGGAAAAGTTTATTAAACCTCAGGACCTGAAGTTTAAGGTTCTATGTGACTTATTCAAGTATTGTCTAAATCAGATGGTGGGTTTATTATTTTTTTAAAGATTTTATTTGGCTGAGAGAGAGCAAAAGAGAGAGAATGCACCTTTCACAAGTTGGGGAGGACAGAGGGAGAAGGAGAAGCAGGGAGCCCGAGGTGGTTCTTGATCCCAGGACTCTTGACATCATGACCCAAACTGAAAGCAAACGCTTAACCGACTGAGCTCCCAAATGGTGTCCCTCAAATGGTTCTTTTTAAATATTTGCTTTTTTCTGCAATTTTTGTTTTATTGCATTTAGCAGAAAACACCTGACAACCCTCCAAAAGAAAGAGCCATTGATCAATCTGTCTCATTCTACTGTTCTTTATTTTCAGAGCGGCAGGCAACATACTACCTTTTCAGCAGAATCCAGTCGGAGCCTTTTGATCTGTCTACTTTGGGTTCTCAAGAATGCAGATGAGACAGTTCTACAAAAGTGGTTTACAGATCTCTCAGTCCTGCAGCTAAACCGGCTACTAGATTTGCTTTATCTCTGCGTATCTTGCTTTGAGTACAAAGTAAGTGATCACTGTGCCATTGCAGGGAAGAATGAGAAAGCAACCATCACATGGAAAAGGAAGAAGAAAATTTCCTCAATGTCTCTTCTTTTCTAATGTTTAAATTTTAGGGAAAGAAAGTGTTTGAAAGAATGAATAGTTTGACCTTTAAGAAATCAAAAGACATGAGAGCAAAGCTTGAAGAAGCTATTCTTGGGAGCATAGGTGCTAGGCAAGAAATGGTGCGCCGAAGTCGAGGACAGCTTGGTACGTACACAGTAGCTACTCCTTCTGGTGAGAATTTTTTCAGTTTCCTTAAACTATATATTATAGTAATCATTGTTGCAAGTCTTCAAAGATTCTACACTTTTTAAAGTGTTTTTTACTGTTTTGTTTGTTTTAGAGAGGAAGGGGGGTGAGGAGCAGAGGGAGGACAGAGAGAATCTTAAGCAGGCTCCACACCTGGAGCCTGACATGGGGCTTGATCTCACAACCGTGAGATCGTGACCAGCTCCGAAATGAGGAGTTGGATGCTTAACCAACAGAGCCACCCAGGCACCCCTTAAAAAGTGTTCTAAATGAAATGGTGCATTAATTTGAGGAACCACTTCTCTGTAAGAATTCAAGTTAGAGTTCTAAATAGGGTGAACATATTTCCCGATTTATTCTGGAGAGTCCCAGTTTATTCCTGTTACCCTTGTGTATATTAATAGCACCCTCTCCCCTTTTTCAGACTTCTTAAAAGCAGTTTTAGGTTCACAGCAAAACTGAGCTAACAATATAGAGATTTCCCATATACTCCCTAACACACATGCATTGCCATCCCCACTATCGACATCCCCCGTTGAGTGGTGACTTGTTAAACTTGGTACTGAACCAGTACTGAGACATCATTGTCACCCAGAGTCCATAGTGGACCTTAACGTTTCAGTCCTAGTGCCATACTTTCTACATAGCATCACTTTTTACTCTTAAAAACTTCCTATTTGGGACGCCTGGGTGGCTCAGTTGGTTAAGCAGCTGCCTTCGGCTCAGGTCATGATCCCAGTGTCCTGGGATCGAGTCCCACATCGGGCTCCTTGCTCAGCGGGAGCCTGCTTCTCCATCTGCCTCTGCCTGCCACTCTGTCTGCCTGTGCTCACTCTGACAAATAAATAAAATCTTAAAAAAAAAAAAAAAAACTTCCTATTTGGCATAATAAGTTAATATACCCTGTATTTAAGGGAAATATATTGTTCATCAGACTCAAATTTATCAGGGAGAGAAACAGGTTAGTAGCATTTGAGGTCTGTTTCTAATCCCAGGTACTGGTATCCATTAGCCATATAAAACCTTGGCCAAACCACTTATTCTCACTTTCCTTTTCCTCATCCACTTGTGATTGTTTTGAGAACTTAAAAGGTAGTTTAATTAACTGATCTTATCATCACTGTAGTGACTGTGTGTGTAAACATTCATAAATTCTAGACTGACAAATAATAGTGTTGCTGGGAGCTCCTTAAGGTCAGGGACATGGCTTAGTCGTCTGTGTATATGACACAAGCTAATCGTTCAATATATATTGCACATTTACATGAATATTTTTAATGTTTCTGATAGGCCATAAACACAGATAAACACATAAACTCATAAATATCATTTATCTGTGTAAACTTAAATATCTTTTATATGCTGTCCTGTATGTTTGGAATTTCATAAGAATACAAAACCTTTGCCTTTAGAATTAAAAGCACCATTTTTTTTCACTTTTTGTTTATATACAGTCTACAGTGTACTTAACATTTTCTTTTAACTCCTTTATTACATACAATAACCCTCTATGAAAGCATTATAATTAACTCTTATTTAGGTCATTAATTTTCACCAAAATCTAATGAATGATTATCCTTGCCTTTAAGTTAAAGAAAATGAAACTCACCAGAGGTAAATAACTTGCCTAAGGTCATAAACTAAGGGACAAAACCAGGCTCTTTTGACTTCCAGTGTAGTTCTCTATATTGTACTACAGTTCTTTCTAAGGTTTAATGTCAGAGAGAGTGGCACTGTTAACAGTATGTTACTTTTTTAAAGCCTGTGGCCTTAGGACAGCTATCCTTGTATGAATATAAGAACTGAAGTTCTCTATGTAGAATCTAAAATAAATAAGTGAATAAACTCATAGAGACAGAGGACAGATAGGTGGTTGCCCTAGGTGTGGGGAGAGGTATGGGCAGAATAGGTGGAGGATATAAAACATGTAAGTACCGGGGATGTAATGTACAGTGTGGTGCCTACAGTTAATAATCCTGCATGGTGTGTTTGAAAGTTACTAAGAGAGTATGTCTTAAGTTGTCATCATAAAAAAATTACAATGCATGATGATGTATCCATTGGTGATGGATGTTAACTAGATTTATAGTAGTGATCATTTAATAAAGTATAGATATATCGAATCATTATGCCTCTGAATCTAATATAATGCTATATGTCGGTCTTATTTTTTTTTTAAGATTTTATTTATTTATTTGACAGACAGAGATCACAAGTAGGCAGAGAGGCAAGCAGAGAGAGGAGGAAGCAGGCTCCCCGCTGAGCAGAGAGCCCGATGTGGGGCTCGATCCCAGGACCCTGCGATCATGACCTGAGCGGAAGGCAGAGGCTTTAACCCACTGAGCCACCCAGGCGCCCCTTTTTTTTTTTTTTTAAATTGAAGTTCTTGGGGTGCCTGGGTGAACTGGGTGAACTCTGAATTTTTACTTTTTTTTTTTTCCCCATCCTTCCAACCAATTTTAAGTCTTGGGTTTTTCAAAAAGGAGCACTAGTTTTCTACTTAAACTGAAATCATGGCTGATTCTATCATTTAAGTGTGTATCTCTCACAATTCTAAATGGCTTCTTCATTTCTGCTGGATTTGTATGAACCAGTTCTATTGCTGCTACCCCTTATAGGAGCCCCCAGCATTCAGGCTGCTTTCCATCCCAGAAACCTTGGGAGAAAGCCCCCAACTTTCTCCTGTCCTGCCTTCTGTGGACCAAAGGGAGTAATTACTTTAGGAATCCTTCTTATTTTGTTTATATATTAAACAAAAACTTGTTGAACTCTCAGTATTGCCAGACACATTGTCAACCCTGAACATTAAGGGGTGAACAAAATAGGCATATTCTCCATTCTTCAATAGCTTATATTCTTGTGATCATAAGGGCTGTGGAGAGAAATAAAGCCAATTAAGAGGAAAGGAAGTGTTGGAGCCACCCAGGCAGCTCAGTGGGTTATATCTCTGCCTTTGGCTCAGGTCATGATCTCAGGGTCCTGGGATCGAGCCCCACATCGGGCTCCCTGCTCAGCTGGGATCCCGCTTCTCCCTCTCCTTCTCCCCCAATCTCCCTGCTTGTGCTCTCTCTCTCAATAAATAAAATCATTTTAAAAAGAAAAAAAGTGTGGGGGAGTTAGGGAATACGTTTCTGTGGAGGTGATGAATAACTGGCCTGTGAAAATTTGTGGGAAGAATAATCACATGAGAGGAACAACGGCCACTGCAGAGGTCGTCATCCAGGAACATGTAGAGGGAGACTGTACGTACACAGGGAACACACACACAATAACTGTGGTGGTGTAGGCGGGAGGGAGAGTAAGGTCCTACCACATCGGGCCTTATGAGCCATGGTTTAGGTTTTGAAAAAAATCAGGGTTAAGGTTTGCTTATAATAAAAGGGAGTTGGTTTTTTAATATTACATGTAACAAGTGTATTTCTTCTATAACTGCTGTGAAGAAGTTTTGATTAAAAAGTACTAGTGTTCTACTTGTGATGAAGATAAAATGGCTATGTATAAAGTTGGCATTGTGCAGTATTTCTTGTATACTTGCAAATATGCATATAGGTTGTCCAAATGAAATAACATTTTTAAAATGGTTTTGAAATTTATTTGACAGAGAGAAGCCCATCTGGAAGTGCCTTTGGAAGTCAAGAAAATCTGAGGTGGAGAAAGGATATGACTCACTGGCGTCAAAACACTGAGAAGCTTGACAAGTAATAGAACCTTCTATTTTATGTTACTGATGGGCTTTTTGGATTTCAAATGCAGGAGGAAAATCACTAATTTTAGTAGGCTTTTTTTTTTTTTAATATATTAGGTGTTCAAATCTTAGACAACAAAATACTTATATTTAGTTTTTAAATTTTAGATTAAAAAAGATTTGAGGGAATAAAATTCATGTGGTATAGTAAAGCAGAATGTTTGTTTCCGACAGTTGTCTCTAAATATCTTCTTTTGAAATATAGTCTGCAACAATTTCTGAATATGTTTTGGGAGTCACACTAACTAAATATTTCCATGTAATCAACAATTAGGAAGCTAATCTTTGCCCTCTTGGAGCTTAAAATTTAATTGAAGAAAGACAAAATACTCCAGGTCTTCTGTTTCTAGCATGAGACAAATCTGTTCGCTAACTGACCCTACTGCCAAAAACAATTAAAAATGTACTTCTCTGGCTCCGGGATCCCAAAGGGCTATACCTTCAGTGTACGGGAAGCTAGAAATAAACCCTTCTCACTGGCTAGGTAACCTCAGGTAAAATTGCTTGGCATGAAACGTGGCATTGAGTCAAGGGGCTAAAATTTTTCTCTTGAGTATTTGTAATTATAGGTTAGCCCTCAAGTACCTTGACTCACCCAATAAACTCTGAGAATATGGTGACCAGCTCATTCAAGTTTGCGCAGTACACCCACGTTGGTATTCCAGGGAGTCCCTCAGTTCTGTCCTAAAGCAAATCAGGATACTTGGTCATCCTATGTGATAACCATCTTGTGACCAGGCTGTGGAGGATTTTCACAGATAAACTTGCAGAAATATTAGCTTACACACAGTGACATCATAAACCATAGGAAAGACTGCCTTGTATAGCCAGCAAAGAGCAAGTCACAGACTCGGTTCTATATAGATGAGGGTGTGGATTACAAGAAACTGTCTTAGTCTCTTCAGGCTGCTATAACACAATAAAACACACTGCATTGCTTATAAACAACAGAAATTTGTTTCTGACCTTTCTGGTGGCTGGGAAGTTCAAGATAATGACATTATCAGATTTGATGTCTAGAGAAAGCCCTCATCTGGGTTACAGACTTAACCTTTTAAAGAGATTTATTTATTTATTCATTTATTTAGTGTGAGAGAGTGAGGGAGAGGGAGAAGAATCCTGAAGTAGACTTGAGCATAGAGACCAACACAAGGTTTTATTCCAGGACCCTGAGATCATGACCTAAGCCAAAATCAAGAGTCAGATGCTCAACCAGCTGAGCCAGCCAGGTGCCCCTGGATTACCGATTTCTTACTGTGTTCTTGGATGATGGAAGGGCAAGCATACTCCCTGAGCCTTTTGCGTAAAGGCACTGATCCCATTCAAGAAGGTTCTACCCTGAGGACCTAATCACCTTCCAAATGCCCCGCCTGCTAGTAGCATTGTCTTGGGCATTAGATTTTCAACACATGAATTTTGCAGGGACACAAATATGCAGACCATAGCAGGTTTTGAATTCAGTATAAACATTTAACAATTCTAAAGCTTTAAGTGTGTCCGCTTTTCTCTCTTTGTCCAAGTCCATTTCTTTGATTATTTTTCCAGATGTGTTTTGTTTTTTAGAATTCACAGAGCAGAGAGGTATTATACTATATTGTTTCCTTTTGTATTTGTATAATGTGTTTTCTCTGAATTTCTCTGTTTTAAGGAAGCTTTTGGTGGTGGTGGTGGTGGTGGTGATGGTGGTGTTTTCCTGATTCTTTTTGTTTAAGCAATGATGTTATTGTCATGTTTCTAAACAAAATCTTACGGGAATTTTAAATTTGATCATTATATATGTATTTCCCAATTTAATTTTATGTTGTATTTTCTCCTTATTTTATTTATAAGAGGCACCTGGGTGGCTCAGTTGGTTAAGCATCAGCTTTCAGCTCCAGTCGTGATCTCAGGGTCCTGGGATTGGAGCCCACATTGCATCAGGGCTCTCTGCTCAGCAGGGGGTCTGCTTCTCCCTCTGCTCCTTCCTTTACTCCTCCCCCCACTCGTGCTGTCTCTCTCACTTATTTTATCTCAAATAAATAAATCTTTAAAAAATTTTTTCATTTATAAAATGTAAATTCATGTACTCTTCTAAGTGCTAGTAATAAAGACTCAGAGGCTTGGACATCCAGAAACTTGGAAAAGTTAGCATTTAATATGTTCTTGTAATTCCACCTTGATTTATGTGTTTTTCTACGTTGGTATAATATAGTTTCTATATATATATTACCAATAAACAAGTGTCAGTTTTACCCTTTAAGTAAACTACTTTGTTGCATCAACTTGTTGTATTTCTAATGGGTGATTCAGTCCAGAGTTTTAGGGAAGAGTTCAGTTGTTTTCTGTATCAGAATTTTTGTAGGAAAATTTTTTGTATTTTTTTTTTAAAGATTTTATTTATTTATTGACAGAGAGAGATCACAAGTAGGCAGAGAGACAGGCAGAGAGAGGGGGAAGCAGGCTCACTGCTGAGCAGAGAGCCCAAAGCGGTACTCGATCCCAGAACCCTGAGATCATGACCTGAGTTGAAGGCAGAGGCTTAACCACTGAGCCACCCAGGCGCCCCAATTTTTTGTATTTTTGATACAAAAATATTGAAAATTTAGTTGCTTTAGAAAAAAATAAGTACTTTTATCTTAAATAAATAAATTGAAAATCCTTGAAATGGTAAGATGAGTACTAAACATTTGAGGGTTGCTTTACTTGAAGCAACCCTACATTTGAGCCCCCGTAGCACCACCTAGTGTCAGTGCTTTTCAGAATAAAACAGTGTCCTGTAGCAAACATCTCTGAAAGCTAAACATTTATGCTTTCAGTGGTATTGTGGGACTGAATGGGGTGAGAAAGTCTGTATTGACATGGTTGACAAAAAGAAAACACTTCTTGTGTAAAATACTGTCTTTGTTTTCTCTTACAATTTTTCTTTCAGGCAAATATTGAAAAATAGTTCCAAGTTTGTTTGTTTTTTTCCCTGTGTACCTTAAGTCTTTTTTGAATGGTGGTTCTGTGTAAATGTATTTTCTTATGATATTTTGTATTAGATCAAGAGCAGAGATTGAGCATGAAGCACTGATTGATGGAAATCTGGCTACTGAAGCAAACCTAATCATTTTGGATACATTAGAGATTGTCGTCCAGGTAAGACACACGAGGAATTTAAAGTATAGATTTGGTAAATTGGGGTTGTGCCAAAAGTATTTATTGAGCCATACAATTACATTGAACTATCAGTAGTTCGTAAAAATTTTTCTTTTTTTCTCGCTTAAATCCTATTCATTCTTTTTCCCCCTGTTCTTCCCTTAGTCAAATCAGCTGCTTTTCCCTAAAGTCCTCCTAGGTCTTTTCCTATTTTTTAAAAATTGTTTCCTTCTGTTCTGTCTCCCTAGCCAAATTGCAGGTACATCTCTATTTTATTCATCTGTTTTTAAATTGTAGACAGTTTCTGTAACAGAATCCAAAGAGAGCATCCTTGGTGGGGTCTTGAAAGTCCTACTACATAGCATGGCCTGTAACCAAAGCGCAGTTTATCTACAACACTGCTTTGCTACACAAAGAGCCCTGGTGTCAAAGGTAGGTCATTTTTGAACATGCAGTTTCATCAGACTTTGCTTTCTCTCTTTATGTTATGTAAGATCATCTAACACACTCGTTGGTTAATATAGTTAAAATGTTAATAATAGCTTAAGATATATGATTCTTCTTTGCCTCTTTCTACTATTTGCCTTTTGTAATTTCTTTCTTATTTGGATCACCCTTAACCACTTTTGGGCTTAAAAAACAATAGTTTTGTTGTGGAGAAGGGCCCAAAATTCATAATTAATTTTAAATATGGAGCTTTCCTTGTTTTCTGTTTATCTCATTCTATCTGTTCCTTATTAATTTGATTTGTTAAAGAATTTAAGGTGTAAGTAGTTCATTCCATTGGCATTAACTTACCCCATGATGAATGGAAAAGAAGGTACTTTTGTTTGTTCAGCTGCTGCAAATATTTATTTCCAGTGTTCATTTCCACCGGGAAGTAGGTATATTCTGAAATCTTGAAGGTACCTATTTTATCATAGTCATCTAATAATATGGAATGCAGAGCTGTCGGTGAAGGTTTAACCAGTGAGAATTACTTATATACCATTTTATAATAAAAACATTGCAGAATTATTTCATGTTGGTTACCACATTGTTTTGTGCATAGTATCTAATCTCAGATAGCCCTACAATCCCCTGTAGATAACAACATTAGGCCCATTTTATGGCTGAGGAAACTTGTCCAGCATCACACTACTAGTTAATGAGTGACATAATCAGTATTCAGACCCAATCCGCCTGGCTCTGTGGTCCACATTATTAAGCATTATTAAGCATCAGCAAATAGCACTTTACCATTCTTAAAAACTGGGCTATACTAACAACTCTCTAGTTCAGGCAATATTAACACGTGTTGGTGGTGTTCTGTTGTTACTGTTGTGTGGTGTTGTTTTTTACAGTTCCCTGAACTCTTGTTCGAAGAAGAGACCGAGCAGTGTGCGGACTTATGCCTCCGGCTTCTCCGACACTGCAGCAGCAGCATCAGTACGATACGCTCACATGCCAGCGCCTCACTCTACCTCCTCATGAGACAGAACTTTGAGATTGGCAATGTGAGTATTTATCCCCGGGTTTATAAGGGAATATAAGTTCTGCAGATATCTTGTAAATGTGTTTTGGGGGGAGCATGGCATTTTGTTTAAGTCTAGACTTTCTTGGTATTTCTTACTATGCGGCTGTCTTACAAAAATCCAAGTCTCCAGTTTTACTTCCTGTACTACAGATAACATAGAGTAGCACAACTTAGAATGTAAATGTATCCTGAGCTTTTGGAAAACTCACTTACTAGCATTTTTATTTTACTTACTGGTAATAACGAAAATCAAAGGTTTAAATGTCTTAGCTTGATATTCTATGATTATGGGCCAGTCTGAAGAATGCCGTGTTTTTATTAAAGCGTTTTATTTGATAATCTGTTCACTTGTAGTATTTTTTCTTTCAGTCAAATGTGTAACTCATTTATTTTTTACTTATATAAGTATTTAAGGCCTAGAATTGTCCTTTGAGCATTGTTTTTGGTATCTCGTTGTTTCTGATAGGTAATGTTTTCAGTATTTTTGTTTTATAGATACTTTGTAGTTTCAGTTTGTATTTTTAATCCAATGAGTTGACAGCCCTTTTTGTTTTAAAGTTTGGATGTTAATTTTTAGTTTTATTTCATTATGATTATACAATGTTAGATAACTATGTCTACTTTTTTGTGCTGTGGATGTGTAGTGTTACTCAAGCCCTTAAAAAGAGTGTTCTTTATTTCAGAGTACTGAGTTAAAATACTATATTAATTACATTATTTTTCTATATCCTTGCTATTTTGGTCCACTTGGTGGACTGCAAGAGGATTTAAAGCCTACACATAATTTATTTCTCCTCTACCTCTTATTTGGTAAATTCCTCTTATTTGGTAAATTGATATTCACAACTGTTATCTTTTATTACATTTTTTTTTGCTTTAATCATCTCTTATTTAGCTAAATATTGTCCTCTAGTTGTTTGTGCAAGACAATTCTTGGGAATAATATTTCCCAAGTTCTTGATTGTTGTTTTCTGCACCTAAAGGACAGCAATGAAGTTTTTTTGCTTCAGTCTTTGAATGAAAAAAAGAAAAAAGACTGGTGAGAAAGATCAGTAAAACACACCAGATAAAGAACACATAATAGAAAAAAGAAAAAGAGCTACTTGAATACCATTTTCTTCTGGCTTTAAATATTGTTATAGAGATACCTAAAGGTAGCCTGATATTTTCTTCCCCTTTAAATAACTTTTCCCCTCCCAGTCGCTAAAGGGATTCTCTTGAAATTTAAAATCAAATACCTTTTCTAGAATGTGTCATGGTATTGACCAGTTTTTGTTAATTTTCTCAGACACATGATATCTACTTTCAATTTATTTCAGAAAGTTTTCTTGAATATAAAATTGGGTATTTTCTTCCAGAGTTTGGGGTTTTTCTGCTGGGTACCAATTGTACATATGTTGAATCTATTTGGCTTTACTAGTTTTGTTTTGTTTTACTTTACTTTTTGCCCATCGTATTCTCTTTTCCTTTTTAACATTTAAAATTTCTATTTATTGTGGGTTTTTTTCCTCAGAATTTCTCGGTCCTATATACCCAGTGTGCTCTCCATGACATCCTTTCTTTCTTTTTCCAATTTTATCTTTTTTTTCTATTTCTTTTTAAGTAGTGTTAGTGCACATGTAAGCTCCTATTTTATGTCCTCTGATTTGTGCTCTTTCCTTGAGTTTATTTCTGCCTTGTTTTCCTTTCTAAATTTCATATTTTATAATTTATGGCAAAATATTTTATTAGAATTTTCATCTGTTTCATAACATTTTTCTATTAAATGTTTCTTGTCTGGTGAGTTTCACTGATCTTTCCTTTATTATCAGTCAACATAGAAGGAGTTGGATTGTCTTGGCCCACGTATTTGTAGGACGTTCCTTCAGGGATGTATTTCTCATGGGAATTTGCTATTGTAAATACATCTTGCCTAACTTCCTAAAGTTTCTGGTTAGTCCATTTCTATCCAGTTTTCCCAGATTTTTAGCTCATTTGTTTTCAAGACAAATAGCTTTGACTTCAAAGTGAGTCTCTTATTTAAAAGAAGTATTTTTCCCCATTATTTCAGAAATCTGTGCCCTAGCATCCCTCACTATTGCTTTCTTCTCCTTGCCTTCTTTTGAAACTACATCCTCTCTTAACCTGTCGTGCCAATCCTTCTTCATTTTTCTAATATATGGATTATATCAGACTCCTCATTTGCTGAAAATAAAGTATGTGGACTTTCTTCCTGTTCATCTTTCATTTTTGTATAAAATCCAGGAGAAGTAGGAAATTGCCATTTCACACTGTCCCTTTTTAACTGGAAGCCAAGTCCTTGTTTCTTAATTGAGAACAGAAGAATCCAATTACTTTATTGATCTTGTTTAG
This sequence comes from Enhydra lutris kenyoni, assembly GCF_002288905.1. Taxonomy (NCBI): domain Eukaryota; kingdom Metazoa; phylum Chordata; class Mammalia; order Carnivora; family Mustelidae; genus Enhydra; species Enhydra lutris. The sequence goes on along the minus strand of NW_019154093.1, from coordinate 30,971,602 downwards.
TTTTTGAAATAAAGTCCCTGAAATTTGACCACATATAGAGTATTCTTGATACATCTGTTGTTTTAGGAAAGCTTTATATAATAGGATAAAAATAGGTAGTATGTCCTCTTAGTGTCAGGTAGTACCTCTAATAAGGAACAGATAATTTTAAACTGGCAGTAGATTGTATAGTTGATATATTCGACAATATTAAAACAAAGTATTTAGGGGCGCCTGGGTGGCTCAGTGGGTTAAGGCCTCCGTCTTCGGCTCAGGTCATGATCCCAGGGTCCTGGGATCGAGTCCCGCATCGGGCTCTCTGCTCAGCGGGGAGCCTGCTTCCCCCTCTCTCTCTGCCTGCCTCCCTGCCTACTTGTGATCTCTGTCTGCCAAATAAATAAATAAATAAATAAATCTTTTTAAAAAAAAAAAAAAAACCAACAAAGTATTAAATTGTGTTCTAGGTTCTGTAGGAGGCATTGGGGGCACACAGGGAAAAGGACAGTCTCTTTTTTTTTTCCCCCTTTTTAAGTAGGAAGGAGAAGTGGGAGAAGAAATAAACAGTGCTCATCTGTGAACAGATAATGTTCATCCTATTAATAGCAAGAAGTACCCTTTCTGTGGTGAGGGTATATAAATTCATACTAAGTAGAACACGTAAAACCATAACTGCACTGAGCAAATGCTGAATAAGTGTTTGCTATTGTTAATATAATGAGAGATAGCACAGGGCCCTGTGTAGGCACAGAGAAAAATGATATATGCTCCCAAAGATGGGTTTTCAGAAAGAGGAGATGCTTGAACTAAGGATGAAGAATTGCCCGATCAGAATGATGAATAGGTGGATAGCACTTTGTAGGTGAAGAAAATGGCACATGCATAATTAAAAAGGCATGGAGACAAAAGAAGGAAACAGGCAAACAGAGAAAGATAGTCTTTTAGCACTTCATGATGGTTCTGGCTGGAAGAAAGAATAGAACAGGAAGAGATAAAATTGTAACTGAAAAGGCCTAGACTAAGCTATCCTAGGGCAGATACTTGTTTTGGTTCTGTCCTTTCAATTCCCCTTATATAGTTTGATGTATTTACTGACTCCAGATACTTGAAGTTTATCCTCAAGGCTGCGGTCAGCCATTGGAATATTTTAAGGAGAGGAGTGATGTGTTCAGACTTGAAAAATTTACACAAATTTCCCTGATACTATGTGGAAAATAAACTTGGGTTATGAGAAAAAAGGCCATAAGACCTATTAAGTTATTTCAGTAATCTAAGTAATACATGGTGGGGGTATAAACCATAGCAATGGCCTTGGGGCCATTGGATGGAGGAAGACTAGACTGGAACAGATTGTGGGGAGTGTAGACTGGATCTACGGTATGGATAAGGGGAGGGGAGAATGACGGAGGGATGACTGCTTGATTTTTGGGGGGGGTGCCTGAATGACTAGAAGAATAGTAGTACCATTTGTGTAATCAATAGGAAAAGAAGGTGTATTAGCAGTGTTAAAATTGGGGTTCCCCTGAGATCCAGATGGAGCCATCTAGTAAAAAACAATGGCCTGGAGCTCTAGAGAGAAATACGAGCTGAAGAACTAGACATACATTTATACTTACCGAAGCCAAAGAAATGGATGAGGCTATTTAGAATGACAAATGTAGAGGTTTCTTGACAGAATCTTTGGGAATACTGGTATTTAAGAAGGGCAACCCAAAAGAAATAGATATATTTAGGAAAATCAGGATAAAATGGTACCACTGAATAAGGCAGGAGATTTTCAAGGAAAAAGTAATCATTACATTTAAATACACATTTAAATACACAGAATGTCAGGTAGAATGTTGATCAGAAGGTATCTTGGATTTGGCATTTACTAGGTTTTCCCTGATTAACCTCTTAGAAGTGGTTTCATAGTGGGAAATGGTGGGATAGAAATGAATTCACTCTGAAAAAGGAGGAGTGTAACTACTCCTAAGCCTCATTCCAAAGATTCTGCTTTAAGTTACTTGATGCATGTTGTGTATTAAAATTACTTTCATTATGGTAATGGACCTACTGAAATGGGCTAGAGTTTGAAGATGAGACATCTACCACTTAAGAATTTTGTACTACTGGTCAAGCTCTATAACCTCATGTGTAACCATGGTTTATTATTTATAATATATACCTCAAAACAGATTAATGTAAAATCTTAGGCACAACTTCTGATTCAATTCTAATACACTTTTTTTTTTTTTTTTCACTGTTTTGTGGCATATTATTCTTAGCAAAACTCTGAGTGTTAGGTCTTCTAAGGTTTTAAAATAATTTGATTTTAATATGCATACTTCATTACTTTTTAAAAAAATTATCTTTCTTGGGATGGTATTTTTTTTTTACTAACCTTTTCCTTTAGCAAGTACGAAAAGAAGACTTTTTTCTTTAAGTTTTTCTATGTTAAATGCTTACCTGACAATTTCTCTGTTACAGAACTTTGCTAGGGTTAAAATGCAGGTAACCATGTCACTGTCGTCCTTGGTGGGCACATCTCAAAATTTCAATGAGGAATTCTTAAGACGTTCTCTAAAGACTATATTGACATACGCTGAAGAAGATCTGGAATTGAGGGAAACAACATTTCCTGATCAGGTCAGAAATGTGACTCTTTAGATCATTAATCGAAACAGGATCCTAAATAGGCACTTTCCAAATTGTTAATTCAAACTTGGGTTTTTACTGGAGGAACCTATAGTTTTCTTTCAGTCCATAAATCATATGCCATAGATGGAGTGAATCATTTTGTTTCAATAAGCCATGCTTCCTTCTTGGAAAGCTTAATATCTTTGGTATGTAATTCTGTGAATTTGTAACAAATAGAACAAATAGTAGACCTAGGCAGTACAAACAAATATTGTTTAAGATGAAATATTATTCCCACTTATTAGTGAAACAGTAATTTTCCTTAAAAAGTGAAGTTTTTACAAACTGCCTTTGAGAGAATCAGAAAAAGAGAAACAGGAGAGAATTTCCTTTTGTATTCTCTTCTTATATCCTCTACATCCCTGTATTTTATTTCTACTTCTAGTTCTATTTGCTTCCAGGTGAGAGAACTGAAAACAAAAACAAAAAGCCAAAACAAACAGCCTGCTGAAGAATTAGTATGAAATTTACTACCCTTCACTCCCCATACCCTAGCATACCCATATCCTTTAGAACTCTATATCAGTATCATTTTATTTGTTTTGCAATCTTCAGATGTTTATCTGATAATCTTTCTTTTTTTTAATCTGATAATCTTTTAAACTAATTTAATGATTGTGAATGAATGATAACTAAAGAAATTTTTTAAAATAAAATTCTCTGCTGCAGGTTCAAGATTTGGTTTTCAATCTCCATATGATCCTTTCTGATACCGTTAAAATGAAGGAACACCAGGAGGATCCTGAAATGTTGATTGATCTAATGTACAGGTATCATTTGTTTAATTCACTTATACCTTGTATAACAGGTTTAAATTGGTAAAAGTTAAAAATAGAGCTACCCTGTGATCCAGCAATAGCACTACTAGCTATTTGCCCAAAGAATACAAAAATACTTATTCGAAGGGATGCATGCACCCTAATGTTTATAGTAGCATTATCTTCAATAGCCAGATTATGGACATAGCCCAATATCCATCGACTGATGAATGGATAAAGATGTGGTGTGTATATAATGGAATATCATTCAGCCATGAAAAAGAATGAAATCTTGCCATTTGCAACAACATGGTGGGGGGGGGAGCTAGAGTATATAATGCTAAGTGAAATAAGCCAGTCAGAGAAAGACAAGACCATATGATTTCACTTATATGTGATATTTAAGAAACAAAACAAATGAACAAAGGGGAAAAAGAGGAAGATGAGACAAACGAAGAAACAGACTCTTAACTATAGAGAACTGATGGTTACATGGGGCGGGGGCAGGGGAATGGGTGGAATAGGTGATGGGGATTAAGGAGTGCACTTGTGTTGAGTCACTGAATTGTACACTTGAAACTGATACTACGCTGTATGTTAGCTAACAGGAATTTAAATAAAAACTTTTTAAAAATTGGAAAAACATACAGAAAACATTAGATAAAAGAATAAACATACCAGAATTACTTAAGTCATTTCTGATGGTAGATTGAAAAGTCAGAATGCACTTCTTCCATGCTGCTTTTCAGAAACAGGATTTTTAAAAATAATTATGACACATATTTACACTTTAGTATCCTGTGCCCTGGACTTCATGCAGAAGGCCTAAGACCCATATTTTAAGTGTAAAAGTCAGTCCTTTAGGAAGAAAATACAGCATGTTGTTTTACCATAACAATAGGTTTTCTGATTTTAACCCACTGAGCCACCCAGGTGCCCCAGGTTTTCTGATTTTAAATATTGCTGTGCCTATAATGTAATATTTCTAAGAGCACAATTTGAGACATTTTTAAATCCTATACTATCTTGAAAGATGCAAGTAAAATTTGAGACTTCTTTGCCATATGAACCTCTCTTTATAGTTTTGGAATTCTTTAAAGACACAAAACAAATATTTCTTTAAAATAAATACGCAATAAAACTCCTATAAATCTTTTTTTCTTGACTGTGAAACTTCTTCATATTCCCATAATGAACACATAAATTCCCATAGCTTTCCCTTACTGGTGGCATGTCTTTTTTTTTTTTTTTTTTTTTAGTCCGCCTACAAAAAAACTGCTGTCAACCATTTTTTTTTTTTAAATATTTATTTATTTGACAGAGAGATCACAAGTAGGAGAGAGGCAGGCAGAGAGAGAGAGAGGAGGGGGAAGCAGGCTCCCTGCTGAGCAGAGAGGCCGATGCAGGGCTCGATCCCAGGACCCTGAGATCATGACCTGAGCTGAAGGCAAAGGCTTAACCCACTGAGCCACCCAGGTGCCCCTGCTGCCAACCATTTCATGGGCCCACAATTACTTCTTTAAGTGTATTCAAAGACATTTTCATACCATTCAAACACTTGTCTTAATAGGTTGTGTTCAGTAACAGAAATCTCTCTAGGTAAATACTGAACGAGCAGTCCCAACTCCCTTCCAGCTTGGGGAGGAAATGCTCATTGAAAACAATTTCTCTTCTTATTAGAATTGCCAAGGGCTACCAGACCTCTCCAGATCTGCGACTGACCTGGTTGCAGAACATGGCGGGCAAACACTCGGAACGCAGCAACCATGCCGAAGCTGCCCAGTGCCTGGTCCACTCAGCAGCACTTGTCGCTGAATATCTAAGCATGCTGGAGGACCGCAAATACCTTCCTGTAGGGTGTGTAACATTTCAGGTAGGAATCGGTTGGGTTTACATTGTATCAAGGTATGTCCTTTCGAGTTTACTTTATCTCACTGGTGTTAAGATTCACTCAGCTTGTAAGGAAAACATAAAGAGTAAAGCTAATACTTCACAAGATAAGTTAATACTTCACTATTACTAGCTTGAATATATTAGTAAAGAGCATTTCTTGTTAACTTCCCCCCACTTCCCACTTTTTTTTTTTAACCTCTAAATACCAGTGTTTATTCTCTTTGCCTATACTGCTATGGACTTCATAGCATCTATGAAATACATGTGAAATAACGGAGTAACCGGAATACAGGAGAAACTCTCCATTGGCTTTTACTTAAAACATCAGCTAACCCAGCATTTTCCATTCTCTATATAAAATAGGCAGATAACCACGGCTGAAATACGATAGTTTACTGCCTCGTAGGACTCCGTACCTCTGACCCACTAGTCGAATTCTTTGCTTGCCAGGAGTCAGTTATGCTTTGCTTTTCCTTCAAAACCTGTGAATGCCAGATTTGGGAAATTATAAAACTTAATTAAATGTTATGTTCTCCTGTGAAATCTGAGGGCGGAAAGAAAGCTAGCCATTTGTTTCTCTGAAAACTAAGTTAAATGTTTTGCCAAGACTTGATAAAAGTGAGTCTCCAAAACAGTTGCTATTGAATTAATTTTGGACCAACTGCAAAAAGACTGAGGGGAAAGCTCCTAGAAGTCTAGGATAATTGGATAACCTTTTAAATTCAAGTTTTCCTTGAAGGCTTTCTCTAAAGAAACCAGAGCTGGAAATCTTAAGAAGGTTGTCTTATGGGTATTTATTCAAAAGAGATTGGATGAAAATCTGATTTGGAGACCTGTACACAAAGAAAAGGCCTTAGATCTACTTTGAAAAATGTCAAATAAGTGTATATTTGCTATAAATGTTTAGGTTAAAATATTTAAGGTGGTATATATTATTTCTCCTTTAGAAATAATGGCTGATCCCAATCTCATTGGCTTTTATTATACCTGAGTTTGTTCAGTAACTCAGTGTGTGTTAGGCAAGCCAAGCCATATTGCATCTTAATTTTCCTCATGGGGAGTTTTGACAAGATCATTTAAATTAAAAATAAAGACTGTTTAAGTCTCCTGAGTAGTCCTGTATCATATCACTATTTTCCTTAGCCCATGATTTTTCTTAAATTTTTTATCTCACAACTTTTATTAATGGAAAAGTTGCTAATAATTTTACCATTTATTGTCATCTTCAGAATACAGAAAGATTTTGGAGATTTGTCTTTGATCTCTGTGTTGACTACCCCCACCTTTTTTTAACCCAAGCTGGTATTAATATTTCATCTTCAGTTAGTTCCTCATATACATCTTTCATGCTAAGAAACTAATTCCATTTCAAAAGCCATTTCAATTTTCTCCCCCAGAATATTTCATCTAATGTTTTAGAAGAATCTGCAGTCTCAGATGATGTGGTATCTCCAGATGAAGAAGGTATCTGCTCTGGAAAGTACTTTACTGAGTCAGGACTCGTGGGATTACTGGAACAAGCAGCTGCTTCTTTCTCTATGGTAGATGACTCCTGTTCATTCTCTTTCCACAGATACATACCTCTGAATTATTCATGATATGTTCTCTCTGCCTATGACCCTGCTTTTCCTTTATGATAGTTTTCTCTAAGCACTTTGAAAACTATCTAGGAACAGATTTTCTCTGTAGATAGATTCTTCAGTTTCACTCCTTTCTGTCTTAATAATCTGTCTTTTCCTCTAGTGTTTTTGATTTGCTTATTTATGAATTATCACTTAATCTATAACAGACTTTTTTTTTTGGTTTATAAAACTTTTACCACCAAACATTTTCTAAAACCTTAAAATTAAGAAACAGAAAACCTCTAGATGATTTTAAGTTCCTGTTTGAGTAAACTAATGTGGCTCTAGCTTTAGAACTGGTCTTTTGGATGAAAGGAAGAATCTTCTTCTGAGTGTTTTGAATGTTGCCCTGGAGCTCAGGAAAATTATGGCCCCTCATCTCACTGGTTGCACAGTGAGCCCTGTTAGGAAGTGTCAGAGACCTGGAGCTTACCAGGAGCTTTATGAACTACATCCTCGATCCCTTGCCTGAACTACTGTACCATGTTATAATGTCAGTCCTTGTCCCTTCCTGTCTCTGTGTGAAGAACTGAAGCAGTCTTGTTGATCCAAGATGGGATGATTATTGGAGAAGGGAAAGATAGCTAGCCAAAACCTTGCTTCCTTTCTTAAACTGTGGTAATAGGGACATCTACTGTCTTTGACATTCCTGTTGGGTATTTAGTGTCCCAAGGTTTAGGAGACTGAAAGTTCACGTTAGGGGAAGGGGGAAGCTTGACATAATACGCAGTGCTGCCCTTCCGCACCATTATACTGCTATAGGGGACGGGTTATTCTCCTGGCCTTACCCCTGCCCTGCGATGTATTGGTTAAGGGCATCTGTTTAGAAGGCATACAGCCCGAATTCATATCCTGGCTCTGCTGCCTTAGTAGTTCAGTCACTTTAGGCACATATTACTCAACCTATCTGTGCTTTGCTTTTCTCATCCATTAAATGCATAATAATGAATAATGCATAATAAGAATTGCATAGGAATGCTGTTAGGATTAAATGAGTTAATATATATGAAGTGCTTATCACAGTGCCTGGCTCCAAGTAAGTATTAGTGTTTGCCACTACCATCCTCTTCTTCATCATTCCTGCTTATAACCAGCTTATTTAAATATAATTATTCTGAGATTCTAAGAATATTAGGTGATTGGCCATTTTAAAATTTCCCGTCTGAGGGGGCGCCTGGGTGGCTCAGTGGGTTAAAGCCTCTGCTTTGGGCTCGGGTCATGGTCCCAGGGTCCTGGGATCGAGCCTCACATCGGGCTCTCTGCTCAGCAGGAAGCCTGCTTCCCCCCCCACCACCCGCCTGCCTCTCTGCCTACGTGTGATCTCTGTCTGTCAAGTAAATAAATAAATAAATAAATAAAATCTTAAAAAAAAAAAATTTCCCGTCTGAGGACCTCGACTATCCTGGTTGCTCCCCTGGATCCCTGCTCCTTGAGTTTCATTTTAAGTGATCTGAACTAGCAGTAAGAAAATGCTTTTACAATTAATGGAATATTTTAATAAATACACACTCTGTGTTTGTGTGTATAATTTTAATAATTCACAGTAATACAGTGGCCTATATTATGGAAGTTCTTTTGTAATAGCATATAATTATAAAATCCACTATTTTTCAACTGGTCTGTTTAATCTTTTCTTAAAAAAAAAAGAAAAGGTTTCTTTTAAAGATTTTATTTATTTGAGAGAGAGGGAGAGAGAGAGCATGAATGGTGTGAGGGGCAAAGGGAGAAGCAGGCTCCCTGCTCAGCAGGGCTCGATCCCAGGACCCTGGGATCATGACCTGAGCCAAAGGCAGACGCTTAACCAACTAAGCCACCTAGGCACCCCCTAATCAGTCTGATCTTAATTACAATAATTACTGGGGCATTTTAGTTACACTATATATATTTCACTATTACAGTTACGTGATCGCTTAAACTCCTGTGAACTTCTCCTAAAAAACTTAAGAACCATATGTTTATGTCCTTGGGAAAATGTTTGCCGATTTGTGAGGTAATAGGAACTTAGCAGCTCTTGGAAAACATCTCTTTCTTCCTTCACTGCAGCCACCAACCCATTATTAAGGACAAGGAAATGGAATAACAGTACAAACACATGTTGTCCCTCACTCTGATTATAAGCAGATCAGCCCTTGGCTGGCCAGCTGGCCCCTGGTGGAATAAAGTCTGGTAGCTCAGAACCTCCTTAAATTCGGTGAAAGATCACGGATTTTTTTCCCCCACAGGGTATTTTCAATAAGATTCCCAGTGTCAATTCAGTATTTTAGAAATGTAAATAATTTTAGTTTGTCAGGATACCACAGGTCATCTGATACCTGTGACCAGTATAGTAATTGGATTTCTTTTATTCCTCTGCTCAGAATTAATTAATTAATTAATTAAAATATGCATCTGTAAGTACTCACACGTACATACTAGTGAAGTAATTACCGCATAGGTGTAGAATGTTCAATTTAAATTATATAGAAATTTAAATATGCATATATATATGGTGTGTATGTTAAATACACCCACACGTACATATCCAGAAGAGATAGTGTATTGTGCAAAATTCTTTTGTTAAGGCTTAATAAAATTAAAAGTTAGTAACGTTTGTTTTTATGTCCTACTGGGAAAGCTTCAGTGGTATTGCTTTAGTGGAAGTATTGTGAATTCATAAATTGTAATTCTTTCATATTGATGTAAGAGAAAACAATATAACATTATTCTTATAGGCTGGCATGTATGAAGCAGTAAATGAGGTTTACAAAGTGCTTATTCCTATTCATGAAGCTAATCGGGATGCAAAGAAACTATCCACAATTCATGGTAAACTTCAAGAAGCATTCAGCAAAATTGTTCATCAGGTAATGATTGCACTTTCTAGCTTCAGTGTAAATGGAGAAAACTGTCTGAAAGCATTAGTGTTGCTTTGTATTGATGTCAGACTGGATTGGATGATATGACCATTTTAATCATGTTACAAACGAATAGTTTCAAAATGATGGTTCATGGTGAGAGCAAGATTCATTAACAAAAAAATGAATTTACCTTAAGTAGACCATGATCATCATAAGTTTTGTACATAGCATTTTTTTCTTCACTTTTTAAAAATTATTAATAGTTGGCAAATTTTTAAAAATTGTTAGTTCTATTCTATTTCAACTGTGGGTTAAAATTGTGAATGCGATTTTTAAGTTGATTCTTTTGCTGCCAAAAAAGATTTTAAGTTCGATTTTTATTAAATTCATGAAAGTTTAATAAACTAATACTGTTAATGTTTTCAACTCAGCTTCATTTTCCTAGATGTTCCATTCAGTCATCCCTTAATATATTTCTAATATGAAAATAATATTTAGTGACAATAATAAAACTGTTGTCTTATGTTTATTCAATTATGATAGTATGATTTTAGTGCTTGTTTATAGTTCATGGGATCCACATATTATCACCAAAATTAAAATCAAAATAAGTCTTGGTTTAAAAATGAAGCAGACTACTAGCAACTGATTTTCCCTGAAACTAAATTCTTGGCTCTGTTAAAATACTCTGAGACAGCCTGTTGAGCCTTCTTCTTCCCTACTTTCCCTTCCCTTCCCCGGGCTACCTGTGCTGTTTGTTATCTGCTGCTACCATCATCCGAGAAGGACGTGGAGTATTGAGTATCCACTTTTGTATTCATTACTAGTCCTGCTCTACTGTCTGTCAGCTTGACCTCCTCTTTCTCACTGTGGACTAAGCTGTTCTGGATGAATTGATACAATTTGAAAAACTTTAATAGTCTTAAAACAGGGCTGCTGTACTGTTAAGCCAATATTTTATTGTCCTCTACTAAAACACTGAAGTTGCCAGAGATTTATTACAATTCATGAGGGTAACAGGTGGGTCTTATTCTAATCAGTTGTACATACACTGTCAGTTACATGTCCGTTCTGGAACACCTGGAGCTAGTAGTTTGCAAGAAATTTTCCTCCATTTGTATCATAGGCATTTGAACAAAAATGTGATTTCTGTTCCAGTTTACCCTGGGTAGTTCAGCGAGGCACCACTCCCGTTAGTTAGAGGTGTAATTCAGACACATTGATGGAATATGAGCTGCCTCTTTTTCACCAAAATTTAGTTTCCCTTACTAAAGTTTTTAAAAGTGAAATTTTAACTACTTGGGTTTTGAATAAGCAATTGAGGAAATTATTACAAATCTTAAATGAAAGAATATGGTGTTTAAAATATCCTGCTATCTTGTATTCGAGGAGGAGAATTTATGGTTTATGGTGCCTTACAGTGCTCAAGTTCCTTTGGCCTTTTTTTGTTCTTTTAAAACAGTTTTTTTTTTTTATGACCTGCCCTTTTTTACTTTTTATTATACAGAGTACTGGCTGGGAGGTAGGTAATGTTTTAGTTAGTTAAAAACACTAATAGATTGATTTGACCAGATTTCTTATGCCAATGCTTTGCCCACATGTGCTAGCTGTGGGCATTCTGTTGCTATCTGCTATCAACTGAATTCATTAACCAAAGAAATTTTGTTAAAATACTGTAAGTTATTTTAAACAATTTGTTATTAAGAGGTTGTAGGCAGTGCATGGAAATTCATGTTACACTAATGAGATTCTTTGGTAAATGAGCCACTTTGTCATCACTTTAGTATGTTTTTATCCTTTGAAGCATTTTCTTTCATCAACATTTACACACGGATTTCTTTTTTAACCATATTGTTTCACCTCATTTTACAGAGGTCGATTTATGTGTTATTGCTCAGAGGTGTAAATAGAAAATACCATATTTCATCTGATCAAAGACGCCATCAGTTATAAGACCTACCATTATTTTATATGGCTTTAGGAAAGAAAAGGAAACCTATTGAATCACAACATCCTATCAGTTGAAAGATGAATGCCAACTACAGGGATATTAAAATGTGGTCCCCAAAAATGTGCGTCTCAGAATTGATGAAATAATTTGTTGATTTGATCTTGAGTCACTTCACCTTGAGTATGAGCACTCCTGAGGGAAGAAATTCACTTTGTCATTTAAATTTTGTTGGTGGGAGGGATACTGGCAGAACATGAAATTTACTTTGACCTCCTATACTGACAGTTTGAAAGTTTGTGTTGAAGACTACAGATAGACTTCCTTTTATGTAGGAGGTAGGCTTATGAAAAGTAATGCATGAGTCAAATTTTACCTGAAAAAAAGCCAGAAAGATTTGATTGCTATTATTTTAGAACTTTCTGTAAAGAAAAGAGCTCTGGAAGATGTGCCCTAATCTATTTTGATTCAGTAAAGCCAGGGTATTAATAAATCAGGTTTATTTTAAGCAATGTTTATTTGTAAAGGTGTCTGCTTTGCCTTTCACTTTGAGGTCACATTTATGTTGGCTCAGCACCTTACACTTTCTCTGGTTTTGCACTGCGGTCCTTATTTGGGGACCCAAATAGAAACCCATAGAAATAAATGTTACTACTGTGTTTCTTCCATTTCTTCAGAGGAAGAAAGTTTTCTTCAGAGGAAGCCAGTACTTGTACGTCTACCTTAATTCTCCAGATTCAATGTATATGGCCGTATTAATATCTAATATATAATTCCTCATTTCTGTGGCTCAGTTAAGAGATGTAGAAAGAGACTTGCCATGGTTAATCTAGGAGTGGTAATGTTCCTTATGGATTTCCTCACATGAAATGAAATTAGCTGAAAAATAGGCATGAAAGAAGATATATTGAAACCTCTGAGCAGTTTATTTCTAGTTGGCTTGATGCTAAATCGACCCCTGAAAGGTACAATTTTCACTGGTTATGACATTAATATCATTCTGTCATCATGTTTATTGCATGGTAAAAGTCGCACAGACTTTATTTTTCTGTTTATATTCTTGTCACTGCCTTTCACTGGACTTTTAGCTTTGTAGCTTCTAAAACTGTTGCACGTTTGTTTTTTGCTTTTCCCTTGTAAAACTTAAATGGATGCTTGCATTTTAAAAATGTGTTTGCCACCATTTGCTGCTTATTTGTTTGGAAATTTCCCTAATTAAAATGCTTTCTGTTTTCTCTTCTCTCTTGCCCCTGGTTGCTGACCCTACTCCCTACTTTTACTATTGTCTATTGTGGTAAGTTCCTATCTTGTGAATATTTTTCTTTTTAACTCTGGGAAAACTTCAGTAATTTTGTTTTTTTCTAAAAGCTATGTTTCCTAGCTAATATCCTAGTATTCTCAGAGAACTCACTGGTTTAATTTCCAGTAAGGATGACTTATCCATTGTGTAGAAAGGCTCTTTGCATTGATAACTGACTACCTGATTTACAGGAAAAGACTTTCTGGGCTTATATATTAGCAGTGTGTTTCATTTTTCATTATGCTCTTTGATTTGGTATAAATTATTTGAGTTGGCAAAGCTTTTGAGGGGTGTGTGTGTGTGTGTGTGTGTGTGTGTAAAAGATAACTCTAAAACTTGACGCTTAGCAATTTGGTTAAGTATTTACCATGCAAACGAACAAATCAGGGACCTGTCACAAATCTTGGCGGCTCTTACCTGCTCTGCTGGTCTCAGTACCTTAATGGCTATTTAGTGTTCACCTTTATTTTCTCTTTTCCCAAGTCCATTTCTTTTTCTGGCAATAATAGGAAATAAAGGGCGTTTTAATCATTTCTTTCTTATGATTGCATTTTTAAAATATTTCTAGGAAAAGAGAAATACTGAATTTCTGTATGGAAGTTTGTTTTGTTTTTAAGATTATTTATTTATTTATTTGACACAGAGAGAGAGAGATCACAAGTAGGTAGAGAGGCAGGCAGAGAGAGAGGGGGAAGTAGGCTCCCTGCTGAGCAGAGAGCCCGATGGAGGGCTCAGTCCCAGGACCCTGAGATCATGACCTGAGCCGAAGGCAGAGGCTTAACCCATGTGCCCTGTATGGAAGTTTTTATACTGATTTTGTATTTGTTGTGGGTGTGTTTCATTTTTTTTTTATTACTTTTTTGGTGTGTTTCATTTTTTTTTTAAGGTTTTATTTATTTATTTGACAGAGAGAGAGATCACAAGTAGACAGAGAGGCAGGCAGAGAGAGAGAGGAGGAAGTAGGCTCCCCGCTGAGCAGAGAGCCCGATGCGGGGCTCTATCCCAAGAGCCTGGGATCATGACCTGAGCCAAAGGCAGAGGCTTTAACCCACTGAGCCACCCTGGCACCTGGTGTGTTTCATTTTTAAAAGATACTGGATAGGTATCCAGCAGTGATCAATTTCAGGAATAGATTAATGCAATTTTGGATTTTTTAGAATAGTTAATCCCCAAACATCAGTAATAGTCATGTGACACTTTCTCCATTTTTTTTTTCTTTAAAGATTAGAAGATATTTCTTCAAAGGGAATATCACTGGTATATTAGGTATATCTCACTATCTCCAGAAAGGCTAGAGAGGGTGGGCTTATTAGCTTTGTGAAGCTAAACTCTTCCTGCTGGAATGCTTAAGAAAAGTGGGGCACCTTACCATTTGAGATCAAAATATACAAAAGGGCTATATCTTAACTCTTGTCATCGGGCTAGATGGATACGAATATGAGGCAGTATTTGGGTTTTATATGCTCAGAAATACTGGCCATAGTTCTGGTGCTATGGTTTCAGTTGAATTTTTTATGCTTTTAATCCATGTTCAAGCTAAGTGAGATAAATTAACTCATCAAAGCAAGCAAAGGTGGAGCAGAATTAGAAACAGCCATATAACGGAGGTGGGGGACTCTCTGAAAGAATGGAATGAAAAAAATTCCAAGAGCATAGGCTTTACCTCAGCAATATTAAGTCAGATATAAAGAACGTTAAGGAAAACATATGGGTAGGAAGAATCTTACCTCCAGGAGGAGATACTTTGTGGGTAGCTGGTGACTCCGTGATAATTGTTGCAGACCCATGACTGAGCACCTGATGGTGCCGTTCCGCTGATCGTATTCTGCCCTTTATGCTGCTTTTCAGAAAAAGAAAGACATGGACAGCAAACCTGTACAATGTAGACGATATTACATGTGATTTCTTTTTCTTGGACTATGACATGGAATGGTTGAAACTGAACTTCTGACAAGAAATGTGGCAGGGTATATCTTAGAAGAATATATTTCATAGGTGAACCACCAATCTGCTTATTGTATTAGAATACAGAAGACAGTATTGTAATACAGAGAAAGACAAACCATAGGGTAGGAGGTACCCATTAATTCTCAAAAGACTTACTCAAGGAAATTCTCAAAAATTCTCAAGGAAAACATCAGAAGTGGGAGATGGTTCAGAGATCATACTTATGTCCTAACGTTGTATATCAGTATATAGGGTATGGGAATTTTCATAACTTAATTAAGAACTTGGACTTCAGCTGTCAAATATATTGGTATTTAACTCTTAGCCCTGCCACTGATTAACTCTGTGACCTTGGGCAAGTTATTTTTCCTTACCTATAAAATGAGGGCACCCCCCCAAAAAAATGGTATCTATCTCATAGATGTGATAAGAATTAGGGACGCCTGGGGGGCTCAGTTGGTTAAGCAGCTGCCTTCGGCTCAGGTCATGATCCCAGCGTCCTGGGACCGAGTCCCACATCGGGCTCCTTGCTCGTCGGGGAACCTGTTTCTCCCTCTGCCTCTGCCTGCCATTCTGTCTGCCTGTGCTTGCTCTCTCTCCCTCTCTCTCTCTGACAAATAAATAAATAAAATCTTAAAAAAAAAAAAAGAATAATGTGTGTAAAGGGGATAATAGTGTCTATCACATAGTAAGTAGTTTTTAAAAATGTTGGAGATTTTTATTTTTAATGTTACTATAACATCATCATCATCATTATCATTATTGCTACTTGAAATCTTAATTTGAGGGGTGCCTGGGTGGCTCAGTGGGTTAAAGCCTCTGCCTTTGGCTTGGGTCATGATCCCAGGGTCCTGGGATCGAGCCCCGAATCAGGCTCTCTGCTCAGCAGGGAGCCTGCTTCCTCCTCTCTCTCTCTGCCTGCTTCTCTGCCTACTTGTGATCTCTGTCTGTCAAATAAATAAATCTTTAAAAAAAAAAAAAAGAAATCTTAATTTGGCTAATGAAATGGAAGAGGTGTTATGTTCCCAAGTTGACATCTACTACTAACTAAACTGATAAGAGTGTTCGTGTTCTATAAGAGGAACAGATCCAATAGGAGGGTGATTACCATTGTTTGAAATACTGGTATGCCTATTTAGAAATCAATAACCTTGAAGGAAGCATAGGAGAAAACAATTGGATGAGGATACAAGTTTTTAGTAGTGATGTGGTTGTAGAAATACACAACTAGCCCAACAGAATGTTCTTGCTAAATAAAGATAACAAAACTAAAAAAGATTTGGGATCCATTTGTCTTAAGACATTTCAGCCATTAGAGAAGTGGAGAGATGAGCAGATCAGTTTTGCTCACCTGGGATGTGGTCTCATCACCCACAAGATGGGGGAATCAGTAAATAGAACTGCTAAGAAAGAATCAGAGTGTGGGAATGATGGGAAATTCAGAAAGAATTCATGATGGTAAGCAAAGGTGATGCTAGGAGAATAGAGACTAGGTTATAGGAAAGCAGAAAACATGTGTCATTCTGCAGTCTAAAGAGGAAATACGATGAAGTGATGTGGGTTTTTTTCCTGAGGAGGAAACTATATGATTATGGGTTCGTGAACATGATAGAGTCGGTGGTTTCACACTAGAGAACTTTTTATAAATTGGAAATAAATTTACCCAAACTCTTAACCTTCCTTCTGCTCCCTGCCCCATTCCAGTGCACATGCATTCATTCTCAATTCCGGTAACTCCTTAGAGTTATCTCTCTGATCTGCTCCATTCTACCTCTTGCACACTCCCCTTCGACTACCGCGGCCGCCTTCCTGTTTTTCTCGTGTACTGGGTAGGCTGCTCTCCTAGGACCTGCACACTGGCTTGCTCTTCTGCAATGCTCTCCCCAGAGATCCACATGAATAACTCTCCCATCTCCTCTACATCTTTGCTCAGGTGTCACCTTTTGGTGAGATCTACCCTGACCACGCTCTTTGTCTCTTTTGTTCACTGATCTGTCACAAATGTCTGGAACCACTTGCTGGCATATATGGTAGGCAGACAATATGTGAGTGGATGAGTGGTTTCCCTTATATTCTGTTTCATGGCTTTGTATCTTCTTGTTTTCCTTTCTTTCTCTCTCTGCTGAAATGTTCTTTCCTTCCTTCCCACATCCAGTTAGCCATTCTGAGTTGTAGAACCCTGTGCGTCACCTCTTCTGTGACCTGGGTCCAGCAGGATTAATCTTTCCTTTCTTGATACCACTTTTTATTATAAAACATAACCCTTTATATTGTAATTACTTGAGTATATCCTTTACTTTCTTGAGGAGCCAAATCTTTTCATTTTTATTTTCATATTACAGAGGATGAACAGTGTCTGACGCATTATAAGCACTCAATAATTTTTTTCCTTGAACTGAATGTCAGTATGAGAAAGTAAATAAAAAGAGCTTTAAGTTCTTAGTACTAGTTATAAGCTGCACTAATAAAATTCAAGTTCATATCGGCAGTGAGCCTACTGATCCCTGAGCTGATCACAACACATCTGCAGTATTGTGTCTGTTTCTGGGATGCCACACTTGGAAAGGTGGCTTTGAAAAACTAATAAAATGCAAACAAGTTAGTAATTCCTATCATATAAACATGATTGAGAACTGGAAAGTTTAGTTAGCTAAGGGAAATAAGTCCTAATTGCAGTTTTCAAATATTTTAAAAGGCCACAATATTAAAGACTTGGAATAGTGTTTTATGTTGGACACCTCTGAGAGGAGTTTAGCCAGAATAACAATTTTAATATTTGTGGTTTCTAAAAGTAGAAATGTATGTGTATATATGTGTGGCATTTTTGAAACATAACAATCACAAGGTTTTTGCACAGATGCCATTTTTGTTTTCCATGCAGTGCCTTCATTCCTTGATTATGTCAAAGTTTGCTGTTATATTGTTTCGTTGGCTTATGGATGGTTTTAATCAGAATTTTGATTGAATACTTTTTTTTCTAGAGAAATTTCATTTGCTATAGGAACTCCATTAATTTTTAGACCTGTTAAATTTTGAAATAAATTTGAAAAAAATTTTTTAGATTACAGACCTGTTCGTTTTTGTTGTTGTTTTTGTTTTTAGCTTCAAAGACATTTTTTCTTCAGAACTTTATTTTTCCTGGATAGAAATGTGGGGATATTTTTAGTCACTGTAATTTTGGGGGGAGGGTATATTATGAAACTAGTAAATTAAGAATCAGAGTTTCCTGTTTTGCTTGATTATCTGTTTCATTTGTGACTTATTTTGCATATCCTTCAGCCTTTCCAGTAAGAACTCAGTAGTAAAAGTGAGTGTAAGACACATTAGGCTTAAAGAGAATTCTGAGGTTTTTAAATACTTACATGTGGCTGTGTATATAGGCACTACCATAAAATCCTTCTGAAACATCCTAATTTTTAAAAAATATTTATTTGGGGCAGAGGGAGAGCGAGAATCTTTTTTTTTTTTTTTTTTAAGATTTTTTTTTTTTTATTTACTTAGAGAGACAAATAGTGACAGAGAGCATGAGTGGGGAGGAGAGGGAGAAGCCAGCTTCCCGCTGAGCAGGGAGCCTCACGTGGGGCTCAGTCCCAGGACTCTGGGATCATGACCTGAGCTGAAGCCAGATGCTTAACTGAATGAGCCACCCAGACGCCCTGAGAGCGAGAATCTTACACAGGCCCAGCACGGGGCTCCATCTAATGACCCTGAGATGGAGACCTGAGCCGACACCAAGCATCAGATGCTTAACCAACAGCACCACCAAGGCGCCCCCTTCTGAAACATCTTTGTAAATAAATTGTAAGAATTGCACAGAAAGCTTCCAAGTATTTTATCTTTATTGAAGGAATGTGTTCTCAAATGCTCGGTGTAAGAGTTCAGATGGTCTTAGTGTACTTTGTACTTGAATGTGTGGTTAATGGATGCAGGGGGTGGTTTGGGGACTTTAGAGTAACCAACTCGTGTCAGATTTTTTTCTTTCCATCTTTCACACACTTTTCCCTTACTCTTCCATATTTCGTTACTCTTCCACAAAGAAGTATTTTTATTGCCAGAATGACACCCACTGTAAGTTGTTTGCTTCAGGACTTCTGGATGGTCTTGCCATTTACGGGCTGTCTCCTCCATGCCAGGTGCTATGTACTTGGCTCCTGACTTTTATGATCTCATTGCTTACATGTATAAAGATTGTATAAAGGCAAATGCTAACTCAGAATGTTAGTGTTATTTTTAAATTTCACTTTATTTAGTATGCTATAATTTCAGAATAATTAAGACACAGTTCATGTTCTACCAAGCATCTTTTCTTGCAATAAGGAAAATAAGTTAATTTATCTCAAAAGTATAGGGACTTAAAAACATAGACCAATGTGAGGTAATTACTTGGTACAAACTCTGAAAAACATAAACCATATGTGATTTAGTCACTTGATAAAAGCCCTAATTGCAGAACGTTATTTATTAGAAGTAATGTAAAAGAAAGAATATTTACTTCATTTTTACCTTCATTTGAGAAACAATAAAATTTTGTAATTTTGAATGAAATCTTTTTGCAGTGTTTTGAGAATTTTGTGCTATAGCAATGTAAATGTGATAGGAAAAACAAAAAAACTTTGTATTAATGTTTCTTTGTTTTCCTACACCTAGGATGGTAAGCGGATGTTTGGCACCTATTTTCGTGTTGGTTTTTATGGAACCAAGTTCGGGGATTTGGATGAACAGGAATTTGTTTACAAGGAGCCTGCAATAACCAAACTTGCAGAGATCTCTCACAGATTGGAGGTGAATGCTGTGGTAGTTTATGAATGTCTTATTTATTTATTTATTTTGATTTAAGATTTTAGTTATTTGTCAGAGAGACAGAGAGAGAGTACCAGCAAGGGGAGCAGCAGGCAGAGGGAGAAGCAGGCTCCTCACTCAACAAGGAGCCCAGTGTGGGACTCGATCCCAGGAACTGAGCTCAATTACGACCTGAGCTGAAGGCAGACACTTAACCAACTGAGCCACCCAGGCATCCCTAAATGTCATCTTTAATTTGTATTCTCTCTGATGCATAGACTTTCAGATCCAGATCAAATCATTTAATAAGCCAAACCCTACTAAATAAACTACTCCTTTAGAGAATAAGGATTTTTTTGATAGCTACAGTCATATTCTTTCTATTCCTTCAAATCTTTAATGGCAACAGTAAAATAATACTTTTTTTTTTGTGGCTCTGTCTTCACACATATTTCAGTTTCCCTACAGCCTTCAGAGTTACTGTAATTTATAGAGAAATGTATAGTATTACCTACATTTTGCAGAAAAATGCATAAGGAATTAAGTAACAACTAATGATGAAACTGGGGTCCCTAGAAATTTCTGATTCAAGTGCATTATCTCTTTGGCCTAATTCCCAGTGAGAATCCTTTAGAAATTAAAAGCCTGAAATCCTACCCTGAAAAATACTTCTTAAATTCCCTTAACCTTTAAACTTCATTTTCACTATGAATGTCTAATTTTCATATTTATGGCATTTACCAGTCTTTCCTGCTATAGTTACTCTTTCCAACCTCTCCTTATTCATTTTACTCAAAATGCAGCCATGGACCCGAAGCACTGGCATCATCTAGGAGACTGAAATGTAGAATCTCAGACCCTGCCCCAGATATTCTGAATTAAAATCTCCATTTTAACAAGATCCCCGGCTGACTTGTATTCACATAAGAGTTTGAGAAGCCGTGTTCTGGGTTTAATTCTCAGCTCCTCTTAATTTCTTGGATGTTATATTCTTATTGGTGACTTCCCTGGGCTCACCTTCCATAAATTGGCTTAAAGTGTGACTTCTTATTTTTCAAGAGCTAAGTAAGTTTTGGGAAACATTGACACAATGTTTTCCAAATTTACTTGATTGTTAAAAAACTATCTTTGAGGGAATAGTAGGGCTTCTCCTTTGAAGATTCAGATGTAATTTTTCCTGTGGAATAGCCCCATCTGTTGCCTATGCTGCTCATGGAAGTCACTACATTCTTGACTGGGTTGCCTTTTCAAAATTGAAACCAGTGTAAAACTTTCAGCAGATGAGCACTTTTATTTGAAAATTCTGTACTATTAAATCATTCATAAAAATGAATGTTGGTTCATTGACCCATGTCTGCAAAATCAGGCCACATCCAATAAAAGTAAGATCCTATACGTCAAAGATAACGAGTTTCTCTTGTCTCTACTTTTTGTTCCCTTTTTATTGAGAATCCCTTACGGAATCCTGTACTTCCATTGTGGAAAATTGTTCTGTTTTGTGTTAAAGTGAGTAGATGTAAATAATATCAAATAAAAAAGACTAACACAATTTTTGTGAACCTAAATAATTATTTTGTAATTATTCAGACAGTTGTACAATAACTCAATAAATGGCCTCGTTGTGCTCAGAGGCCTTCGCTGTTCTTCACTTGATGTTAACTTCATGTAAAAGGTTTCTTTTGCTTCTGTTGTAGGGATTTTATGGAGAAAGATTTGGAGAGGATGTCTTAGAAGTAATCAAGGACTCTAACCCTGTAGACAAGTGTAAATTAGACCCTAACAAGGTATGGCGGATGACACCGAATGCCCTGTAGGAGCAACTCTGAGACCGTGATTTTCGGGAAAAGGACTGAATGATGATTTAACAGTGAGAAAATGAAGGCCTTTTTTCCCCCCCAGGCATACATTCAGATTACCTATGTGGAGCCGTACTTTGACACATATGAAATGAAGGACAGAATCACCTATTTTGACAAGAACTATAATCTTCGCCGTTTCATGTACTGTACGCCCTTCACTTTAGACGGCCGTGCCCATGGGGAACTTCATGAACAGTTTAAACGGAAGACCATTCTGACTACTTCTCATGCCTTTCCTTATATTAAGACAAGGGTCAATGTCACCCACAAAGAGGAGGTTAGTCCCCAGACGGGAATAGGATGAGCAAAACAAAGACATGGGAGCCACGTGAGAACTGTGTGGGTGTGGTATCTTGTGCCACCCCTCACATGGCAGCCTCCGCGAACTTTGCCCATTCTTGAGTCATTAATTTGGGCTTCTTTTCTAAATCCCTAGTTTACCCTTGGCTTATGCTTTAAAAGGCTGGCTTTTTTTTTTTTTTCCACCCATTTAGGAATCTAAAGTTTGGATTTCTATTACTAGGAAACATTTTATAGTTCATCTCCACTTAAAAAAAAAAAAAAAGATTCTCTATCAGGCTCATTAAATAGTTTTCAGTCAGCGCATTGACCTAACAGATGTTATTTCACCCAGATCATCTTAACTCCAATTGAAGTTGCCATTGAGGACATGCAGAAAAAGACCCAGGAGTTGGCATTTGCAACACATCAGGATCCAGCAGACCCCAAAATGCTTCAGATGGTGCTCCAGGGGTCTGTAGGCACAACGGTGAATCAGGTGCGTGGTCCTCCATGATTTCAGGCATAAGTGGAATTGGAAATGATTCCATGAGTATGTTTCACAAAGGCCACGACCATCAGATTAAGTGGAAAGAGATACATGTTAGGAGTGGTTTGCAAAAGACATGAAGTATAAATGAAGATAGACTGAAAAAAATCTTTTTAGTATAGATGCAGTTATTAAGGTTTTCATGCCTGCCCTCTGTGCTGCTTGTATTTTTCTACTTATCTGTTCTTTTTTTTTTTTTAAGATTTTATTTATTTGATAGAGATCACAAGTAGAGAAGCAGGCAGAGAGAGGGGGGAAGCAGGCTCCCTGCTGAGCAGAGAGCCCGATGTGGGGCTCGATCCCAGGACCCTGAGATCATTACCCAAGCTGAAGGCAGAGGCTTAACCCACTGAGCCACCCAGGCGCCCTACTTACCTGTTCTTAAACATTCTGTTAAGAAGGAACTGATTCACTTGACATGGCCTTTCCTTTAAAACCTTGTACTGAAAGAACGTGATCTAAAAAAGTCTCGTTTTTAAAGCTCAGATGGTACATGTGAATGCCTCCTTCCTTAGATACTCCCTGAGGTTATCTTCTCCAGCTCTCCTTCACAGTGAGTCATGAGGAGGAAATAAGTAATGTGGAATCGCTTTGAAAATTTTAATAATATATGAACATAAGATAAATTGTTGCTTTGTTATATGCAGATTAGGAGCCATCCCGTTATCTCCTTGTAGTGGGTTCATTCAAATTCTCTTACTGATGATTAGGGAATATTCTAGGGTAAGGGAAAATCCAGAAAGGCTTCAAGTAATAACTCATATCACATATCTTACCTATATTTTAGGTTAAAGAAACAAAGCCAAAGAGTGCCCTCCCAAAGTAGAAACAAATATTTTTAATACCTTTACCCCTCAAAACACAAATGATTTGGGGGTTTTACTAACAAATGATACAACACTCCAAGGGATCATCTTTAATTTGCAGTGTTATAACACATTTGGAATATTGAGGGAAGCTAATTTAGCAGTATCAAGTATCTAATAACCAGTGGCTTGACAACGGATTGCATCCAGGGTAAATTAAGGAATGTAAAATGTATAAGGCAAAAATGCATTGATGAATATAATAGTCCTTGAACCCCTACTCTTTTTCATTGAAAAATACTCACTGATTTAATTACAGTACCTAAGCATATAGATTTGACATTAGGAGAAGCTGAAGATATATGGCCAGAATCTGTCTGAGAAGGTTTTTTGTATTTTGTTCTTTTTTTTTTTTTTTAAGATTTTATTTATTTATTTGACAGACAGAGATCACAAGTAGGCAGAGAGGCAGGCAGAGAGAGACGGGGTAGCAGGCTCCCTGCTGAGCAGAGAGCCCGATGCGGGCCTCAATCCCAGACCCTGAGATCATGACCTGAGCCGAAGGCAGAGACCCACTGAGCCACCCAGGCACCCTGTATTTTGTTCTTAAAGATGTATTTATTTTAGAGAGAGGGAGTACACTCAAGGGTGGGGAGAGACAGAGGTAGAGAGAGAGGGAGGGAGAGATCTCAAGCAGACTCCTTGCTGAGCCACAGCAGGACAGCGGATTCGATCTCATGACCCTGAGATCATGACCTGAACCAGAGTCTGATGCTTGACTGAGTTGTCTGGGTGCCCTGAGAAGTTTCAATATAGACATAGACGCATTAAGCTTAAATGCAGCCATCTCAGTGCTAAGAAAAAATCATTTAGGCATATTCTTCCTCTGATTTTAGAGAAGACAAAAACACACTTTTATTTTCTTATTTTACAGGGGCCTTTGGAAGTTGCCCAGGTTTTTCTGTCTGAAATACCCAGTGACCCAAAGCTCTTCAGACATCATAATAAACTACGACTGTGCTTCAAAGATTTTACTAAAAGGTACTGAAGGCTTCCTGCGTAAAGACCCTCAAATTGAGAATGTCCAAACCACAGAATGGTGTGGGGGCTTAAGGGACCATTGAAGGGAGAAAAATCTAGGAAAGTGGCTCACAATGAGGAACAGTTTGTGCATGACTTACTATTCCTTCAGGGTGTATGTCCCCCCACCTCTAATACTTTATATTGCCATATTTTTAATTTTAAAGATTTAGAAAAGCGTAGACCCCCCAGTTTTTTTTAACTTGAAACTATTAGACTATTTAGCTGTTTAACCTGTGAGTTGTTGTTTATTGTGAACCTTCAGTGTGAAAGTTTTTGCTTCCCTTCCCTCAGGAAACATACAAGCAACAAACTTGGAAGCAGAAAATTTGTATTCAGATCTTGTCTCTGTCATTGTGTGTCCTATTTCAGGTCACTTAATCTCTATGATCCTTCATTTTCTAATCTATTAAATAAGGATGATCGTAATAATCTCCTCCCCAGAGGGAGGTTGTGCAAGTTAGATGAAATAATACATGGGTGTCTCAGGATTCCCAGGACACCCCCAGTTTTAATGCTGTAGGAGGACTCATAGGAGTCTGCGTATAGCTGTAGTCACAGCTGTGATTGATTTCTATGGAAAGGGACAAAGTAAAATACTCACAGGGAAAAGGCACTGTGCTGGAAGCCTGGGGGGCTCCAGGTGTAGGCTCTGAAATCCTCTCTCGGGATTCACACAGGAGCCCCTGACTCCTCCATCCGTGAGCTGGGGTAGTGTGTGTGAAATGTCGACCCAGAAGCTCACTAGGGACTCCGTGCCCAGATTGTTGTTGGGGGCTATTCCCGTGGGCACCTTCTCCCTGGCAGATACCAGAATTCTGAAAGCAGGTGTTCAGCAGAAGCCATAATGTTTGTATAAATAGTGTAGGCACAGTGAGCTACTCTTATCTTCTGGAAACGATTACCTCCTGAAATCCCAACTCCCAGCTGCTAACCAAGGACCAACCTTGCAAATAGGCCTTTGAAGGATACCAGTCTCAGGCCTGCAGTTAACTCTCTTCTGCACAGATAATACTTGGCACATAATAAATAGGTGTTTGGTAAATATTAAATTTTGAAACAATAGGAAACAAACAGTCATTTATCAACTTGAGACTGATTTCTGCTTTACCAACACTATAATGTAAGCTTGACAGTAGAGGGAATGATTATTTTACAGGGGGATGCCCGGGAAGGTTTCCCAAAGAATTCGACATTTGATACGGACCTTGAAGGATGAGTATTAGTTTTTCAGGCAGAAACGTGGAGGAGAAGGGTCTACTTAATAGAAAAGAAAAAACACATCACGCGCAAAGTTTAGAGACTGTTCTGAGAAAGGTGAATAGCTTAATGAAGCTGGAACTCTAAAGTTTTGTAACTCTGTAAAGATAAGCAGTCGGATACGGGGTAAGTCAACCTAGACTGGACCGTTAGAGAGCCTTGTGTGCCATTCAGGAAATGACTTGATGGTCACCTAACGACGTGGCTTTGGAACCCGGTCTTTGACTCCTTGTTGTGGTTTCTCTTATCAAGTCAGTCACTGAACAGCTTTATCAGGGTTAGAAATAATATCACATCTCTTTTGCCATCATAAAATTATGAGGAATGCTAACAAGTTCAAGTATTTTAGAATGGAATTTCCCCCATTGTCATTGCAATAGCTATCATGAATTCTTGTCAGTTTCTCCTGCCTGAACATGGTGACTGTCTTTTTAAAAGGCTTCAGAAAGCTTCATTGGAAATCTGAGATTCCAGAATCTTATTATTAGTCCAGATTATCTTCTCAGTTTGGTTTTAGGAGACAACAGGAAACGTAGCTTCTAATGTATGGAATAGATGAACTGTGGTGGTAAAATAAGGAAATCTACTTTATACTTGTAGAATTGACTGATTTCTAGCATTTTTTTTTTTAAGATTATTCATTTATTTATTTATTTATTTATTTGACAGAGATCTCAAGTAGGCAGAGAGGCAGGCAGGCAGGCAGGCAGGCAAGGTGGGGGTTCCGGGGGGAAGCAGGCTCCCTGCCAAGCAGAGAGCCCGATGCGGGGCTCGATTCCAGGACCCTGAGATCATGACCTGAGCCGAAAGCAGAGGCTTAACCCAGTGAGTCACCCAGGCACCCCTAGCATTATTTTTATTATTAGGGAAGTTTTGGAGAACAACAAAACCACTCTGTTATCTTTGTGTGGAACAATACATACTAGTTTAGGTCCTAGACATTTAAGTAGAGACGGTTATTTCTTTTTTTGCTGTTGTTTTTACTACATTTTAAATCACATGTCCTCCTCCTTATGTATGTTGTTGATAAGGTGATGAATTTCTGTAGTCTGCTGGTCTTTTTAAGTATTACCAACTGTAGAAAAAGTTTTCTTCTTAAATGACAAAAAGAAGAAAGCCCTCTACATAATATAAATCTTATCAAGAAAGTTATAGCCATTTTTGTTACTGTTTTGTTCAAGTCATGCTATCTTTTTAATTTTTGTGTTACGTATTATTTTTTATATCATATGCATATGTTTATAAAGCTCACTCACAGTATATATATAAAATCTTTTTATTTTTCAAATTAAAGTTAAAACTTTGTAATGGTTATTTTATCAAATATTTGAATTTAAGTGTGCGGTGATTCACCAGTGCATTGGATCTTTCTTTTTTTTTTAAAGTTAAAACTTTGTAATGGTTATTTTATCAAATATTTGAATTTAAGTTGAATTTAAGTGTGCGGTGATTCACCAGTGCATTGGATCTTTTTTTTTTTTTTTTTTTTGAGTATAGTTGGCACATAGTGTTACATTAGTTTCCAGGGTACAACATAGTGATTCACCTTCTCTGTACCTTATGCTGTGCTCACAGGTGTAGCTACTGTCTGTCATTGTACACTAGAACAATACCATTGACTGTGTTCCCTAAGCTGGGCCTTTTATGCCTGTGACCTGCTCATTGCATAACTGAAAGCATGTGTCTCCCAATCCCCTTTACCTCTACTGCACTTCCCCCTGGCAACCATTAGTTTGTTCTCCGTATTTGTAGTCTGATTCTGGGACTTATTCCACCTAGGAACATACCCTCTACGTCCACTCATGTTGTTACAAATAGCAAGATACCCTCCTTTTTATGGCTGAGTGATATTCCTGTGTGTGTGTGTGTGTGTATCACATCTTCTTTATCCACTTATCTATCAGTGGACACTTAGGTTGCTTCCATATCTTGGCTAATGTAAATAATGCTGCAGTAAACATAGGGATGCAAGTATCTTTACAAATTAGTGTTTTCATTTTCTTTAGGTAAACACTCCATAGTGAAATTATTGGATCATATGGTATTTCTGTTAATTTTTTGAGGAACCTCTATTCTATTTTCCACAGTGGCTGTACCTCATTTTTTCTTTTGTTAAAATTTTAATCTAAGATGACTGAGCCAAAGTACATGAGCATTTTTATTGGCCCTTAATACATCGTGCATTGCACAGAGTTTCTAAGTATTAAAAGTGTCAAGTATGCAAGTGTACTTTGCTTTAAACAATGCTGTTTAGGTAGAGTATCTGTTGTTAATCAGTTTAAATGGTACTTTAGTTTGCATTGATTTATTCCTAAAAACAATGAACACTTTTGTATATGTTCACTTTTTATATTTTGGGGTTTATCTTTTAAAACTTGTTTTCATTAAATCTTGAATAGATTCAGTATAGTATTTATATTATTTGCTATTAAAGAACAGGGAGAAAAAAAATCATGTACCTACCCACCCTGCCTAAGAAATAGCGTTCTCTTTACTTTGAGATCTCCTCCTCATATGTTCTTCTCTAATAGCATCTCTCCTTTCCTTTAGAGGTAACCACTATCATGAATTTCATATTACTTACTTTATTGTCTTTATTGTTTTATTATAAATGAGTATTATTCTTTAATACACTACTTCATTTTGCATGTTGTTTATATAAATGGATAGTGAATATAATTCTGTGACTTGCTCTTTTCAGTGTTTGTGAGATATACCTATAATGTTTCTTTAATCTATTTTTATATCTTATGTTGTATGAATATGCCCTGATTTATTCATTTTTCTGTTAGTGGATATTTGGTGGTTTCCTGTGTTTTTGTTTTTAGTTACAAAGAGTACTACTCAAATATCCCTCTGTTTCTGAATTGACAAGAGATTTTCCAGGAGTTAATAAACCTAAAAGTAGTGTTGGTTCATAGGTTTAACTTCAGCCAGATAATGCCATGTTTTTCCCCAAGGTGTGTGAGCCATTATACATAAAGGAGCTGGAAAAAGAATAAATAAAACCCCCAACCAGCAGAAAGGAAGGAAATAATAAAGATTAGAGCAGAGATAAATGATATGGAAACTCAAACAATAGATCAATAAAACCAGGAGCTGGTCCTTTGATAAGATCAGAATTGATAAATTTTCACACAGATGCAGCAAGAAGAAAAAAGAGAGGAGTCAAATAAGCAAAATCATAAATGAAAGAGGACAAGTAACAACCAATACCACAGAAATATAAACAATTACAGGAAAATATGAGAAATTACGTGTCAACAAATTTGAAAACCTTGGAAGAAATGGATAAATTCCTAGAAACATAACAACCTACCAAAACTGAAGCAGGAAGAAATAGAAAATTTGAGCACAGTGATTACCAGCAATGAAATTGAATCCGTAGTAAAGAAACTCCCAACAAACAAAAGTCCAGGACCGGATGGCTTCACAAGTGAATTCTACCAAACGTTTAAGGAATATCTGTTCTTCTCAAACTATTCCAAAAAATAGAAGAGGAAGGAGAACTTCTGAAATCATTCTATGAGGCTGGCATTGCCCTGATACTAAACCCAGATAAACACCACAAAAAGAACCACAGGCTAATATCTAATGAACATAGATGCAAAAATCCTCAGCAAAATACTAGTAAACTGAATCCAGCAATATGTTTTAAAAAATCATTTGCCACAATCAGGTGGAATTTATTCCTGGAATGCAATGGTGGTTCAGTATTCTGAAATCAATCAACATGATACATCACATTGATGAGAGGATAAAAACCATAGGATCATTTCAATAGATGCAGAAAAAGTATTTGACAAAGTACAACATCCATTCTTGATAAAAACCCTCAACAAGGTAGGTCTAGAGGGAACGAACATAACAACATAATAAATTGGTAAGGAAGGAGTAAAACTTGCACTATTTGCAGATGACTTGATACTATATATAGAAAATCCTAGTATCTCCACCAAAAAACTACTAGAACTGATAGATGAATTCAATGAAGTTTCAGGGTGCAGAATCAATGTACAAAAACCTCTTATATTTTTATACATTAATAATGAAGCAGCAGAAAGAGAAATTAAGAAAGCAGTCTCATTTACAGTTGCACCAAAAACAATAAAATACCCAGGAATAAACCAAAGAGGTGAAAGACCTGTACTCTGAAAACTATTAAACATTGATAAGAGAAATTGAAGTTGACACAAAGGAATGGAAAGAGGAAATGCTCATGGAAGCGCGCGCGCGCACACACACACACACACACCACACACAGCTACCCAAAGCTTTTTACAGATTTATTGCAGTCTCTACCAAAATACCCACAACGTTTCTTTTAAAGTTTTATATATTTAAGTAATCTCTGTACCCAGCATGTGCCTTCACCTCACGACATTGAGATCAAGAGTTGCTCACTTTTCCAACTCACCAACAGCATTTTTCACAGAACTAGAACAAATAATCCTAAAATTTGTATGGAACCACAAAGGACCCCAAATAGTCAAAACTGTCTTAAAAAAGAAAAACAAAACTGGAGGTATCACAATTCCAGACTCAAGTTATATTACAATGCTGTAGTAATCAGAAGAGTATGGGACTGGCACAGAAGTAAACACATAGATAATGGAACAGAATAGAAGACCCAGAAATAAGCCCACAATTATATGGTCAGTTAGTCTTAAGCAAGGAGGAAAGAATATGCCATGGAAAGAAGTCTCTTCAACAAATGGTGTTGGGAAAACCCAACAGTGAAATGGGACCACTGTTTTTCACCACACACAGAAATAAACTCAAAATGGATTAAAGACCTAAATGTGAGACCCAAAACCATTAAAATCCTAGAAGAGAGTACAGACAGTAATTTCTTTGACATCAATCCTAGCAACATTTTTCTAGAGAAGTCTCCCAAAGCAAGGGAAATAAAAACAAAAATAAACTATTGGGACCACATTAAAATTAAACATTTCTGCCCAGCAAAGGAAACAAAAACTAAAGGCAACCTGTGGAATGGGAGGAGATATTTGCAAATGTATCTGATAAAGGGTAAGTATCCAAAATATGTAAAGAGGCGCGCCTGGGTGGCTCAGTGGGTTAAAGCCTCTGCCTTGGGCTCAGGTCATGATCCCAGCATCCTGGGATCAAGCCCCGCGTCGGGCTCTCTGCTCCACAGGGAGCCTGCTTCCTCCCCTCCCTCTCTCTGCCTGCCTCTCTGCCTACTTGTGATCTCTCTCTCCCTGTCAAATTAATTAAAAAATTTTAAAAAAAATATGTAAAGAAATGATACAACTCAACACCCAAAAAAACCCTAATAGTCCAATTGAAAAATGGGCAGAAGACATGAATAGGAATTTCTCCAAAGAAGACATCCAGGTGGCTGACAGGCACATGAAAAGATGATCACCACCACCATCAGGGAAACGCACATGAAAACTATACCTCACAACTCTCAGAATGGCTAAAATCAACAACAGAAGAAACACCAGCCATTTGCCATGATGTGGAGAAAAGGAACTCTAGTGCATTACTGATGGGAATGCAAACTGGTGCAACCATTATGGAAAACAGTATGGAGTTTCTTCAGAAAGCTAAAAATAGAACTACCCTATGATGCAGTAATTGCACTACTGGGTATTTACCAAAAAAAAACCCACAAAAACACTAATTCAGAGGGATACATGTACCTCTGTGTTTATTGCAGTATTATTTACATTAGCCAAATTATGGAAGCAGCCCAAATGCTCATAGATAGATGAACAGATAAAGAAGAGGTGGTTTATACACACACACACACACACACACCAGAATATTACTCAGCCATAAAAATATGAAATCGGTATTTGCAACAACATGGATGGAGCTAGAGAGTATAACACTGAGAAATACGTTGGTCAGAAAAAGACAAATACGGGGCGCCTGGGTGGCTCAGTGGGTTAAGCCGCTGCCTTCGGCTCGGGTCATGATCTCAGGGTCCTGGGATCGATTAAAGTTAAAACTTTGTAATGGTTATTTTATCAAATATTTGAATTTAAGTGTGCGGTGATTCACCAGTGCATTGGATCTTTCTTTTTTTTTTAAAGTTAAAACTTTGTAATGGTTATTTTATCAAATATTTGAATTTAAGTTGAATTTAAGTGTGCGGTGATTCACCAGTGCATTGGATCTTTTTTTTTTTTTTTTTTTTGAGTATAGTTGGCACATAGTGTTACATTAGTTTCCAGGGTACAACATAGTGATTCACCTTCTCTGTACCTTATGCTGTGCTCACAGGTGTAGCTACTGTCTGTCATTGTACACTAGAACAATACCATTGACTGTGTTCCCTAAGCTGGGCCTTTTATGCCTGTGACCTGCTCATTGCATAACTGAAAGCATGTGTCTCCCAATCCCCTTTACCTCTACTGCACTTCCCCCTGGCAACCATTAGTTTGTTCTCCGTATTTGTAGTCTGATTCTGGGACTTATTCCACCTAGGAACATACCCTCTACGTCCACTCATGTTGTTACAAATAGCAAGATACCCTCCTTTTTATGGCTGAGTGATATTCCTGTGTGTGTGTGTGTGTATCACATCTTCTTTATCCACTTATCTATCAGTGGACACTTAGGTTGCTTCCATATCTTGGCTAATGTAAATAATGCTGCAGTAAACATAGGGATGCAAGTATCTTTACAAATTAGTGTTTTCATTTTCTTTAGGTAAACACTCCATAGTGAAATTATTGGATCATATGGTATTTCTGTTAATTTTTTGAGGAACCTCTATTCTATTTTCCACAGTGGCTGTACCTCATTTTTTCTTTTGTTAAAATTTTAATCTAAGATGACTGAGCCAAAGTACATGAGCATTTTTATTGGCCCTTAATACATCGTGCATTGCACAGAGTTTCTAAGTATTAAAAGTGTCAAGTATGCAAGTGTACTTTGCTTTAAACAATGCTGTTTAGGTAGAGTATCTGTTGTTAATCAGTTTAAATGGTACTTTAGTTTGCATTGATTTATTCCTAAAAACAATGAACACTTTTGTATATGTTCACTTTTTATATTTTGGGGTTTATCTTTTAAAACTTGTTTTCATTAAATCTTGAATAGATTCAGTATAGTATTTATATTATTTGCTATTAAAGAACAGGGAGAAAAAAAATCATGTACCTACCCACCCTGCCTAAGAAATAGCGTTCTCTTTACTTTGAGATCTCCTCCTCATATGTTCTTCTCTAATAGCATCTCTCCTTTCCTTTAGAGGTAACCACTATCATGAATTTCATATTACTTACTTTATTGTCTTTATTGTTTTATTATAAATGAGTATTATTCTTTAATACACTACTTCATTTTGCATGTTGTTTATATAAATGGATAGTGAATATAATTCTGTGACTTGCTCTTTTCAGTGTTTGTGAGATATACCTATAATGTTTCTTTAATCTATTTTTATATCTTATGTTGTATGAATATGCCCTGATTTATTCATTTTTCTGTTAGTGGATATTTGGTGGTTTCCTGTGTTTTTGTTTTTAGTTACAAAGAGTACTACTCAAATATCCCTCTGTTTCTGAATTGACAAGAGATTTTCCAGGAGTTAATAAACCTAAAAGTAGTGTTGGTTCATAGGTTTAACTTCAGCCAGATAATGCCATGTTTTTCCCCAAGGTGTGTGAGCCATTATA
Source organism: Enhydra lutris kenyoni (assembly GCF_002288905.1). Classification (NCBI taxonomy): domain Eukaryota; kingdom Metazoa; phylum Chordata; class Mammalia; order Carnivora; family Mustelidae; genus Enhydra; species Enhydra lutris. The sequence goes on along the minus strand of NW_019154093.1, from coordinate 30,938,374 downwards.
CATAAAGGAGCTGGAAAAAGAATAAATAAAACCCCCAACCAGCAGAAAGGAAGGAAATAATAAAGATTAGAGCAGAGATAAATGATATGGAAACTCAAACAATAGATCAATAAAACCAGGAGCTGGTCCTTTGATAAGATCAGAATTGATAAATTTTCACACAGATGCAGCAAGAAGAAAAAAGAGAGGAGTCAAATAAGCAAAATCATAAATGAAAGAGGACAAGTAACAACCAATACCACAGAAATATAAACAATTACAGGAAAATATGAGAAATTACGTGTCAACAAATTTGAAAACCTTGGAAGAAATGGATAAATTCCTAGAAACATAACAACCTACCAAAACTGAAGCAGGAAGAAATAGAAAATTTGAGCACAGTGATTACCAGCAATGAAATTGAATCCGTAGTAAAGAAACTCCCAACAAACAAAAGTCCAGGACCGGATGGCTTCACAAGTGAATTCTACCAAACGTTTAAGGAATATCTGTTCTTCTCAAACTATTCCAAAAAATAGAAGAGGAAGGAGAACTTCTGAAATCATTCTATGAGGCTGGCATTGCCCTGATACTAAACCCAGATAAACACCACAAAAAGAACCACAGGCTAATATCTAATGAACATAGATGCAAAAATCCTCAGCAAAATACTAGTAAACTGAATCCAGCAATATGTTTTAAAAAATCATTTGCCACAATCAGGTGGAATTTATTCCTGGAATGCAATGGTGGTTCAGTATTCTGAAATCAATCAACATGATACATCACATTGATGAGAGGATAAAAACTATAGGATCATTTCAATAGATGCAGAAAAAGTATTTGACAAAGTACAACATCCATTCTTGATAAAAACCCTCAACAAGGTAGGTCTAGAGGGAACGAACATAACAACATAATAAATTGGTAAGGAAGGAGTAAAACTTGCACTATTTGCAGATGACTTGATACTATATATAGAAAATCCTAGTATCTCCACCAAAAAACTACTAGAACTGATAGATGAATTCAATGAAGTTTCAGGGTGCAGAATCAATGTACAAAAACCTCTTATATTTTTATACATTAATAATGAAGCAGCAGAAAGAGAAATTAAGAAAGCAGTCTCATTTACAGTTGCACCAAAAACAATAAAATACCCAGGAATAAACCAAAGAGGTGAAAGACCTGTACTCTGAAAACTATTAAACATTGATAAGAGAAATTGAAGTTGACACAAAGGAATGGAAAGAGGAAATGCTCATGGAAGCGCGCGCGCGCACACACACACACACACACCACACACAGCTACCCAAAGCTTTTTACAGATTTATTGCAGTCTCTACCAAAATACCCACAACGTTTCTTTTAAAGTTTTATATATTTAAGTAATCTCTGTACCCAGCATGTGCCTTCACCTCACGACATTGAGATCAAGAGTTGCTCACTTTTCCAACTCACCAACAGCATTTTTCACAGAACTAGAACAAATAATCCTAAAATTTGTATGGAACCACAAAGGACCCCAAATAGTCAAAACTGTCTTAAAAAAGAAAAACAAAACTGGAGGTATCACAATTCCAGACTCAAGTTATATTACAATGCTGTAGTAATCAGAAGAGTATGGGACTGGCACAGAAGTAAACACATAGATAATGGAACAGAATAGAAGACCCAGAAATAAGCCCACAATTATATGGTCAGTTAGTCTTAAGCAAGGAGGAAAGAATATGCCATGGAAAGAAGTCTCTTCAACAAATGGTGTTGGGAAAACCCAACAGTGAAATGGGACCACTGTTTTTCACCACACACAGAAATAAACTCAAAATGGATTAAAGACCTAAATGTGAGACCCAAAACCATTAAAATCCTAGAAGAGAGTACAGACAGTAATTTCTTTGACATCAATCCTAGCAACATTTTTCTAGAGAAGTCTCCCAAAGCAAGGGAAATAAAAACAAAAATAAACTATTGGGACCACATTAAAATTAAACATTTCTGCCCAGCAAAGGAAACAAAAACTAAAGGCAACCTGTGGAATGGGAGGAGATATTTGCAAATGTATCTGATAAAGGGTAAGTATCCAAAATATGTAAAGAGGCGCGCCTGGGTGGCTCAGTGGGTTAAAGCCTCTGCCTTGGGCTCAGGTCATGATCCCAGCATCCTGGGATCAAGCCCCGCGTCGGGCTCTCTGCTCCACAGGGAGCCTGCTTCCTCCCCTCCCTCTCTCTGCCTGCCTCTCTGCCTACTTGTGATCTCTCTCTCCCTGTCAAATTAATTAAAAAATTTTAAAAAAAATATGTAAAGAAATGATACAACTCAACACCCAAAAAAACCCTAATAGTCCAATTGAAAAATGGGCAGAAGACATGAATAGGAATTTCTCCAAAGAAGACATCCAGGTGGCTGACAGGCACATGAAAAGATGATCACCACCACCATCAGGGAAACGCACATGAAAACTATACCTCACAACTCTCAGAATGGCTAAAATCAACAACAGAAGAAACACCAGCCATTTGCCATGATGTGGAGAAAAGGAACTCTAGTGCATTACTGATGGGAATGCAAACTGGTGCAACCATTATGGAAAACAGTATGGAGTTTCTTCAGAAAGCTAAAAATAGAACTACCCTATGATGCAGTAATTGCACTACTGGGTATTTACCAAAAAAAAACCCACAAAAACACTAATTCAGAGGGATACATGTACCTCTGTGTTTATTGCAGTATTATTTACATTAGCCAAATTATGGAAGCAGCCCAAATGCTCATAGATAGATGAACAGATAAAGAAGAGGTGGTTTATACACACACACACACACACACACACCAGAATATTACTCAGCCATAAAAATATGAAATCGGTATTTGCAACAACATGGATGGAGCTAGAGAGTATAACACTGAGAAATACGTTGGTCAGAAAAAGACAAATACGGGGCGCCTGGGTGGCTCAGTGGGTTAAGCCGCTGCCTTCGGCTCGGGTCATGATCTCAGGGTCCTGGGATCGAGTGCCGCATCGGGCTCTCTGCTCAGCAGGGAGCCTGCTTCCCTCTCTCTCTCTGCCTGCCTCTCTGTCTACTTGTGATCTCTCTCTGTCAAATAAATAAATAAAATCTTTAAAAAAAAAAAAAAGACAAATACAACATGATTTCACTCATATGTGGGATTTAAGAAACGAAACCATTAAGCAAAGGGGAAAAAAAGGAGGAAGACAGGGAAACCAAGAAACAGACTCTTAATTATAGAGAACAAACTGATGGTTTCCGGGGGGGATTAAAGAGTATATTTATCATGATCAGCACTGAGTAATGTATAGACTATGTCAAATCACTATATTGTACACCTGAAACCAGTATAAAACTATATGTTAACTATACTGAAGTTAAAATTAAAAACTTTTAAGAACTTAGAAACAAAGTGTTTAAGACAAATTTAAATCTTACTGGTATTTGAAAGTTCATCTTGCTATATGACTACTGCTACTTTGTATTCTCTAACAGTTTAACTTTTACCAGTTTGATGGGTATGATTATGGATTATGGATTAAATTTGCATTTCTCACTTTTTTAAAGATTTTATTTATTTGATGGAGAGAGAAATCACAAGTAGGCAGAGAGAGTGGGGAGCAGGCTCCCTGCTGAGCAGAGGGCCCGATGCAGGGCTTGATCCCAGGACCCCAAGACCAGGACCTGAGCTGAAGGCAGAGGCTCAACCCACTGAGCCACCCAGGCACCCCTGCATTTCTCTTTTTCAAAGAGGTCAAATATCTTGCCATGTGTTTGTTAGCCATTTCGCCTTCCTCTCAGTAAAGTTACATATCAGGTCCTTTGCTTTCCTAATGTATTCTTTTCCTTACTGAATTTTGAGTATTTACATAATCTGGATATATACTTTATTATTTGTAAGTATCACAAATATCTGAATTTGGGGCTTACCACTTTTTTTAAAAGAAGCTCTTTAATGTAGCAAAAGGATTCAGCCTTTATGACTACTGCTTTTTGTATCTTAGATTACTTTTTGGGTGAAGTTGTAGTAGTAATTTTTATTTTTAGATTTTATTTGACAAAGAGAGCGCGCACAAACAGGGAGAACAGAGGGAGAGGGAGAAGCAGACTCTCTGTGGAGCGAGGAGCCTGATGCAGGGTTCTATCCTAGGACGACTCAGGCATCATGACCGTAGCTGAAGGCAGACCTTAACTGACTGAGCCACCCAGGCACCCCCGTCATAGTAGTAGTCTATATTGACTTCTAAAACCCAATATAATGGTATCTCTAAAATTTCAATATGGGTTAAACAAAAGGGGGAAAAGGCAAAAATGGCTTATTTTATTTTTTTAAATCCACTTGCAGTTGGTTTTTGAGTATGGTTCAAGGGGATTAGTTTGACTTTTGTGCATACTGATAATTGATAATTATCTGGATATCATTTATTAATTGTGGTGTGAATTGGGGTCAGATTTCTTTTCCATATGGATATCCAGTTGACACAGCACCACTTATTTCAAAAATTGCCCTTTCTCTTCTGCTTTGTGGTATTATTATAAAGTATAATAAATATTATAAATCAGGTGCTCGTGTTGGTATGCATCTGTTTCTGCAATCTTATCTTCCATTATTCTCTTCCTCTCTTCTTGAGCCAGTATCATGGTCTCTTAATTACTGCAGCTTTGATATCTAGTAGAGCAGTTTCTCTCACCTTTTGTTCAAGGACTATTTTGGGCCCTTTTCCTTTTCATATAAATTATAGAATCAATTTATCATTCCCTCCACCTCTCTACCCCCCTAAAACTAATAACCTGAATCTGTAGATAAGTTGGCAGAGAGTTGGAACTTCTTTAGAACTTGACTCTTCCAGTCTGTGAATGTGACCTAGTTCTCACTTAGATCTTTTGTTTTCTTAATATTTTGATTTTCTGTAGAGGCTTTACATACCTTGATTTTATTCCTTGGCAATTCATACTTTTATGCTTTTGTTAATATGTTTTAGAATTATATTTTGTTTGCTGGTATACAGAGTGCAGTTGAGTTCTGTATTTTTACATGAGGATATTGCCAGACTCACTTGTTAATTCTAATAATTTATCTGTAGAATTTTTTCCCCTTTTTACAGTGATGTTTCAAAGCTCCAGTACTATGTTATTCTGAATAGCAGTATGATAGAGGACATCACTTTCTTGTTCCTGATTTAAAAGGAAAAAAAATGCTCACCATCGAGGATAGTGTTTTCTTCAGGTTTTTTATAGATGCTTTGAATTAGGTTAAAGAAGTTCCCACCTATTTTTGTTATGCTGAATTTTCATCATGACAAATTTTAGAGTGTTATCAAAGGGGTGTGTGTGACATTGGTGGAACAGTTTGCTGTTGTCTTGCTTGTTGGGAGTTTTGCAACTGTGTTTATGGGGAGATTAAAATACACTTTTTTCTTTTTAGTTCCATTAGGTTTTGGTATCCCAGCCTTGAAATAGGAGTTGGAGACTCTTCTCAGAAATACACTTCCCCACCACCACCCCATACTGTAGAAAAATTGTGTTACACTGGGATTGCCTGTTCTTAAGATGTTTAGTAGAATTTGCAGGTTGTTTTCTGTATGTAAAGATTGTGATTTGACTTCAGGTTTGTTCTGTTCTTTTTAAGTTGCTAAGCTCTTCGCTTTTAGCTTTAAAAAAAAAAATTAAGACTATACATTTTCCTCTGAACATCACTTAGCTGCAATTCTGTTAAGTAGTGATATGTGTACATTGGTTGTTAGTTTTGTTTTGTTTTTTTTTCCGTTAAGTGTTTGAAACAGCGAGCTATGTGTACATTGTTTAACATCCTACTACTTGATCTGTTAGGGTCCAGGTACTTTTTCTTAAATATCTGAATAAATTGGACAAAAGATTGTTATCAAGGGCTATCCATTTAAGCAGCTTATTCGAATATCAGCAGACCACTGTGCCAGATGTCACTGTTGGTACATGAATGAGTAGGGTAAAATCCCTTAAAAGAGCTTTTAGTCTGATGGTGATATGTGAGAAAATGACTTAAGTTTTAACATTAAATAATACATAATTTTTAGTTAAATGAAGACTGTTAAGTCAATGTTAGTGTAAAAGAACTCAAGTTCATCTCTGTCCCCTGCCTTACCCCCAATGCAAGAGTGGATATTTAATGTTCCAGTGAAAAACTGAATGACATCATCATGGTGAATGTGTGTAGTAGCATCCAGTTCTCAAACTGTGCCAGAAGAAATCTTTTGGTAACACGCTGTTTTTCCTAGGTGTGAGGATGCCTTAAGAAAAAATAAGAGCCTAATTGGGCCTGATCAAAAGGAGTATCAAAGGGAACTGGAGAGAAACTATCATCGCCTTAAAGAGGCCTTACAGCCTCTGATAAACAGAAAGATCCCTCAGTTATACAAGGCAGTATTACCTGTCACCTGCCACAGGTATGCTCATTTTTTCCTATTATTTTGGATATCTTCAGGAAAATGAAATCCGCTCGAATTGTTCAATAATAATGAATTAGTGTAAATTTTATTACATGGTTTCAGATATTGTCTCTTGAAACTTAGGAAGTTCAACTAGCCTGTTATGAATAACCCTGTTATGAATCAACCTTCAAGATAGAAGTCAGTTCTTTCTGTAATTTGAGAATAATAAAGTTGTGTTAAAGAATAATAAAGTTGTGTTAAATATGCATACTAACCAAGACACAATAGTCTGGCCTCCGAAAACTAGTTCTTTTAGGCCTGTTATACTTTATTTATATGGCAGAATTTACTAGAATGTATCAAGAGCCAAATACTCATTTTCCTTGGTCCTAAGAGTAAATGGTATTACAGTATGTTCTTCTATATTTGTGTTAAAGTAGGTGGCCCCATTGAGTATTTTTCTCCACTAATTGTGAGAAATAAAATAATACTTACCTTTAAGAGGTTGTTATAGAAATTAAATTTTAGGCATGTGAATTTCCAAGGACAGTGTTAAAACAGTTAGCACCTGAATTCTGAAGAGGGCATGATAACTGTTTAACTGCCCTTTCTTTTCATTTTGAAATCCAAATATACATATAACCACTGAATATTTTACCACCCTTTTCTTTGAACTAACAACAGTAAAGCTGTTACATTGTTAATAAGTTAATATCTGGAAGACCTTTGAAGTTGCTTATATGAAAACAGAATGTATGTGCATGGTATAACATGCTACAAAAGTGAAATGAGCTATTTGATCATCTGGAAATTAGTCCCTGTTCTTCAGTGATTTAGAAAAAAAAAATCACACATGCATTCAAAGAAGGTCTGCTAAGGGCCTGCTGTAGGTCATGTCCCTACATGGAGCATTGTTGTAGCTGTACAGTAACAGACGGAGACGGGGGCCTTTCTAAATTCGTCTCTCTCAAGGATAGAGAACAAACCGAGGGTTGATGGAGGGGGTGGGGGATGGGTATTAAAGATGGCAGTTGTTACGATAAGCACTGGGTATTTTAAGTGATGAATCACTGAATTCTACTCTAGAAACCAATTTGCACTGTATGTTAACTAAAATTTAAATTAAAAAATCCTGTCTCTGGCAAAATATAATTTGCATCCACCATCTTATAACCGATACATTTCCTCTTAAAATTCTCAGTGGGAAGCAATGCCAGTCCCCTCTACTTTGTGCTTCCCTTCAGTCTTTTTGGAATTTTTGCCTCCTTGTTGCCGTTACCCACCTCCTCTTAACTCACTGGTCCAAGGTCCTGGGAAGAGGGTACTGGGTCCTTGACATAATCAGGCCCTTTGGGAATGCTAGTCTTGCTTCCTTCAAATTTGCAGCCCATTTTAGTGGAAACATTGTATCATTCCAATCTAAAGGAGTTTTTCTCTTAACACTGTAATCCTGACTTTTGCCTTCCTCTGTGATCTATGTTATGGTCAGCCCCCCAAGCTTTTCTTAATATTGTTCTTTTGGAATTAACGAACACACTTTGGTGGGGGGGCTGCTGGTGTGGTGAACAGTGTCTAGCTTTCAAGGCTGGTATTTTCCCTGGAACCAGAAAACCAAGCTTTGAGATTCAAAAATGATCTTTTTGTACCTGCCCTCACTTTTCTTGGAGATCTAAGCCTCAGGGTTTAACCTTAATTGGAGGAAGGATAAACTGAAAGAAACCAGTTTCAGAATAGAGAAAAAGACATTAAGAGGTATTGAAGAACATTATCCTCTTCACTGTTATTTCTTGAGAACTTAGAAAATAGCATTTTCATTGAATCTGAATTTTGCTGGTTAACATAACCTGGAATATTATTTTGCAGTAGGCTTAAAAGCTATTAAGATGGTCGGTCTCAAAGTGTGACCTTGGAACACATGGAAGGGTGTCCCTGAAACCCTGTGAGGTTTCTACCAAAGGTTTTTCATTTTTTTCACTCTCATTCTTAAGAGTTTTCCAGAGACTACATGCAATATGAATATTGTGAAAGATTGAATGCAGAAGCAGGTATGAGAATTTAGGCTATGAGCTAGACATTTAATAAGAATGCCACTCCTAAAATTCTTACAAGTTTTTAAAAACAGTGCTATTTATAGTGACATGTAATGGGTTATTTTATTAAATAATAATTTAAAATTTCCTTAATAATTTCTAGTATGGTGAGTATCAATGTAGAATCCACTTTCAAAAGCTTTTTGAGGTCCTCAATTTTTAAGTGTAAAAAGGACCTAACACCGAGGAGTTTGAGAACTGCTTAACTCTTAGGATTTAAAATTGTAAATAACCAGCACCTGCCTTTTTCTTTTTAATAATCACAAATCTTTTCCTGAAATCTCTCACCTTATTCCTTGCTCCTGTTTCATCACAATATCTAATTTGGACAAATGAGTAAATGGTCAATGCACTTGGCAAAGTGGTTACTGTAATATATTTTTAATCTGTAAAACCAAAATATATAAAGCAGAATGTATAGGATGGACATGTAACTTGAAAGTTAGTAACTCTGATGGCAAAACTTTGAGATAGCTCTGCAGAAAGAAGTCTGTAAAGCATAGTTTAAAGAAATATGCAAAACGTATTTATATTTATATCCTTTCATTTTCTCCCCAGAGATTCCTTCAGTCGGATGAGCCTGCGCAAAATGGATCTTTAAAATAAATGTACTTGTCTTACTCATTTGAAGAGAGCCATGTATTCAACACTGAGTGTGAAAAGATTTATTGAAAAACAGGACTTGGGGCTTAATTCTGGAAATTCTAGCATTAATTTACTACTCATTGAAGAATGTGGTGGCCAAAACAGTATCAAATGTAGATCACTGAAGTTTGAGAATCATGGCCATGGTTTCTCATGTTCTGGTAATATGCTGTTATCTTTTTTTAAGACTCAAAAGTAATGACTCACTATACATTTACTATTATTTATACCATAGCTAATGTTAAATTTATTTACTTTAAGTTTGTATTTTTTAATTTATATTACCATTTATAGATTCATTTTGGAACCATTTTAAATGTAGTAATGCTTATTTTAAAGGTACTATTAAATATGTGAACGTTTACACTAATTTTACTGAGTGAGACTTTAAAAATTATTATTGACAAAAGCAGAGAATCTTGAGTTGATTCAAGAACTAGTTCCAAATCTAGCTAAGTTTTAAAAAATGAAAATTGACATTGTACGGGCCAAAGAGCCCAAAATTAAATAAATGAATAAATGGGTATAGATAGATATGGATAACTGGTTTGTGAAGTCTTAAAACAGGTTTCTAAGTTATTTTCCACTTACAAACAAAAATACAAAAACAAAAACAAACAAAAAAACCACCACCACCACCAGGGATTTAGGATAAATTATAGAGTAACTTTACGTGATGAAACTTTTGTCTGTAACGATTAAATACTGGGATAGCTGCTACCAGTCACAGTAGCTTAATCTTTGAGTCTTGTTATACTGATAATATGAACTTCATGACTTTCAGCAACTAGTGAAGGATTCCTGTGTTTCAAATTAAACAAGCCAGTCATTTTATGAGTTTGGTCATTTAAACTGGTAAACTATTATCTTACATCACCATAAAAAGGACACCGAGAGCTCGTGTTTGATTTTAATCTACCAGCTGAATGAGAAGTTTAATTTTTTAACACCTATATAAACTTTATTTATGTAAAAGGTAAAATTAGCTGTTTTAATTGAAATTAAGAACTAATTTAAAGTAACTTTGACATGAAAAACTAAGGCAAAAATCCTTTTGAAAATATTTATTGCAATTACTTTGGGCCAGGTTTATCCAAAAAACTACCTATTAATGATTTTTGTGTTTTCAGTAGTTTTTTCTTCGTGTAGTAATACAGCTTATAGAAAGGCATCATTTTTAATATGTCCCTGATCTATTGACCAATGACATGAATCACTTAAAAACCAATTAAATATGGTGCCTTCATTCTGTAGTTGATATTGAAACAAGATCTCAAAAATGTCTGCTTCTCCTGAGACTATAGGGGATGGTTGATACCCTTCTGCAGCCTACCTTTATAACTGGCAGTATTATCTCAAATTCATCTTACCTACATCAATCCAAAGACTGAAGCACAAGATTTTTCAGATGAGTCAACAGTGTTGGACGAAAAGGGGTAGACTGGAGTCAGAAAGGAATAACCTCAAAAACAAATTTGGGGACAGAGGATCCACATGAACAATAAGGAAATACAAGGAGTCAAGAATGGAAATTCATTAGAACAAATACAAGGTAACAAATACTCTCTCCTCTTAAGGGCAAGGGATGGGGGAGGTATATATAAAGGAGAGAATATAAAGTAATCCTTAGGTCATTACTTACTAGATTATATCATGTAAGAGCTTGGAATATGTCACATAAATCTCAGTGACAGTATCAAGAACTCTAGAATTTATATAATTGTGATTTAATTACCGTGCAATAGTTTTCTGACTTGAATAAAAACAGGCTTCCTCTGAGAACAATCGTATGATACTGAACACTTCCTTACTTTCCACATGCTTCAGTTTTCTTAAAACTTTCTCCTATCAAGAATCTATACCAATAGTTCTTGGCTATCTCTTGAGTATGAGACCCAGGCTATATCCTGGAACTACTCCATCAGAAGCTTATGAGTAGTGTTCAGGGCTTTTACATTTTAAAAGTTCCATTAATGATTCTTACTCTATCAGAAACTTAAAGGTAGTGTTCAGGGCTGTTTTCTTTTTAAAAGTTCCATTAGTGATTCTGAATGTAGAATGAGGTGAGAACCATGACATTTTATATCACACCATCCTGTGGAAGAACAGAAGACATGATTTAACTGGGACTAATTTATTAGTTGACAGGTACTCTTATTTGTTGAAATGGGGGTATAAAAGTGTTACTCTAATGGCATTATATATTCTTCAGATTTTTTTAATGTCTTAAGCCATAAGGTAACTGATCATTTACCAATTTAATATACATTTAGAATGAAAATTTAACATTTTTGTGTGTGCACAAAGCATCATCTTTACGGATTCCATAAAGTTATGTCTACTTTAGAGGACTACTATAATGCAGCAGTTTTTACTATAAACTTAAGTATGACAACATGGATGGACTAAGCAGTTTCTCCTATTTGAAAAATCTCTTAACCTCCAACTGTCACAGTATTATTAAAGGTAATTACGCATGTTTATTCTCTTCTAGGTATGTGTGTGTATATATGCACATATTATACATACACATACATTTTCTTACAAGAACTCAGCTACAATTATTAAAAAATAGGCAAGTAAAAAAATTTGAGTTGTATACATAGTTGTTAAGCAGTTTAAATTTTATTGACCTCCCGGTTTTTAAAAAAGAGTTAAATTTAAGGTCACACCTCTAAATTTGATATACTATATATACAGATCGTGCAGAATATGACTATGAAAGATACAAATTAGTCCATGCCCAAGAAGATTTACTAGAATACAGAATCATTTTCATAAATACATATAAAATTCTTGTGAAGATAAAAGGGGACTAGCTGTCCAGGTTTTCTGAGATACTTTTCAAAGTGATTCAAGGCACAAAATATACACTACTGTGAATACACACATATTTCTTTGTGCCTCTAAATACAACCCATTAAAGATTTGGCTTCATGACTTATAAAACTAAATGTACTGAATGAGATTCTGCTTCTTAGCTGAAAAACCACAGGACCTATAAACATCATATAATTACTCCAAAATATGGAGATACAAATACAAGCACTTTATTTTAAAAAGCAAACACAAAGATAGGTGTAAATTCAAAAGTGTTTAAATGCTTCCCATTTGAATAATTCAACTAAGAACCTATACAGTTTTGTTTCCAGAAGCTAATGCATCACTAGTCTCTACTATGAGAAATGAATTCTAAAAATTAACATGGTTTTCAGTAATTCAAATTTCACTATATAAAAACCTAGAGAGACCAATAATATCCCATAGCTTCAAAAGATAAGCTAGACTCTGATGTAATCAACTTTACCAGCTTTTGTCCAGGTCTGTTTAATATATACATAAGGAAAATACTCACTCTATAATTTCTTATAAAATAGCAAATAAGGAGTAGACGTAGGAGATGTAGAAGGGGAAAGAGAATTCAGAAAGTCCTTCTCTTCTGTAACTTTTACTTCAGAATCATCAAAAAGTAACCACTTCCCCTCATACTCCTTTAAGCTTTGCACTACATACGAAATTTTGTTCTCAAATCCACTAAAGTTAATGCCTGTTTGGTCACTGGATTCCTTGTCTGTATCAAATTCATGGGTCCCATTAGTATTGTTAGTCTCAGAATTTCTATTTTCAGCAAATGCTGTACTGGCAACTTTATCAGGATTAGATGCTTTGTTGTATAGCTCATAATCTGCTTTGCTCTTTTGTCCTCCGAGAAGTCCAATAGCTTCTACATTTTTTTTGTTCAAAACTTTACTTGGCTGTGTATTTCCACTGACTCTAATTGACACTTCTTCATCATCATAATTTTCAACCACACCCCTTGCTTCCTCCTCATTCAATGGTTCTGGCTTACCTATTTCACACATTTGGTCGATCACAAAATTTCCCTTATCTAGCTCTAAACTGTTAAGGTCGGTGACTTTAACAGAAGCAGTGTAATGCCCACTACTGATGGTAATGCCACTGTGCATCACAACCGCAAATAATCCATAGCTGTCATTGGTTGGCTTTGTGCTCCATTCTTCTAGTGACAGTTTAAGAGGTGTCAGTAAAGGAGTGTTGATCTTGGAAAGTCCACCACCGTAACAATCAAACCTTTGGAAGGAAAGAAAAAAAAAGTTTTCTGCAATTCCACTTTATATATATTCAGTTTTACCCCCAAATGTGAAACCAAGTAGATGTCTGAATGGCCCTTAATATTTAGTGCTTATACAAACATAAAAACCAGACTCTAATTTTGTATACTTAAATGTATGCAAAGAAAAACTGAAGTTAAGTGCTAATATTCAGCTCTGTGAAGGATATAAGGCATTCTCCCTTTCATATTCTTTACTTTTCTAATTTTGTACAATGAGAAAATCAGTTTTTTAAATGCCATTTTAACTTCAAAATCCTTTAGTAAGTAATTTTAATATGGAGGCTTTCACTACCAAAATTTGGAAACAAAAATAAATAGCAGCAAAGAAATTATCCACAGAAAGAAGGCACTAAGTGTCATCTTCAGGCATAATAAAGTGTGTAGAGAGTTAGTAGGCAGCTCTCATAATTTCAAACAATTCATTAACATGTATATATGTCATGAAGATACTTAGATTTTCAACAAGAAGAGAATCTCTCATTCTTGAAAGAACTAGTTTGACTCCTGGCTTACCTTGAAAATGAAACTATCTTGCCTTTTTCTCCCCTCAAAAAAAAAAAAAAAAACTTAATGTTATATAAAATCTGCTGCTTTAATCAATTCAACTTGAAACTGTTTGTAATAAGGAATGAAGATTAAAAGATGTGGGAAGAAATCCTAGAATATGTATTTACACCAAAAGGATTTAAAATGATGCATTTTTTAAGTTAACTCTTAAAAGCAGAACAGACTTTTCTAAGGTAATCTTTATAAATTACTTCATTTCAGTAGTTTATATTATGCTATTACGCTTTTTTGTTACTATTATAGTATTTTGAACAAAACTTATAGCAGCTCATTTTTTTCATATAGCTTTTATTTATAATACTCACTCCAAGCCACTAGCAGCAAAGCACTTCAAATGAATAGTTATAACTTCAGGCATTTTGTCAAACAAAAGACTTCGTTCGGCTTCAGTATAATGATGGCAATTTTCACAGAAATATTTATCTTCTCCTACAATCCTCTCCACTGAAGCAAACTGTGAAATTGCCCATCTCAGGGTCTTCATTTCTGTTTTTGGCTCTGGAGAAACTACATGAGAGAATTCCTTTCACTCACAAATGAAAACCTCTCAGACATTTAAAAATTAAACATGTTCCATATTCAAAATTAGCATGATTTCAATTGACTAATCCTTTTAAATGATAAAAACATTCCTTTGAATTTCAGAAACTTTTAAGTTCATCCTCAATAGTATATATATTTTTTAAATATTTATATTTGAGAAGCCAAAGTATTGAGGTGATAGGGACAGCAAAATGAGAATAACCTACTTTCTGAGTGTTAAGACACAGGCTTTAGTTCAGCTATTAATTTCCGATATCTGAACAGGTAAAGCAGTCTTCTGATCACTTCCCAGATCCTTTCCCTACTTTTTGTTGTTTTATACTAAACAGTGGCTCAGATATGTAGCTCAAAGACTAAGATACCCAAGAGTTACTACAGCATTTCATTTTCCCACTACACACATCAAAATAAAGATGCCAACAATTTTCCAAATGCTATTAACAAGTGAATCTATATGAGCAGAAAGACTTTATTACACCAGAGACAATTAAAAGCCAGCTCTTTTTCCCCAATAATTATACAAGCTACTATGAGACCGTGTTTCGTTGAAGAAAAAACTGCTTATTCCATGATCAACACAAGTCCATACAAGACTCCAATTCTGCTTACTTTCAGAACTCTCCTCTACTTTGGAAAGCTCATCTTCTTGTACTGGTACACTGATGTCCTGAAAATCTTCTCTTCTTTCTGTTAAACTTTCACATTCTAAGCAACGAGTCCTCAATACCAGCTGACCTTGAAATAATTTCTCTACTAGCTCAAAACCAATTTGCTCTGCACCTAAAAAAAAGGGGGGGGGGTACTTTTCAGCATAGCCCACATAATCAATAGTTCAATTACAGCGTAAACTTGCTTATTAGCATTAAGAGGTGCCTTACTCATGAACTCTAAATTCCCTGAAAAGATAACTATAATTCATCTTCAAAACTATGTCATTTTAATTCCCTTCCCAAAGACATTCCTATAGGAATAACCCCAAAGAAGTACAACACTGTTGGTAAAACCCTTAACCATGCCAATACTACACATATTTGTGAGATCTGCATGAAACTAGGTAGAAATCCAGTTTGAGTACAGTATAACTACTAAAGTTCTCTAAAAATGTATTTCACTAAATACAATTTCTCAAGTTTATTATCAAGTACTGCTTTCAGAAGGAGTTAAAATAATTCTCCATTAAAATATATAGAACTCCTTGTTTACAAAACATAAATTAACATTACCCTACATTAACATCACCTTAAGATTAGTAAGATTTATACACACATCTAAGCAGTGTTTAAAACATAATTCATGTTGTTAAAATTTCCTCTTAAAACCTGAAGCAGATTTACACTGTACATGTATCTAAGAACATTACAGTTCTGCAGCTGTTAATCCTCCTACCTATCAACGTCTAAGAATAAATTATACTGACCTTTGTTTATGGGCTTAACTTCGTTAACGTTAACGGGCTTAACATTATTCCCTGGAGACTCAAGTTCACAACCATTAGTTGTGTTATCATTTTCACACTTCCCCAAGTCCTCTTCAAGATCATATTCATTTTCTTTCAACTGTCCTTTGGATCCCTGGTTGGTTGTTATTTTCCCCAGACTACAGAATTTAGAAAGAATGCTCGGTTGCTTAGCTGCAGGCTTTAACCAATTTATTTTAACTCTTGATTTCTTTTGTGAGGGTCTTGCACTTTCATTTTCAGAAACATACTTGGGGATTATTTTAGAAGGAATCTCTAATGTATCACCAGTAGCTTTCCTTTTTGATCTGGTTTGTCTCTGGTTCTCTTCCAATGACTGGTGTTCCTTGGATACTTTAACTTTCTTCTTCATGTTACCAAATTCAGTGTCATTTTTTCTTTTCCCATTTCCTTTTGCGAGTTTTTCTTTATAGTCTTCAGAATGCCTCAGGTTGTCCATCTCTATGCTGTTAATACCACTCATTTCCTCTTTCTGATGAGGTTTTTCTTCTACCTTAGTAGATAATTCTACCACATTTTTTACTTCTTCTTTTTTTAGGAGTTGGCATGTTTCTTGAATGTTTCCCAAAATACACTGTAATACTTCCTGTGCATCATGCTGTAGATATCCTTCATACATAGGGTTGAGTTCCCTATAAATAAAAATTTCCATTTCATCTATTCTAGTTTTAAAGATAGAATACAAAAACCCTTTCTATAGAGAAATTAATTCCTTTAGAGGGATATCAAATTATTTTAAAAATCTTACCTTTTATTCAACTAATTTGAAACTTACCTAAGCTTATAAAAGTAAAAATAAATTTTACCACAAATACTTTTATCCTCTTCTAAATACTAGTAACAGCTAGTATACATATAGTTTACCATATAGCAGGTTTTACTCAAAATGTTTATGTTAGATATATAAAACATAATTCTAACAATAATCCTATAAGGTAAGTACTACTATCACCCTGATTCAGATAAGGTAGCTTGCTCAAAGCCAGGATTCAAACCTGTTCTTGGCCAGCATGCTATACTACCCTGCTCATCAACAAACACAGAACACTGTATTTACACCCTGGTTTTTGTTTTGTTGTTTTTTGTTTGTTTGTTTGTTTTACTCGCACACCCAACACAAAGCTCAAACTCAAAACCCCTAGAGTACGAGATGCCTGCTCTACCAACTAAGCCAGCCAGGTGCCCCATCCTAGGTCTATTCTTTTTTTTTTCTTTTCTTTTTTTTTTTTTTTTTTAAGTTTTTATT
>NW_019154093.1:30895877-30921174 GCF_002288905.1 Enhydra lutris kenyoni | reverse complement strand
CCTGAGATCATGACCTGAGCCAAAGGCAGAGGCTTAACCCTCTGAGCTACCCAGGTGCCCCCTAGGTCTATTCTTAAACTAAAGATTTACCCTATAACATACAGATAAAACTATTTTATATACTGGATAAAGTTTCACTTAAGACAATACAAAGAGGGATGTCTGGGTGGCTTAGTCGATTAAGCATCTGCCTTCCATTCATCAAGCCCCACACTGGGTTCTCTGCTCAGCCGGGAGGCTTCCTCTTCCTCTCTCCCTGCTCATGGTCTCTCTTTCTTAAACAAACAAAAAAGAAATCTAATCCAGTTAATAGTTCTGCAAGTCCATACAACAAAACTGGATATTTGCAATTTACAGTTCTTATGCATAATATATTCTGAATAAAAACCTTTAATTCCTAATCTGAAATTTCTTAGGACCAAATATATTTGAGAAATCCAGTAGTTTTCAGATCAAAAATATAGCACTTAAAGATTTTTCACCAACATGACAGGACAGTATCCCATAATTAAACAAACTACTACTTCTACAGAAAAATGTATGAATATTCACTTTATAAATAAGAATGAATAAAGAGGGGCGCCTGGGTGGCTCAGTGGGTTGAGCCGCTGCCTTCGGCTCAGGTCATGATCTCAGGGTCCTGGGATCGAGCCCCGCATCGGGCTCTCTGCTCAGCGGGGAGCCTGCTTCCCTCTCTCTCTCTCTCTCTCTCTGCCTGCCTCTCTGCCTACGTGTGATCTCTGTCAAATAAATAAATAAAATCTTTAAAAAAAAAAAAAAGAATGAATAAAGACTATAAAAAGCCTCCTACCGATTCAGATCTAATGAATTTATTTATACCAAACTTACCAAAGGAATATCTAATCTCCAGAGCCTCTGAGATACTAGGGAGTAGATCTGTAGTTTCTGTTTTCCTTGCCCTTTATTCCCTCATGTATCACTCTCCTCCAACGAGAGCAGTAAGTTGCTAACACGGAATCCTAAAGTTTTATTAAAGGCTATACCTGAGTGTGTTAAGCAGTCGCCTTGGCTGAGTAGCAAGTTCATCAGTGTATTTCTCTGGATTTAAGAGAAAGCTAGCCTGAAGCTGTTCAACTGAAATGATCAAGGACTGTAAGCTGCATATTAGTTCATAACTTGCCAAAGAATCTTCTTTGCAATTTCCCTGTCAAAAAAGAAAGCCACAAACCATTAAACAAATTAAGTTTGTTCCCCCTTTTCTTTTTCTTACTAGCCAATATTAGCTTTGCTAAATTTCATTATTAACACTAATTTTGCAGAGGTATACAAATAAATTAAAAATTTTTAAGAGTATTTTTTGATTACTTTGTTTGGAAGAGAATGGTTTTCTGATTGACTAAGTCCAAGGCTTCTTTATATTTACTTAAATTTTAAAAGTGACTACTTGAAAACAGTAGGTTAAGTAGCAGATGGTACAATGGTATGATAAACTGTTGGCTGTGGCATATAAATGACAGTGTTTATGCGTAAGCAATAACTAGAGGGCAGGAGAAGACATTGTCAAAGGTGATAATGTAGTTAGCTAACCTACAAGAATGGGGGGAAAAACCTTTCTGAAAACAAAGGATACTGAGAAATTTATTTCTCAGTTATCCTCCTCCCAAATCTTCTCTGGATCTATTACTTTTTCATTTCTAAGCAAGTGAATTTCCACTACTTTACTTTTCATATATTCTTTTTTTACCTTATCTTTTTGATTGGTTTCATCTTTTAGGGCTTCTTTCTTCCTTGAAATAATGTTAAATAAGTGCTTCACTCCAGATTTAAAACCAGGACAAAAATATAATACCTATAAAAAACAAGAGTGTCTGAGTGTTTATCTGCATTTTTGGTAGAGCACTTTTAAATGTGCATTAGTTAAAATTCTGAGATTAACATATCAAAAATTGTTTTCTATTTCATCATTGTAGCCAACTGTCTACCCTCGCTGGCATGAAAGCACTGAGGCTGGGCACATACTACTAAGACTTATGGTTATAGGGTACAACATAAAGCAGAGTTCCAAAGGTTAAAATTCTTATCACCAGAGCACTTGGAATCAAGCACAAAAACTAAGGGTTTGGCATCTTCCAAGTAACCAAAGTCAACTCAATTTTGTTATCCCAGTTTCATCTAATGTATTACTTTCTCTCACCCCAAAGGAAGCTGATAACATACAATTTAGAATCATTACTTTAACCCATTCCAGTTTATTTACAATCAAAGGCAAAGACATATGGACAATTAAAATACTCCCAATAATCTGAAATTCTCAGAACATTAAATATGACATCATGCTTTGCCTACTAAAGCTTTATTATAGATCAAAACCATCAATTTACCTGAAGTATACTATTAAGATAACAAGTATTGCCGAGATTATTCAGTCCCACAAATGGTAACAAGTTTTCTCTCTTCTCACAGTTTATAGGTGAGGACTGTGCTGCAGGAACAACTTGATCACTATTAAGTATAGAGCAGAGAAAGGTTTTATGAAGTGTAGTACCTTAAACAAAATGGAAATAATACCTCCTTAGATTTAGTCTTTTCCCAAAAGTTGGATGAGCTGAAAGTGGACTTTATTCAGTTGACACTTGAGGAGAAAAAATCTGTACAGGTGCAAATACTGCTACCTACCCAGAATAAAAGTTTTACAAGCACTTTAAAAAATATCATACACAACAAGCCTCTAAAGGATTCCATCATGAAGCTGTTAATCCCATTTTAGAGAGTAGAAAATTGAATAGGTACTGTGATTAATGAACCCTACATGACATTTTTAAAAGTAGTCTATCTCTTGGGAGCCTGGGTGGCTCAGTCGTTAAGCATCGCCCTTCAGCTCAGGTCATGGTAAGCCGGAAGCCTGCTTCTCCCTCTCCCACTCCCCTGCTTGTGTTCCCTCTCTCGCTGTGTCTCTCCGTCAAATAAAATCTTAAAAAAAAAAGACTAGTCTAACTCTCAATAAAAACCTGGGAATAAGCTATGACCGTATCTAGGAGAGGCAGTATACCTAAATGAGGTTCTGTTAACAAAATTAAAAGGTAAGGTTCTATTAAAGAGAATCACACAGTTGTCCTTCACTTTAAAACGAATTGTTCAAGTTTATAATTCTTTTACCTCACTTTAACAAACAGTAGGTCCTCACAGCATTTTTATTTATTTTACAGTTGCTGTTTACTACTCTAGCCCCTCAAAGTGTTTTAAAAATAAGAGTCACATCCCCTAAACTGATTATTGGTAAATATTAGGAAATTACACAAGACCAAATCCAGTTTGGTCATACAGCAGTGCACCTATTTGTTGAATAATGACCTAGTATAGACTACAACTAGAACAATGGTATTAAAGTATTCCATTTTGTTAAGATCTCAGTCACTGAGAAATGCATCAAAGCATTTCTTACTTTTAAATTTATCTTAAATTGGCAACTATACAATAGGTTTGATAATTCATACCTATTAGGAATGACTATAAAGTTTAGATAGCTCAAGAACTGTTAAGTCTTCTGAACCACACACACACACACACACACACACACACACACACACACACACGTATTTCTTTACCCTTTATACAGAATGGGTTATACTACGAACAAGTCTGAATTGAAAGATAATTTAGCCAACAACATAGTTCTCCAAATGAATCTGATTAGCTAATATGTTTGTCTCACTACTGTGTGTTTTTGCCTTCAGAGACTATCAGGTCAGAATGTCTGGAGATATCAAAGTTCACTGCTGCTTCACTGATAATGGAATTTTTAAAATACAGAAATAGACTTAAAATAAGATACATACATTTCAGATCCTCTATATTCAGAAGCCTTTTCTTCATTTTCTTGAGACTCTGTGAAATCCAAGGCTCTCTTTGTTTCCTTTTTCTGAAAAAACTTCAAGGAAAGTCTGTTTTTCTTTGATGGGCTACCTCTTGAAAGCCCATTACTTTCAGTAGGTATGACACCAGGCATTTTCTCTTCAAATCCCAAGGAGTTGACAAGAATTAATTTATATAAGGATGTTGTAATCACCAATCATATCTGTTAATCGCAGAGAGAAGATTTCATTACTTTCCAGTTTATCTGCTGGAAATATAATTTTGAAAATTTACTAAGGAATGGAACTAATTAGAACTTCACATCTGAAAACCCATTTCTTAGCCAATAAAAGGCACTCGATGCTTACTGCTTAAATGAAAGCGCTTGCCATTTGTCCTTAACTTTCCTAAACAAGAAAAAATATGAGATACTGAACTTTCGTAAGTCTACTAGATTAAGGGTCACATCACAAAATAACCCCATTTTAGTACATCTACAGTAAAGCAGTCTTGAGTAAAAAGTTAATTTTTATTTTAGCTTATTCAGAAAACACTGAGCAACAACCATCTCTAATTCTTAAGTACAAGGGGAGAAAGGGATGAATGGGAAGACAACAGTGCTCAGAGTGAATCAATGAGTCTTCCTTCCAAGGTCTTTTCTAGTTATTAATATGAATACATGAAATGAATTCTTTAAAAAAGCTTCTTTAAGGTGTAATTTGCACAAGTCACTATGCTGTACACCTGAAACTAATATAAAGTTATGTGTCAGCTATACTCCTAATTAAAGTATAATTGCATATAAGCAAAGGCATACATCTGATGTTCAGTTATACCTAAAAACTTGAGTGAAAAGTAATAAAACATGTGTAGCTGGGATAGTGGTGTAAAGAATTGCTGCACTTTGTGCAGACCAACTTTTTACGCACTAAACACAATACATTACTGATTTTCCAAGCACTTTTTAAAAAACTGTAAATTTTTTTAATGCTGCTCAGAGTAGAAAAAGTTTTTTTTGACTTTTGCAACCTTTTTTTTAACTTGTTAAAACTTCTGAATGAAAAAAACTCTAGCAGTACTTGTGATAGTTACTTTATACACCCATCCTACTTTCATTAAGATATCTGGGGGGAAATTATCTGACTGGAATATTAGAGCACAAAAGCTCGACAATGACTTTCAAATACACAGTAGTAGAAGGAATAAACTAACAAAATTCACTCAAACTCCATCTTTACTAATAAGCTAACAATAATATACTAATGCTTACTAATAACCATTTCATAATAAGATCGGCTGCCGCTGATCTGGGAATTTGCAACTTTGAACTCAGTAGTGAAACCACATTTTTGAGACAACTCAGAAGTAACTGTAAAGTTGACCAATTTCCCCATCCCCCCTCCAACTCAATTTACCCTCCTAGCCACTTAATGCTACTGATGGAAAGCTATCACGAAGATAAACCAGCTTGCACCAAGTTGTCAGGGATCTTAGCATTAACGATTCTTGTCAAAGGTTTTTCTTGGGAGCCAATTCTTAGATATAATGCAAAGTGTATTCTCTAACCGGATTTAAGTACATATTAGAAAAAACTGAGGACGCAGTTGAAATAACGGATAAATCCTAAGCAATAAACCCTCCTGGCTCCCTCAAATCACTCACATTTGACATCATTGACAATGTCACATTTTTACCAGGTGCCGTATGTCACACCACTTCTTGCTCCTGGCTTTCCTTAAGTCTAAATCAAATTTCGCAGAAAACATAACAAATCGAGCATTAACTGCTCTTGAAAAAATAAATGACAGTATGAACATTCAGTTTCTAAATTAGTTTTAAGTTTTTCCCTTTGCAAGACGACACGACTTAATTCCAATTTTTCAGGAAAAACGTAAAACAAGGATAGCATCCTCGACAAAGGTTTAAAACACGTGGCCTTCTAAATACTTCCAGAAATACTCAAGAGTGCGCGATAAAATTTGTCAATACCCGACACTGGACAACGTGAGTGGAAACACTTGCTCCAGACCCCGCACCACTCCGGGAACACAAAAGTGGAGAGACTAAGCTGTGCTGCCGTGCGTGCCCGTCAGACACGGCCCGGGCCCGGCGGGAGGTTGGCTGGTGGCGGTGGAGACTCGGGCCCCCCTCGCCCGTGGAGCTGGCCTATTTACGCCCAGCCCGCACCTGCCTCCCCGAACCCCTGCGGCGGCAGGAGAGGCACCCTGCCCCCGCCACACACACACACACGCCGGTGCCCTTTCGGCTGGCAGCTCGGCAAGGGCGCCGCAGCCAAGTGGTCCTGGCGTCTCCCCCGCGGCGCCGACACCGGGGTCCCGGGTCAGAGCCCCTCGGGAGCCGGCCGAACTTGCCTCGGCGCCCAAGCTCCGGCCCCTCCTCCCCAGGCCCTCCCTTACCTGGTCATGGCCCAAAGCGAGGTCCGCGGCGGTGACGCCCCGAGTGCAGCCGGGATGGGTGTGGGTGCGACAGGTGAGACCCTGCCCGGGGCCCCAGGGGCCCCGGACCCAAGGAAAAGCTGGCCGGATCGCCCTCCCCACAGGGGAGTGACCATTCGCTCTCAAGAGCGGGAACCCGGGCTGCCGCTCGGTCCTGCCCTGCGCCGGCACCAACTACATCCCGGGAGCGACGCCCGCCCCCACCCGCCACCGCCCCGGGATGGCAAGGAGCACCAGAAGTAGCCCCGTTGGCCCAGCGCCTGAACCGCTAGGGTCTTTCCCACTCCACCACCGAGGGGAACTTGGCGCGTTTTCCTCACTCTCAGGACCCCCGTGTTTTAGCCTCCGCCCGCGCCAGCACTACGATTGGAGGTGGCGTCCTTCGAAAGTGCCGGTTCTAGTCTCCACGCTGCAGAGACGCGAAAGGCAGGAGCCGCCTCGCGACCGCCGCTCGCCCCCCTGGTACGCACGGGCTCGGGAACCAGCTGGAACGGTAGTTTCCCCAAGATCCTAACGGGTTCTGCAGTTTCAAACAGCGCAGGCAGCGTCACGGGCAGCTCGCGCGGGTCCTCGCCGAGGGCGCGCGCTAGGTGCTGGAGGCCTGGCTGGCGGGCTCGAGCCTCACACCCTTTTTTTTTTTTAACCATTCGTGCGCGCGAGTTGAGGAAAAGCGTACGGGTCGGGAGACGGGACAGGGAGAGGATGGGACGGTCTCCTTCCCCGAGAAGACGACGCTAGAGGCTCAAATCCACCAATCTGCGATGAGAAATCCCTAAAACCTTGCCCCTCCCACTACCACCCAGGAGGAGCCAATCACAAGTACCTAGACAAAAGGCAAGTGGGTGGGCGGAAGAAGGCTGTCTAGCCAATACCAAAAAGAAGAGAGGAGAACTCCACCAGTCACTGCTAGATATGCAAAGTACCCTTCAGGAGCTGCCCCCTCCTTCCGCTCTGATTGGCGTTCGAGTGCGCGCTTTCGCCGCCGACTGTTAAATCTGGCTCGGCGTTTTGTGAATCCTCGACGGTGGGACGCCTCCGAGGGTGCGGTTTCCGGAGTGAGGCCCTCACAATAAGTCCCGCCCCCCTTTCTTGCGTACGCACTCGGGCGTGGTTATTAAGGGAGACTAGTTTCGGAAAATGGCTGACGGGTGTGCTAGGTGCTTGGCCCCTGTGCTTTCTGACTGGAATCGCAGTCCCGGCCCCAGGGCCCAACAGAAACCGGAGCTGCCACGGATAACAGCAAAGTCTCAACCGTGTACTGTAGCGCTGAGGCTCCTTCCTCAGCCCTTCCATGCCTCATTTTCTCCCGTCTACCCTTTCCCTTTCTCGGCCAGACAAGGAAAAGAAAAGATCATGTTTTAAGACCCAGCTCTGGCTGGGGGAGCTAGAAGGGGTTTCTGCGCGAGCCCTTACTAGGACTCAGATGCGGCAAGGCAGGCTCTACTTGGTTTTTGTTTACCTTTGTTGGTATGCTTACTTTAGTGAGGTGACCTCACAAAGCAGGTAATGCAGTTAACACAGGATAAGTTCAAATTCATTTAATCAAGCATGATTTTAGGTGCCTAGTATGGTGCCAGGCATGCATTTTTCAAGGCGCTGTGGACACGGCGTGAATGAAATACATTTCCTGCTCCACGGGAACTTTACATTCTAGAACGGGGCGGAAGTTAAACTAAAATGCTAGGAAATAATGAGTGGTAGGTAAAGGAGATAAAGAGTGGGCTGTTCTAAATACAATAGTCTGGAAAGACCTCTCAGTTGACATTTGAGCAGAGAGCTGAATGAGAGTGAAACCTGGAGGAATCTTAGGGGAAAATGGTTCAGGCAAAGAGAACAGCAAGTTTAAAAAAGTCCTCAAGTTTAATGTGCTCGGTGTTTGGGACAGAAGCAGGGAAGCTAGGGTGCTTAGAGCACATTGAGTCTAGATGTGATGATTGTGGAAAATGAGGTAAATAACGTCAGCGGGGCTCTGATTAATCAAGCTGGGTGAGGAAGTGGAACGGAAGTCATTGGATGGTTTTGAGCTGGGGAATGGCATAATTTGTAAATTGGCTGCTTGTGGTGGATAGACGGTTGACCTTCAAAAGTGCGAGCAGAAAGGTTAGCTAGGAGACTGTTCCACATACCCAGGAAATAAATTATTTGGCTTGTAATAAGGTGGTAGCAGTGGAAATGTTGAGAACTGGTAGGATTCAGGATATAGTCTGAAGTAGAGCCAAAAGGATCCACTGATGAGTTGTAACAAGAAAGAGACAAAATGACAAGGATTATTTTTCCCCCAAAGCAACTGGATAGTGGTTGGTCCTTGCTGAAATGGGGAACATTAAGGTACTAGTGGGTTTGTTGTGAGGGTCTATTGTTCTTGCACACTAAAACTAAGATGCCTACTTTACATACAGAGAAGATGAACCAACAGATAGTTTGGACCTGGGGGAGGGGGGGATTTGGATCAGGGGATATAAATCTATTAGGAGTTACCAAATGATATTTAAAACTACAAGACTGGAAGAAATCACCTAGAGTGGACATCCTTTTTTTTTTTTTTTTTTTTTTAAGATTCTTATTTATTTATTTGAGAGAGAGAGTGAGAGAGAGCATGAGTGAGGAGAAGCAGACTCCCCATGGAGCTGGGAGCCCGATGTGAGACTCCATCCTGGGACTCTGGGATCATGACCTGGGCTGAAGGCAGTAGTTCAACCAACTGAGCCACCCAGGCGTCCCTAGAGTGGACATCTTTATCCTAAAAACTCTGCCGGGCATTAATGACCTCTTCCCTTGCCAAGTCAAGAATCCTAAATCCAGGTAACTGCCTCGTAATTTTCTCACCTTAGAATCAATACCCTTTCCAAATACTCATATTAAGAGTGAGACTTCAAAGCTCCTAATCACTGAATTTTTACAAAGAACAGTATGACACACAGCGACTCTGAGCTACATAAAGAGAAATTAATGCTGCTATCACTTGGTAAAATAAGCTCAAAGCTAGGGTGTGAGCTGCTTTCAAGGGATTGAGAATTCCCTATTTGAGCGCAGAAAAGAAAGGACCACAACTCATTCTGAAGTCAGTATAATGTTGATAACCAAAATAGACAAGGACAGAACTAGAAATACAAATATAGGTCAGTCTTTGT
The DNA here is from genome assembly GCF_002288905.1 of Enhydra lutris kenyoni. Lineage (NCBI taxonomy): Eukaryota > Metazoa > Chordata > Mammalia > Carnivora > Mustelidae > Enhydra > Enhydra lutris. Next base: position 30,911,774 of record NW_019154093.1, on the reverse strand, counting down.
TTGCCATTGTGTATCATGTACTGGGGTGTCTCATTCTCTAGTATTAGCAGAATCGTTGCTACTTTCAAACTCTACCAGGACAGATAACCAATTCTAGTTTCCTATTGTAATTTTCCTTATTCTCTCAACTGACTGAGCTACCCAGGCCCCCCTGTGCTTTGACTTAAAGGTACAGAAGTGTTGGGTTTTGGGGCAACTGGGTGGCTCAGTGGATTAAAGCCTCTGCCTTTGGCTGGGGTCATGACTGCCTTTGGCTGGGGTCATGATTCCAGGGTCCTGGATTTGAGCCCCGCATCAGGCTCTCTGCTCAGCAAGGAGCCCGCTTCCCCCTCTCTCTCTACCTGCCTCTCTGCCTACTTGTGATCTCTCTCTGTCAAATAAATAAATAAAATCTTAAAAAAAAAAAAAAAAGAAGTTTTGGGTTTTTCAGCCCTTCCAAATTATGGAACTCTTAATCCACTTAGATTATAGGCAGAGTTTCCCTCTTAGCAAAGCTGTATACCTTTCCTTCCCCACTTGCAGACTGACTAGCTCTGGCCGGAGCTAATCAAAGAACTTTGGTGAAACTGGTAAAAATTTAAAGCCAGCAAATTAAGTTTATACCTTTTTCCAATTATTTCCCCTCATGCCACAAATATCTTGCAACAGGACAACAAGGGTCTCTGCAGTATCCGAGTCTTTACCACACACTGCCAAGTTTCCGCTAAGCCAATACCACATTGAGGTTAAGGCGTGTTATGTGCTGTATGAGTTTATAGGGATCAAATTCTGCATCAGATAGGAATAGGTTAATCTATGAGAAGCAACATTTTTTAAGCATCCTTAGCCAAGATGTACACATTTCCTTATCACATAAACAGAGTGGAGAGGTAGGCAGTGTAGATTAGTGCTGATTCCATGACCATGAAGGACCTAATTTCCTCCATTCTCAACATGTGGCTTCTACGTTACGGTCCAGATAGCTACTTAAGTTCCAGCCATCATGTCTACATTCTAATAAGCAGAAAGGAGGAAAGACAATCCTGCCTCCTCAAACGATACATCCTAGAAGTTATACACACCATTCCTGCTTACAACCCATGGGCCAGAACTTACTTTATTCTCAGGGCCTGTATGTCCAATAAGTGATCATAATATCAAGAAAGAAGTATACAATAGATGTTGGAGGACAAATATTCTCTGCTCTGCTTCTACCTTCCCGACTAAATAAAAGATTTCCCCAGCTGGGGAAGCAGAAGTTTAAAAAAAAAAAAAAAAAAAAAAGTAAGTAGATGCTGCCCAGAACACCCTTCAAGGAAGGACCTGCTCCCAACCTGCAAGGAGTACTTCCAATTGTCAGCTCCATCGGGGTCTACTTCAGCTACAGGAAGAAGCCTTGCCCAAGGTCATGCCCTTTCCAACAGCTGATTGCACAAGGCTGGAGTGGAAAGGCTCTGCCATTATGGCCCACCGTGGGACATATGGTTTGCAATATTCACTCCAGAGCTGCTGTGCAGGTTATTCAAAGCTTTCTTGCACCCATGGGGTGCCTGGGTGGCTCAGTCGATTAAGCATCCAACTCTTGGTTTCAGCTCAGGTGGTAAACTCAAGGTCATGAGATCCAGCCCCACATCAGGCTCCAGGCTCAGTGCAGCATCTGCCTGAGATTCCCTTTCTCTCTCTCTCTCTCCCTCACCCTCCCGCACTGCCACTCCTCCTGTTCATGCTCTCTCTCTAAAATAAGGAAATCTTAAAAAAAAAAAAAAAGCTTTCTTAAACTGTATTAAAATTTGACTTCTTTCCATATCTTCTATGTTCTGTCCCAGTGTCTGCTTCCCAAGAACCCTACCTGTGATAACTGACAGCAGGACTGGCTGGAGAAAGCGGGCAGTAAGATACAATCTGGGAGATGGATTATGGACCACCTGACTGGTGGTAGATGAAACACAGGCAGCGCCGGCACAGGGTGATGGTCTAACTGAGGTGCTAATACGAGATGAATAGAACACTAGAGGTGTGACATATCAGGAATTTGAGACATATAGTAAAAGTAACTGATAAGGATAACAGAATTAGATGACTATTGCTAAGCTCCATTGGTTACCAAAAAAGAATGAACCGTTGAGGGTAGGTAATAGGCAACTGCAAGTGAGGAGAGAGCCCCTCTTTGTTGCACACAAAAAAGCTCTCATTAGCAGGGAAAGAGTGGAGAAAGACAAGCAACAAGACCAGACTTTAGAGTGCTTAAAGGATGGTTAAATGACGAAAAATGGCAGGTTTGTTGTGGCAAGGTCAGGGTCATGATTGAGAAAATCTAGCATTCCAGCACATGGAGGAGACATCTGCGTGGTGCTCCTGGAGATTTTCATTCCTCAGGCTCCTCAGATGCCTGCAGTGTGGGCTCACTCCTCTCTACTAAGATCTATCCTTTCCTGTGCTAGAAGACTTTGCGGAGGCTTCTAACTGGAAGGCAACATGTTCCCCTCTCCCCCAGCAGACGCCGCCCACCACACACACACACACACACACACACACACACACACACACACACACGCCTTCTGCCACTAGGCCTATAATTAGGGTTGAATCATAGCATAACCTAGTTGGGAGGAACTGTGTCTAATAATGGAGGTAAAGGCCTAGCCAGCATGTACCACCAGTAGCTTGAGGGGTAGGCCTGGGACTGGATTCAGAGAGGCCTTGGTCAAGGAGGCCAGACCATAAAATGGAATAGGAAAAATTCTATTGCTGGTGGAGCACTCTCCCAAAATATCTAACATCCTGACAAGGGCCCAAAGAGTTGGTGTGAACTCACTACTTTGATTGCTCCCAGAAACATGAAAAAAAAAAAAAAAAAAAAAAACCAAAACCCAAAAAACTAACTAACACTGAAATGCCTGAAGTGCTAGGACAGGTAGGTAGGACAAGACTGGATAAAAAGATTCAAGGAAGTAGGTGTGTTAGCATGGATATACTATCTACATCATTCTGTTCTGAAGAACAGCCAAGAGGACACCATTTATCAAGCCCACCAGAAATGCATTGGTGCGGGGCACCTGGGTGGCTCAGTGGGTTAAGCCTCTGCCTTCAGCTCAGGTCATGATCTCTGGATCCTGGGATCAAGCCCCACATCAGGCTCTTTGCTCGGCAGAGAGCCTGCTTCCCTCTCTCTCTGCCTGCCTCTCTGCCTACTTGTGATCTCTCTCTGTCAGATAAATAAATAAAATCTTAAAAAAAAAATTTAGAAATGCATTGGTGCAAAGGGCAGGAATATCACTACAAAGTCCAGTGGTGGCTCTCTGCAAGTCATGGCTGAAGGTAGCAGAGGCCTCCAGAACCTGGCCCACTGAGAGCAATGCAGATGACAGGACCCCAGAGCAATAAAGGCCAAGTGGCAGTGCTCAACTACCAGAAGCCAGGGAATTACAAACATTATAATGTGGACCTAACCCACACAGTTATGGAAATGTTTAATAGACCATGGTAACCCTAAGGGCAAAATAGGTAGGCAGCCAACAAAGGTCCTATTTAATTTGTATCAGCAGAAAAAAAATCAAAAATAGCTGACCAGGAGGCTAAGATCCCTCACTCAATAAACTCACCATTCTTTAATCCATTTTCATACCTGAGCTAGTTTACAGATCTGGAATCACTGGCTGAAGAGGTCCTTAGGAGGAAGGGCCCCACTACATTTCAAGTATAAATAATGATTTTCCCAGTTCATCCCCAAAGTATCTTTGGTCATTTACCTGGGTAATTGTACCTGGGGGAAATGGGAATACCCAGACATTTCAAGGACTGTTAGACACAAGGTCTGAATTGACACTGATATCCAGAGACCAGAAACATCATCATGACCCTGTTAGAATAGGAGCATAGAGAGGAAAGTTAATAAACAGGGTCATGACAAGGTCTAGCTCAGAGTGGGTCTTTTGGGTCTGTTGCCCCACCCAGTCATTTTCCCAGTCCCTAAATGTATAATGGGATTCACCTGTTGGGTAATTGGTACAAATCCATTGGATCCTTTGCCTGTAAAGTAACAAGCCATCATAGTGCAGAAGGCCAAGTGGGGTTCCCTGAAATAGCTTCCCTTCCCCAGCCAAACATGGCACAGGAAGTTAAAATAATACTGCACCTCAGGAAGGGATGGCTGAAATTAGAGTCAGTCTCAAGAATTTAAAGGACACAAGGTGCAGATTCCCATCATATCTCCATTTAACTCCCCACGCGGTCCTGCAAAAAATAGACGACCCCTGAAGGATGACAGCAGATTACTGTAAAGCTCAACCAATTAGTAGGGCTGATGGCAGCTGCTGCGGCAGCTGTAGTCTTTCTGCTAAAGTACATTCATACAGCCTCAGATACTCCGTGCACACCGTTCTAGACTGAGTAGATGCGTTCTTTTCTATCCCAATCGTAAGAAAGGATCAGAAAGAGTTGGCATCCCCATAAAATAATTAAAAGTACACATTTGCAGCATGGCCCAGGGCTATGTTCACATTCCTGTCCTATGTTATCAAATAACCTGAAGTGATCTGGACCTTCTGGAGATCCTGAAGAACATCACATCATCTACGACATCAGTGACCTCCTGCTGATTGGGCAGGATGAGCAAATTATGCTGTAACAAGACCAGGAGAATTAAAAGGCTAAAAACACACATGCGTGGTGGAAGTGCCGAGAAATGTACAAAAGAAGGCTAAATCCTTACCTTCCCTGTCAGGAAGTCAGCAGATAACAGCTGACTGAAAAGCAAGAAGTAGAAACATGAATGTGTCATTTAGATAAGTGGGGATAAATACCAAAGATTCGGCTTAAAGTTGAAAGTAGTTGCCTTGAGGGAAGTGAAGCCTTGCTGGAACAATTTACCTTTTTAAATCCTGTACAACTTTGAAAAAAATAAACTTAAAAAAATTGTTTCAGTTTCTGTTTAAGTACTGTCAATGAATTATTTGTTCTGATTTCATCCCCTGGGAAAGGTCAGAACAAACAGGTTCAACAGGAATAGATTATTTATGATTGGGGTGACAATTCTTCGAACCTTCACCTTCTGGGTACAAGTTAAAAAAAGGCTCAGTGTGTGAACCCTTGGCCTTAATCCAGCATCTTGAGTGACCACAAAAGGCAACCAACCTCAAAACAGCTAGTAAAACCACTATCCAGTAGTTAAATTTAAATAAAAGATTATTTCCACAAATTAAAGTCTGTTTAAAAGGTAAAACCCACTTGGCTTCAGGATTTTATATTTTGTTTCACAATCTAAAGCCTCAGGGTCAGGTGGGAGGACCTCCCATGCCTATGAAAGGAATGCCTTGCCCCACTTCCTTAATGTTTGGTAACAATTTAGTAGAGGAATGTCGGGTAAGTGGGTGGGTGCTGAAGGGGTAGCAGGAAGTCTCATAGGCCTATTTATATTTAACGGAAAGAGAGTCTTGTCTTTCTCATACCATTAAGATTCTCTTATCCTTTGTATGTTCAACTCATCCTGAAGAGAGATCTATAGTTAAACTCCAATATTTTTTTCTACTCTGAAAAAATTAACTTCAATAAGTACTAAGTACTTAGAGGGAAAATAAAGTTTTATTCTTTCGAGTATTATTATGGACTCATGGCTTTTTACAGTCTCAATTTAATTAAATATTATTTTTATTTACTTTTTGAAACAAAAAAGAGTCATATTTCAACCTGTGGGGACTCCTTTTTTATTTTTTTAAAGGTTTTATTTATTTATTTGTCAGAGAGCGAGCGAGCACAGCATGGGGAGCGGCAGGCAGAGGGAAAACCAGGTTCCACATGGAGCAAGAAGCCCAATGCAGGACTTGATCCTAGGACCTGGGATCATGACCTGAGCCCAAGGTAGGTGCTTAAAGGGTTGAGCCACCCAGGCATCCCATGGGGACACCTTTTAAACAGACGTCCAGGTCTTTCAACATTTTGAAAGCACCCTTTCCTTCGAGGAAATTCCAGGTCCATCTTTAAAAATATTTTCTTACTAACTTGATTATACTATATAATATGTTGTTTTCCCATGCTGTATGTTTAAACCACAGTATTATTAAAAGCTTACAAGCCTTAATTTAAAAAATAAATCTTACTTAAGTATGTCAAAAGTTACTGTATATTACTTTATCATTTCATTCTGGGCTTTGAGAAGAGCCCACGTAGTTTTCTTTCTTTCTTTTTTTTTTTTTTTTAATTATTTATTTGAGGGGTGCCTGGGTGGCTCAGTGGGTTAAAGCCTCTGCCTTTGGCTCAGGTCATAATCTCAGGGTCCTAGGATCAAGCCCCGCATTGGGCTCTCTGCTTATCCGGGAGCCTGCTTCCTCCTCCCTCTCTGCAGGCCTCTCTGCCTACTTGTGATCTCTGTCAAATAAATAAATAAAATCTTTTAAAAATTTGTTAAAGATTATTTCTTTGAGAGAGAGAGAGCACCCACATGCACTTGCAAGCTCAGGAGCAGGGCGAGGGGCAGAGGGAGAGAATCTAAAGCAGACTCCCTGCTGAGCAACCCCCCCACACACAACAACTTGGCCGAATCCCACAACCCTGAGATCATGACCTGAGCTAAAATCAAGAGTCAGACTCCCAATGGACTGAGCCACCCAGGTGCCCCCCCCCACCGTGTATTTGCAATCAGACAAGAATACCATTGGCTCTAACATGGGGATTGTGTGATGATTATCTTTCAACTAATTCAGATTTAGATTTTGTGTAGGTATTGGTATGGAAGCACCCCAAAACTTGGCGGTCTAAAATGATGCTCTCTTATTTCTCATGATTCTATGGCTTGGCCATGATCCTTTAGAGGCTGCATTCAGGTGGAGGGTCACCTGGGGACTGGAATCAGTGGGGTTGGCTAGGCTTCCCTCTCCCTTGGGTGCTTGTCTTCAAAGAGACTGCCTGGGGCTTCTCCATAAGGCCATGGCAGCAGAGTTCCAAGGAGACAAAACCCAGTGTGCACATGTATACCAAGCCTTTGTATTCCTCCCTTTGGTCAAAGCCAATCCCATGGCCAAACTCAAAGTCAGGCATCTTCATAAGGGCATGGATATGGGGGAGAGAAGGGCTGAGTCACTGGGGTCAATAATGTAACAAACTACTCCAGTCTTCCTGTGCATATTATCTTAAAGTAGAAGTCCTATCTCTCAAGGTGTTAACCTTAAAAAATAAAACTGCCAGTTATTTCAGCAGCTATATATATATAGATAGATAGATATCTATCTATATATCTATATCTATCTATCTATATATATATTAGGAATAGCAGAGAATTATAATCTGTAACAAGCGAACTAAGGCAAAACCATAGGCAAATCTGGAGAACAAAGGAATGAAACCATTTTTTATTTTTTAAGATTTTATTTATTTATTTGACAGAGTTCACAAGTAGGCAGAGAGGCAGGCAGAGAGAGAGAGAGAGGGAAGCAGGCTCCCCGCTGAGCAGAGAGCCCGATGCGGGACTCGATCCCAGGAACCTGAGATCATGACCTGAGCCGAAAGCAGCGGCCCAACCCACTGAGCCACCCAGGCACCCGGAATGAAACCTTTTTAATAGAGGAAAGGTGGAAGCGGGGATGACTATTATAAACAAAAAGTCCATTAGAGAAAACTAGGATTTCAATGTATAGTGGCTTTTCATTGGCTGGGCTGTCGCTGGGGGAGGAGGAAAACTTTCTTCTTTCTGCTGGGATGGAGTAAAATCGCATCCACTTGCAAGGTTCCTCTCTCTTCCTGTTGGGTCTGCAATTGACAAGGAGTGCTAATGTGTGAGAGCTCCTCTTCTGGCCTCCCAACTTCATTCTAAATGCTATCTCCTACTATTAATTCTCATATTTTCCCCTTTGGATCAACAACTGTCTGAAATCATCACTGACCAAGAGTCAAGTTCTCCATATTTAGTGGTTTTTGTCTTTCCATGCTAGGAAGACCTTTCCTGGTTGCCATGTCCCATGTCAGAGCAAAAATGCGTAAGAGTTGAAAAACCACTGAAGGCCTCATTTGAGTAACAAGGAAGGTTAGGGGGGAGACCTCTCGGGCACTTCTCATCTATAGCCCATATTTTATTAAGATTGTAAGCTTTGGAGATCATCTTAAAGCATTGAGCCAGCATTGCCTTATTGGGTACATTTTTTAAAAATTTGACAGGTGACAAAATGTAAAACAAAATAATTTTATAAAACAGAAGAAGTAACATGAAAATTCCAAATTGTATGGTGGTTTCCCAGGACTCTAGGTCTGAAAGTAGCCAATTGAAATATTTACTGTTATTTAATATTATGATTTTGGGAAGAAAGTTTCTCTCATAATGGCAAAAATGTAGTCATGTATGCCTCCTGGAAGTCTCTGCTTAAAGAAACCACAAAAGCAAAATAGTGAATACTACGAAGGTACACTGATAGAATTAACTGAGTGCATTTGTTAAGATACAGTACAGGTATAAATATGAAGCAACAGTTAATGATCATTTTGCAAAATAGCAAAACTGCAAAAGTGTTTTGAAACAGTGTTATCTCAAAAGAAGATTGTTTGTAACCAAATGTGTTATCAATAATATAGCCTATAAAGCTGTAAATTTACAAACCATGACTTTGGGTAAGAATAGTTCAGATGAGAAAAGACTTTTGTGAATTCTGAACTCTCTAATGCTTCAGAAAATTTAATTGGTGAAAATTTAATTTGTCACAGGATCATGATGAGGCTGTTTCTGAAAAGCCATTAAGAGATTTCTACTTTTTGTATGAATTTGAAAATGCAGAGACAGAAGCAGCAACAATGAGAAAAAGGTAGATAGGCCTAGTCTGGACATCTTGGGAATGCCTTGTCAGATGTCGTCTGCTTCAGTTCCAGGAAATCTTTACTTTTAGGTGACCAGATGGTGTGCAGGTCCAGCTAGGGTTTGGGGCTTTCTTTAGATGTGTCACGTGAATCCAAGAAGCTATTTTTGGAACTTTGGTGGCATAAGGATTGGTTAGCAGTTCCTGATAAAGGCCTTTCCAGTGAGGTTGAAAAGAGTGTTTCTGGAGGTATCTTTTGAAATATGGAGGTATGATGCTTAGGGTTTTCGTTTCCTGGGAGCACACTGCAAAAAAGACTGCTTTACAAAGCATGGTTAGTTTTAATAGTAGTAATAAGTGTTTATAATATTGAAGTACATCTTTTATCAACTGTGGGTCAAAGGAGGCAAGGCCAAGTGTACTAGACAGCTTGTGAGTATCTCAGAGGGTGAAAGTCTATAAGTTTCCAAGGGGGAGGATCCGAGATTTAGAAGGAGTAGCAACGCTTTAGGCCAAGGTATTTGGAGGTATCTACAAATTTTGCCAACTGATTCTTTTATTTTTTTTATAAGATTTTATTTATTTATTCTCAGAGGTCATAAGTAGGCAGAGAGGCAGGCAGAGAGAGAGGGGGAAGCAGGCTCCCCTCTGAGCAGAGAGCCCAATGTGGGGCTCGATCCCAGGACCCTGGGATCATGACCTGAGCCGAAGGCAGAGGCTTCAACCCACTGAGCCACCCAGGTGCCCCTTGCCAACTGATTCTTAATAGTGCTGTTAGTGTGTTCCATTAATCCTTAAGATTGAAGATGGTATGCACAATTAAAAAAGTGTTGTAAAACAGGCCAAACAGCACAGACTTGTTGAAGCACCTGACCAGTAAAAGGGTTTCCCCAATCACTATGAAGTTCAAGAGGGGTTCCCCAGGCAGGGATAATCTTTTCTAACACAGTTTTCACAACAAGAGAAACAGTATCTTGTCCTGTCCTTCCCTGTCTTTCAAGAGAGAGCTTTGGTCCAGAGAGAAATCACAAACTATGACTAAAACAAATATACACCCATGAGACGGGGAAGCTGTAGGAAATCCATTTAGATGAATGAGATTCTTTGGATTATATTTTGGATGGGTGGTACAAGTGAGGTAAGCACTTTATGAGGCCTTATTAATATTTTCCCACCAATATTGATTTATAAATGTTATCATTTTGTCAGTAGACCAATGATTTAATGCATGTACAGTGTTAAGTAGTAGGTATATTACAATTTCTGATAGGTCTGGATTCTTGTTTGGTCCAAACCAGACTTCTCTTTTTATTAAGCCAACAATTAGATTTCCAATATTATTTTTCCCTCCCTGGTGTCAATTGTTGGGTATCTCTTGTTGTCAGTTTTTCCAAATTATCATTAGGGAGAATATCCCTTTGAACCACGACAGAGCTTTGGTTACTGGTTTCACTTGACCTACAGGAAACTGAGACTGGAATGCCTAGGAAGCTTAATGATAGCCAGAGCAGGCAGCAAAGGTATGGCCTCTAATAAATTCTGGACTTAGGAGTCATTTTTAATTGGAGATTAGGAAGCCTTGTTGTTGCCATAACATTCCTAAGTCATGAACTGCCCCAAAGGCATACCAACTGCTGGTATAAATGTTTGCTGGTTTACCCTTGGTTAAGGACATACAACTCAACTTATTGGGCTGAAATAGCCAAAGGTAAGTAAATGTGCTGCCTCGATGACTTCAAAAGGAGTAGCAATAGCATACCTAGCACAAGATTTGCCATTTTCATCCCTTAAATAAGAACCATCAGTCAATCATGAAAAATCTGCATTGGGTAGAGAAGTTTCCTATAAATTATCACAGAGACTCAAAAGGCAATCTGTCAGCATTAAGCTGAAGGGTTTCATCTGGCTCCAAGTATGGCCCTTGTTTCAAGATCAGGTCCTCTAAGTATTGAACCTGAGTTTAAGAAAACTGCAATTTTTCTCTGGAGACCTTATGTCTCTTTAATGCCAAAAGTTTTAACAGGTGGACCCCTGTCTTCTGGTGAAGAAGTTTGGGAAGGGAGGCTGAGAAGCAAATCATCTGTGTATTGTAACAAAGTAGAGCCTGCAGAAAACTTTGTCATCCAAACCAATTTTTAAGGTTTGTGAAAAGTAAAGACTCTGCAAAATCCTGGGGCATTACTGTCCAGCTCTATTTCCATTCTTTCCAAGTGAAAGCAAAAAGATATTGGCTATCCTTATCACCTGGAACATTAAAAATGCACTGTGTAGATTAACTACAGTGAAAAATCTGTTTTCAGTGGGAATGGATGTTGAGAGCATATGGGGGTTTGGAATAACAGGAACAGCAGGGGGTCGAGAATAACAGGAATAACAGGGTTATTTATTGCTCAAAGGCCCTGGACAAACCTCCATCCTTAGACACTGGGTTTTCTCACAGGTAAAAGGGTGGTATTACAGGCACTGGTGCAGGGGATAATGAGGTCCTGAGCCTTGTAATCTTTAATTATGGGCTTGATGTCTTGAAGGGCTTCTTTATTTATGGGGTATTAATTGGAGGAGGGCGCTTTTGAGGGATCTATCTGAATCTTGATGGAAAGCGTACTGTGGATTCTACCAAAATCAATTCAGGATTTTGCCCATAAAGAGGATGGTAGCAGGGCGCCTGGGTGGCTCAGTGGGTTAAAGCCTCTGCCTTCGGCTCAGGTCATGATCCCAGGGTCCTGGGATCGAGCCCCGCATTGGGCTCTTTGCTCGGCGGGGAGCCTGCTTCCCCCTCTCTGTCTCTGCCTGCCTCTCTGCCTACTTGTGATCTCTGTCTGTCAAAAAAAAAAAAAAAGAGGATGGTAGCTAATCTAATAGGAACAAATGACTGGTGTCCCCAGACTCGGCCATAGCACTATAGCGTTGCTGGAGACAGGGCAAATAAAAAAATGTTGAAGAGTCATTTAATTATTTCCCTATTTTGATTACTACTATCAAATTCTAGAAATATTCCCCCCCCCCTTCGGAAGAAAGGAATTCTGGCATGATACTTTTCCAAGAAATCTTGGCCCAGTTAGTGAATAGAGGTGGAGAAACCAAGAAGAAAAGGCTGTGTATGTCTCAAAGGGCCTAGACAAAAGGGAATAGGTTCAGAGACAAGAATCTGTTGAAGTTTATTACAGAAGCCTGCTATTCGAACTGCTTTTATATTCTGAGGAAGGGGCTGCTTTATAGTAGTGGAGCTGAACACTGAGGGTGTAGTAATGGTGTCAATACAGAGATTCATTCCCAATCTGGAGAGTGGATTCTCCAAGCTGATTAAGAAAGAGGATTTAGGGGATGCCTGGCTGGCTCAGTTGGCAGAGCACGCAACTCTTGATCCCAGGGCTATAGGTTCAAGCCCCATGTCAGGTGTAGACGTTACTTAAAAATAAAATCTTTAAAACAGAGAAAGAGAGAGAGAGAGAGGATTGGAAAGAGGGTTAGATTCCCATCATTGGGAATTAGGAGGACATTGGAAAGGATGGCTAGAGGGCTGAAGGCACCTGGAGCTCTTAAGTTGGTAGCAATCTTTTCTTCCAATGCCCTGACTCTTTGCAATACTGGAGACTAGCAGGGAGGGGCTGGGTTTGTACAGGGGCCATCTGCCAGAGTTAAAAATGAAAAATTTTAGTGGTCTCTCTTTTAGGTGACTCATCTAGGATGTGAGCAAACTAGTTTATCAAACTAACTATATTTGGGATGGACATAGTTTCCCATTTCATCCTGGTCCTTTTTTTTTTTAAAGATATTTTATTTTATTTATTTATTTTTTAATTTTTATTTATTTTTTTTATTTCTTTTCAGTGTTCCAGAATTCATTGTTTATGCACCACACCCAGTGCTCCATGCAATACATGCCCTCCATAATACCCACCACCAGGCTCACCCAACCTCCCACACACCTCCCCTCCAAAACCCTCAGTTTGTTCTCAGGGACCACAGTCTCTCATGGTTTGTCTCCCCCTCCAATTTCCCCCAACTCACTTCTCCTCTCCGTCTCCCAATGTCTTCTTCCATGTTATTCCTCATGCTCCACAAGTAAGTGAAACCATATGATAATTGATTCTCTGTGCTTGATTTATTTCACTCAGCATAATCTCTTCCAGTCCCGTCCATGTTGCTACAAAAGTTGGGTACTCATCCTTTCTGATGGAGGCTTAATACTCCATTGTGTATATGGACCACATCTTCCTTATCCATTCGTCCGCTGAAGGGCATCTCGGCTCTTTCCACAGTTTGGCAACTGTGGCCATTGCTGCTATGAACACTGGGGTACAGATGGCCCTTCTTTTCACTACATCTGTATCTTTGGGGTTTAACTAAAGGAGAAGGATCCTGGTTCAGCCCACTTACAAACATAAGAGTTAAATGCTACCCAGGTGGATTCAACATCTGGAAGACCAGAATTCTTAAAAAGCAATTTGGACTCTTTTGTAATAGTTATGAACAGGTTCATCAGGCTTTTATGTGCAATCCTGAAATTCAGTCAGGGGCTTAGGAAAAGCGATTGTAATTGCTCTGTGGAGATGTCCAGGAAGTGTTCTAGCATCTAACTTCTTGCCAAAAGTTAGGGATCTGTTTCTCTAAATTCTCTTCAGGATGTTCCCATTGGGTTAGTTCCATCCTATGTTTGGCCTCGTCCTCACCAACAAGCATGTGGACTGGTTGAGAGAAAACGGAGAAACCAAGTTGGTAAGTTTGAATACCTGTGTTAAATTCTTTAGCAAACTTATGGTGCCCCTAGTCCAGGGGACATAAAAAACTTAAGTTTATTTAGATCCTCAAGAGTTAACTTTAGAGAGACAGGTTTTAATAGGTTCAGGAGAGGAGAAAGTAGAGAGAGATTCAGAGGAAAAGAGAAATTCAGCAGGGAGAAAGAGGACAATGGTGCTGGAGGCAGGGCCTGAGCACAGGGTGGCTGCCATGTGTCCACAGATGAAGATGGAGGCCTCAAAAGCCATTTTAATTCCTTTCAATTATTTGTTTGCCTCAGTTAATTTAGAAATAGTATTTTGTAAAGAGGCAAACTTTGAATCCTGAAGTCTGGAAGCCTCAAGTTACAAATTAAAATAGGCATCCCTATTCAGTTATCTTTTTCTTGCCTTGTTTTCTTTTTTAGGAGCCATAGCCTTCTAATTCATTTTTGAATAAAACAACTTCAAGAAGATGAAAAATTCCCCATAATGGATGTTGGTGTCCTAAACTACTATTGGTTAAGTTAGTCCATTTAGTTACATATATGCATGCAGGGGCACCATAGTTCTTTGGACATAAAACTGGCCAGAGGCACCTCAGTGGTCCAACTCTTGGTTTCAGCTCAGGTCATGATTTCAAGGGTCATAGGATAGAGCCCAGCCTAGGCTCAGTGCTCAGCAGGGAGTCTGCTTGAAAGATTCTCACCCTCTGACCCTCCCCCCACTCACACTCTCCTTCTCTCTCCCTCAAATAAAAAATAAATAAATAAATAAAATTTTAAGAACTGGCCAGAGTCCCAGGAAGGGGAAGTGGGGCCCCCTCAAACATTTTGATGACTGGGATCCCATTTCTTGAAGGTTTCTCTTTAAGCCTCTAAATAAATTCCTAAACAGCACAGTTTAACAAGACAAGCCTGGTTCCAAAAGGAATCAGACCAAAGGCCACCACTGTTCCAGTAGGAACAGTGTGGTTCTGAAAAGGAGTTGGATCAAAGGCCAACACAGTTCCAACTGGCACAGTTCCAGCACAGTCTGATTCTGAAAGGAGTCAGACTGAAGGTCAAATTAGTACTCAGAAGAGACAAGGCCTTAAAACAGATCCTGAATAAAACCTGGAGGACTCGAACACAAAGAGAGGGAAGCTTGCAATCCAGAAGAAAAGTCACTCTCAAACGCCAGGGTCAGTGAGAAAGCAGTGAGTCCAACTGGTCGGTCCTTGGATACCAGCACCAATTTGCTCACCAGCCTTGGAGTTGCTGGGGGTCCTCTCTGGGTCACACTTCTCATCACCAAGTCATGTAACCTGAAAAAACAAAACCACCAGTTATATATATATTTTTAAAGCGTTTATTTATTTATTTGACAGAGAGAGATCACAAGTAGGCAGAGAGGCAGGCAGAGAGAGAAGGGGAAGCAGGCTCCCTGCCGAACAGAGAGCCGGATGCAGGGCTCAATGCGGGGCTCGATCCCAGGACTCTGGGATCATGACCTGAGCTGAAACAGAGGCTTTAACCCACTGAGCCACTCAGGTACCCCAACCACCAGTTATTTTATCAGCAAAAATAAGTTCATTTGGGAATATCAGAGAAGTGCACCCTGGGGCAAGGAAACTAAGGCAAATCCATAGGCAAGCCCTGAGAACACAAGACCGCTCTCTTATAGAGAGGGGGAGGCTGTTATAAACAAATTCCACGGGATTAAACTGGGAGTTCAAAGTATAGTGGCTTTTCATTGGCTGAGTTGTGACAGTTTCTCACTGGCTGGGCTGTTGCAGGGGGAGGAGGAAAAACTTTCTTCCTGAATGGAGATAGGGTAAAGTAGTATCCAAGTGCAAGGTCTTTGGGTCTGTAATTGACAAAGAGCGCTAGGATGTAAGAGCTCCCCTTGCTGCCCTGCAGACTCCATTCTAAATGAGTTTCCTTTTATTAATTTTCAAAAGGACTATATCAGACAGATGACCTAATATTGATACAGAATATTATCTGAGATTTGTTGTAAATATCCCCTTAACTGCAGGTTTTTTAAATATAAAAACATACATTTTCAAGTATCATTTTTTAATTTAATTTTATTTTTTTTAATTTAATTTAATTTAATTTATTTTATTTTTCAAGATTTTATTTATTTATTTGACAGACGGAGATCACAAGTAGGCAGAGAGGCAGGCAGAGAGAGAGAGAGAGAAGCAGGCTCCCTGCTGAGCAGAGAGTCCGACGCAGGGCTCGATCCCAGGACCCTGGGATCATGACCTGAGCCGAAGGCAGAGGCTTTAACCCACTGAGCCACCCAGGCGCCCCTTATTTTATTTTTTTTAAAGATTTTATTTATTTATTTGACGGAGAAATCACAAGTAGGCAGAGAGGCCGGCAGAGAGAGAGGAGGAAGCAGGCTCCCCGCCGAGCAGAGAGCCCAATGCGGGGCTT
>NW_019154093.1:30887077-30895777 GCF_002288905.1 Enhydra lutris kenyoni | reverse complement strand
CTTTAACCCACTGAGCCACCCAGGCGCCCCTTATTTTATTTTTTTTAAAGATTTTATTTATTTATTTGACGGAGAAATCACAAGTAGGCAGAGAGGCCGGCAGAGAGAGAGGAGGAAGCAGGCTCCCCGCCGAGCAGAGAGCCCAATGCGGGGCTCGATCCCAGGACCCTGAGATCATGACCTGAGCCGAAGGCAGCGGCCCAACCCACTGAGCCACCCAGGCGCCCCTCAAGTATCATTTTTAATCTTTTACTGCAGGTAGTTAACATTGAACTCAAATACTTATTTAAAATTTTTTTTTTTCCTCCAAGTTTTTATTTAAATTCCAGTTCATTAAGCAGAGTGTAACATTAGTTTCAGGTGTACTTTAGTGATTCATCACCTACGTACAATACTTGGTGCTCATGACAAGTGCCCTCCTTAATACCCATCATCCATTTCATCCATCCCATCACCCACCTCCCCTGCAGTAACCCTCAGTTTGTTCTCTATAGCTGAGAGTCTGTTTTCTGGTTTGCCTCTCTTTTTTCCCCCCACGTTCATCTGCTTGTTTCTTAAATTCCACATATGAGTGAACTCATATGGTATTTCTTTCTCTGACTATGTCGCTTAGCATTATATTGTCTAGCTCTATGCATGTCATTTCAAATGACAAGATTTCATTCTTTTTTTTGGCTGAGTAACGTTCCATCATATATATACCATATCTTCTTTATTCATTCATCAGTTGATGGGCATTTGGGCTCTTTCCATAATTTGGCTATTGTTGATGATGCTGCAGTAAACAGTGGGGTGCATGTGCCCCTTCAAATTAGTATTTAGGTAAAAACGTAGTAATGCAATTGCAGGATCATAGGGTAGTTCTATTTTTAACCTTTCAGGAAACTCCATACTGTTTTCCAGAGTGACTGCACCAGTTTGCATTCCCAGCAACAGTGTAAGAGGGTTTCTCTTTCTCTGCATCCTCAGCAACACCCGTTTTTTCCTGTGTTATTAACTTTAGCCATTCTGACTGGTATGAGCTGGTATCTCACTGTAGGTCTGATTTGCGGTTCCCTGGTGACGAGGGATGTTGAGCATCTTTTCATGTGTCTGTTATGTTTCATCTGTATGTTTCTTTGGAAAAACTTCTACTCTGCCCATTTTTTAAAAAAACTGGATTATTTTTGGGGGGTGGTGTTTGGATACAAACTCTTTATCAGATAAAGTTGGGCTGACTTACCTAGTTTTGCTGAAAACTTTGACCTGGCCTTCTAGATTTTTGAAGTTTCCACAGCTGAGATTCCTAAGTACTTCATTGTTTCCTCATATATTATAAACTCCAGTCCACAGGCTTTCTTGTAGTGTCCTGCTCCCTTGAGTTTCAAATGCATCCTCGGAATAGTGACATCTTGTCCCAGGTTACCTGTAGTGCACAGATTTCCAACATTTGTGAGTCAACATTTATGTATACTTTTAATCAATTTATAAGCATGTCCTTGGAGCTAACCTCTATCTCAGTTCTCACAAGAAAGAATACCTCCTCAAAGTACTTGGCCTTGATTTACCCAGGATTTTTCCTCTATTCACATGGTGGTGGTGGTGGTGGGGGGTACAAAATACTGAAATCCAACAATCTGTTCTTAACTTATAAATTTTTAAGTTATGATTTTTTGGTAAAAACCAAATCCTCAAAATCTCAAAATCCTCAAAATCTCAAAATCTCAAAATCCTCATCTCTAAAGACCCCTTGAAAAAAGGCAGCCAGGCTGACAGGTGCACCTCTGGGAGAATTCAGGAACACTGCCTTGGTGAAGTCCCCAGTTTCGGAACCATCGCTTCAGCATCTTCACATAATCGTAAGTGACTATATTTCAAGTCATATAGGTAGGCCCACTCATTGGTATCACATTCTTCCTGAAGTGTAAACAACATTTTTACACTTTTCTTACCTAAGCAGCTGTATTTGTTAGAAATCCCTCACGTTCCTTGTAGAGACCTTTTAAACAGAACTAGTACCAGTTTAGCCAATGCAAATTTAGCTAGAGTTTGCATGAAAAAGCAGAACTTCACAGAAGGAAAAAATATGTATCTGGTAGAGCAAGATGAGTTTCAGGAATTTTCAAAAAAATACCCATAATAAACTTATAGCCACTACAGAAACTTTGTTATTGTGCCAGACTTTCTTTTCACCCATTTAGCCTGTTTTCCAGATTATTTTTTATTATGAACTATTTGAGAGATATGGAAGAACACACAAGACAAATATAATTTGTGGTGCATAATAAAATGAGTGCCCATGAAACCAACAATCAACTGAAAAGCTAGATGTCAATAGCTCTGTAGGCCCCTTCTCCATCCCAATCCCATCCTCCAGCCTTCCTCCCTAGGTAACTACTGCTTTGTTTTCATTCTCTTCTTATCTTTATAATTTTTTAAAAGATTTTATTTATTCATTTGACAGAGATCACAAGTAGGCAGAGAGGCAGGCAGAGCAGAGAGCCTGATTCGGGGCTCGATCCCAGGACCCTGGGATCATGACCCGAGCCAAAGACAGAGGCTTAACCCACTGAGCCACCCAGGCCCTCCCAGACTTGTCTTTTTTAACACAGTATCTGTGAACTGTAATGTCTGAACTCCCATGTATGGTGTGTAAGCCCCTGCATGAAGTGAGTTTTTCTGTTTCTCCAGTCTCATATCCCACCACTTCCCTAGTCCCACCCTATACTTCAAATACACCAAGCTACTGGCAGTTTCCTCAATGGGCTATATGCTCATTCACAAATCCGTACTAATTCCTTTGCTCAGATTCTCTCCTTTGTCTTCTTTTTTCCAATCCCTTCTCTACCTGTTGTTAGCCTTGAAAACTCCTTAACTTGAACATCTGGTTGTCTTTTCCTTAATGAAACCTTCTTTAGCCTTTCCCTCTCCTGAGCACAATTTGCTCAGCCTTGATTGGCAGCTATGGTGTAGGCCCTGTGCTGGCCCAGGGGTTACAAAATAAATAAGACCAAGTTTCATCCTCAAGGGACTCATATTCCAGTAGAAGGACCCACCAAGTTGTGGGGTTTATCATGCCATCTTTCTGTTACCATCATAAACTAGATGGTCTTATAATGGCATTTTATACAGGATGCTGGGTTCTTTGTACACATAAGTATCTGGGTCTCTTGATGTTTATATTTCCATTCCAAATTACCAAATTTTATTCTAGTTTTATACAAAGACAGGGGGATAACTTGTTTAAGTATCTGCTTCCCTCACTAGGCCATGGGCTCTTCTAGAAAATGAATCCTGTATGACTCATCTTTGTGTACATAATAGGCACTTTATAAGGAATGGTCAAATGAATTAGTTCCCCCGGTTCTGGCATTCTGTCATTCAAATATCACTTCTGCAGAAGCTCACACAGAATGAACTGCTGCCTCCTCTCTATTCTGGTTTTACTTCCTACAGACTTCTGTAAGGGCCTATTCAGCCAGAGCAGCCCCACCCCGGTTGAACTGCCATTTTGCTGTAAAGCTTAAATTGACCTTGCCCACCCCCCCCCCCCCCCCCCCCCCCCCCCCCCGCCAGGGGAACTTATTTAAAAGCAAGTCCGGGAAACCGGTCCCAGGTAACAAAGTCCAAATACAAGGGTGGGTCAGGCCAGGTGGAGGTATTCAATCAGTGGGGGCGCACACTGTCTCCTAGCTACCAAGGAGTATGGGCCCCGCCCTTTGGGCACATTTTGGGCGCCAATTCTGAACTAGGTGATAGGCTGGTTCAAATGTCTACTAGGGTAAATTGTAATTCAATTGGTCGCCTAGCATCACTGAGGAGTTTCCTGTGTGTTAAAATCTCATTGGTCACCTCTGTGTGACCAGGCCCAACCACATGGCCTTTGCTCTATAAAAGTTAGTCTGGAAAGCAGGGAGGGGTCATCCTCTCTGTAGGGGCGGTCCCGACTGGTCTGTTTGACTGTCGGTGTGATTCCTGATGCTTGGCGCGAAATAAAGCTTTGCTTGACCTCCGCTTTGTATCAGTCTCGCTCCTTTAATCACGGACCTATTATTGGGGTACCCAATTTTGGGGGACCCAACACTTCCATTTTAACCTCTAACATTTGATAATACTTTATATTTTTGCTCTCCATGGAGATAATTTTTAAAAACTCTGTACTCCCTGTGTCTCGTGCCTGGCATAAAGAAAGTGATCAGTGGGGGCACCTGGGTGGCTCAGTGGGTTATGCCTTTGCCTCCGGCTCAGGTCATAGTCTCAGGGTCCTGGGATTGAGCCCCGCATAGGGCTCTGTGCTCAGCAAGGAGCCTGTTTCCCCCTCTCTCTCTGCCTGCCTCTCTGCCTGCTTGTGCTCTCTCTCTCTCTCAAATAAATAAGTAAAATCTTAAAAAAAAAAAGAAAAGAAAAGAAAAAAAAGAAAGTGATCAGTGAAGGGAGATTGAAGTTTTTTGTTCTAGCTCAAAAATGCAACCCCACCAAGCTAGTCCTAGAAATGCCAATTGCTGAAATCACTCAAAGTTAAAGTAATTTAAATTTTAAAAACTTAAAGCTTAAGTAGTTAAAAGATAAAACCTTCTAGTTAAAAGGGGTTATATTTGGCCAGTTAATGAATTAACTAGTTAAAAGTAAAATGGAACTTACTGAGTTTTAAGTTTTTAAGTAGCTAACTGAAAGAAGTATCATCTAGGTTTCATGCATGAGAAGGATCTCCAGAACAAGGAACGGCTTTAAGCCAAATCAAGACATTAGGACTAAGAATGCCTTGAAGTTTCTCCACAGTAGGTGGCGCTCACTTCATAGTGTTCACTGGTCTTTAAGCCGGCCGGTTTTCTAAAAGACTGACTTGGGGATGGAAAAGTGTGGTCCTATTATATGTTTATAAAAAATAAAATAAAAAAAAAAATAAAAAAAAAGTGTGGTCCTCTGCGTTCATTATGTATGCTAAGGGCAGAGTATGTAATTGCTACGAGGATTAAAAAATAAATATGGTATTAAAAGTAAGTATTGTTAATATTTTATCCAGCTTCTGTTGATTAGTACTTGGAACACTTGAACAAGCTTCTTTGGCTGAATGACTTAATCAATAATCTGCTTAGAAGACGGGAAGGTAAGGGTGGTAATTCAGCAGGATACGAAGTAATTTATTTATATATTTTAAAATTATTTATTTATTTAAGTAATCGCTACACCCAATGCGGGGCTCGAACTCACAACCCGGAAATCAGGCATCACAAGCTGTCCGAGCTGAGCCAGCCAGGTCCCCAAGGACATGAAGTCATTTAATGGAGCATTTGAAAGTTAGGAATTACGCAGAGTTGCAGTTCTATAAAATGGAGATATTAATACTACTTCACTCTATTTTTAAAGCTAACGTTTGGGGCACTTGGGTGGCTCAACTGGTTAAGCGTCTGCCTTTGGCTCAGGTCACAATCCCAGGGTACTTGAATCAAGCCCCTGGTTGGGCTTCCCGCCACAATGGGCCTCCTCTAGCTCCCTGTTCCGTGGGGGAGGCTGCTTCTCCCTCTCCCCTTCCCATTCCCTCTCCCTATGCCTCCCGTGTGCCTCTGTGTGCTCCTGTGCGTGCATGTACTCTCTCTCTCTCTCAAGTAAATAAATAAAATCTTAAAAAAAAAAAAATGCAGCTATGTTACAGAAGGAAAGGGAAAATCAGAGCAATCCTTAGTTCCTTTTCTTTCAGTCCTTCCTTGCTCATCAGGGCAAAGTGAGGGCGAAGACTTGGTAGAATGTGTGTATGGAGAAATAAAATTAAACCAGTGAAACTTGTTTTATGCAGTGTTTCCACTGTTTTGGTAAGAACAAAATAGATATTCATGTATGAATGAGCTATGAAATATGAATTGGGTAATTTCAGTGATTCCACAGATTTAAAAGTTCTTAAATTTGCATTTAAAACTGCCACTGGACAATAGAAGATTAATGGTAAAATTCATGCTAATAATTTAAAATTTTAGTATTTACTTACTTAGAACGAAATTAAATAGCAAATTAAAAGCACCATGGCAAGCTGAGAGACCTTGGAATAAAAAACATTCTAAGTTTAGTACTTAAACAGTGCATTATTCTTACTTTTCGAACAAGGGGCCTTGCATTTTTATTCTGCACCAGCCCTGCAAATTACCTAGCTGGCCCTGTTCACAGTCCTGACTAAGGAGTGCTAAAATGTAGCTCTGATTTCTACAACTCAGTATGATTTCTGACTCTGAACCCCTATTCTGCCTGATGCAAAAACTTGATTGCTCCCATTCAGAGAAATTTAGTTTGATTCAGTAATTTCTTTGTCACCCTAGGTTCAGAATTCAGTTATGGGTGCCATCCAACCCAGAACAGCATCCCTCGTCTCCCTAGGCTGGCACGTAAGCATGGAGGGAAGGGGGTTTCTGGCTTGTTGCCATCCTTGGCCAGCACCTGCTGCTGCTGTCAGTCCTTAGTCTTCCTTGATCTGCCTCTGTATCCACCGCATTTGAAAACCACAGGCATGAGATAATGACAACTTAATTAGGGCTCTTTCCTAAGTTCTTGATTTATTTCACTCATTTAGTATGCACAATAGTCCTATTAGGTTGGAACTATTATTATATCCATTTTACAGGCAAGAAACCAAAGCAAAGAGAGCTTAGGCAAATTGTCCAAGGTCACATAGCTAGAAGTAGCAAACACACGGGCTCTAGAACCTATTGTCTTAGTTACACACTGGACTCCCTCTTTCAACCTTGTGTTCCCCAAAGGCCCTACTTGGTCATGATAAATGTCTTTTGTTTTTGTTTTCACTAATATAGTGTTAAATGGGATTTAAAATTTTTTTAAATTTAATTTTTGATATTTATAAGAGAGATCGGCCTATCGTTTTATTTTCTGATTTGAGTATCAAAGTTATACTAGTCCCATAAAATGAGTTGGGTAGCTTTCCCTCTTTTTCTAGTCTGTGAAAAGGTTTATCATAAGAGGGTTTGTTTGTTTGTTTTTTTCCCTATGATGTTTTAGAAGAACTCGTCAGTTAAGCTGTCTGGGCTGGTAGCTTTTTTTTTTTTTAAAGATTTTATTTATTTATTTGACAGAAAGAGAGACAATGAGAGAGGGAACATAAGCAGGGGGAGTGGGAGAGGAAGAAGCAGACTCTCTGCTGAGCAAGAAGCCTGATGTGGGGCTCGATCCCAGGACTTTGGGATCATCACCTGAGCCAAAGGCAGATGCTTAATGACTGAGCCACCCAGGCACCCTGGGTTGGTTGCTTTTTGAATGGGGAGAGACTTATTTAACCAGCAACCAGCAGCAGACATTGTGTGCTAGACGTGAGGCTCATGCAGGAGTGCTGACTGGCACTGGGCCCCTCCTGTCAAAGGTGCAGAGTATAGGTGGCAGGGGTGATGGCAGTGAGGTTACTGCTACAACCATCCCTTGGTGTGGTTAGGCATGTGTCCTGGTTGCATGGGCCCTGAACACCTCACTGCTGGCCATGTGGGCTACAAGCCTGGCTCTTGGCCCTCCTGCAGAATCAAGGAGTTACCTAGTATCTTACTAGTTCTTTTCTGCTCAAATGGAATTGGATAGATTCTGTTGTCTGCAATTAAGAATAAACTTCAGGACATAATACATGGTCACTTTTTATATATTATATTCTATTTAGTACTAGTTCTTACTCCACTTGAGCACTCATGTCTGATGGGAATGCGTTAAAATATAACATGCACAATACTGTAGGAGAAGAAATTTGGAGGACTGACACTACCCAACCTCAAGACATACTATAAAGCTACAGTAATGTCAGTGCAGTATTAACCAAAAAACAAAAAGCCAGATCAATGGAACAGAATAGAGAGCCCAGAGATAGACTCACATTAATATAGTCAACTAGTCTTTTACAAAATAGAAAAGGCAAAACAATGGAGTAAAGACTGACTTTCTTTTAAAAGATTTTATGTATTTGAGAGAGAGAGTGAGAGCACGAGAGAGCATAGGCAGGAGGAGTGGCAGGCAGAAGGAGAAGCATGTTCCCTGTTGAGCAGAGAGCTGGACATGGACTGGACCATGACCTGAGCTGAAGGCAGATACTTAACTGACTTAGCCACCCAGTCTATTAAAAAATAGACTTAAAAAAAAAATGTCTTTATTTAAGTAATCTCTACATCCAACGTGGGGCTCAAACTCACAACCCTGAAGTCAAGGGTTGCACGCTCCTGACAGCCAGCCAGGAGCCCCCGCAAAGACAGACTCTTCAACAAATGGTAAACAACCGGACATCCACAAGCAAAAAACAAAACAAAACAAAAAACAAAAAAACAAAAAAAAAAAAGAAGAATCTAGACTCAGACCTTCCTTACACTCTTCACAAGACTCAAAATGGATTAGAGACCTAAGTGTAAAGCACAAAACTATAAAACTCCTGGAAGATAACATAGGAGAAAATTCAGATGACCTTGGGTTTGGTAATGACTTTTTCAATGCAATGTCAAATACACAATCCATAACTGAGGGTTGATGGGGAGAGGGGGGTTGGGAGAGGGGGGTGGGGTTATGGACATTGGGGTTGGGTATGTGCTATGGTGAGTGCTGTGAAATGTGTAAACCTGGCGATTCACAGACCTGTACCCCTGGGGATAAAAATATATGTTTATGGGACGCCTGGGTGGCTCAGTTGGTTAAGCAGCTGCCTTCGGCTCAGGTCATGATCCCAGCGTCCTGGGATCGAGTCCCACATCCGGC